>NC_134544.1:32606875-32928750 GCF_050624435.1 Tenrec ecaudatus | reverse complement strand
GCAGTCCCATTCCAACTGTCAGCACCTATGTCTCTTTCTCTGGGCACTTCCTCTGGCCACTGCTCTCTACGTGTTTGGGCTGAAACAGCTCTCACATAGGTGCTAACCTACTTCCTAGAGGGTTCCTGCTGCCTTCACCGCTTGATTTTTATAGTGCTTCCAAGTTGTCATTGAGTCAACTCTAAATTGTGATGGCCCCATATGTGTCAGAGTGGAATTGTGGAGGAGAACAGAGAGGTCGAAGGGTACAGAGAACTGGGACTGTGTAGGAGGAGATTTCCATTTCTCACCATCCTCCTTGCGGCATTGCCAACTGCCACTGTGGTAATGTCACATACTGACATAAGTCTGATAAAACAGCAGTGAGGCCATGCTAAGTCCACCTAATGTGCCAGATAGATATAGATGATAAGAGTCCATCACCTACTCCCCCGCTCACTTTCTCATTCATATCTATGATGACTGCACACTGTTCTTAATTCTGTCCTTTTAATTTGGGAACTATAATTCAACCTCTTTCCTGCACAGTGCCCCTTTTAGCAAGAGTTGGACGGGCTTCCTGATTATCTTTTTATTTAACTTTTTATAGGTAACTTACCCTAGAAAAAGAGTTTAGCTTTGCCTGAAAGCATTTAGTTTTAGATAAAATTAGAACATCTTATTAAATTGTATTGACCTAAGATAGCTATAGGCTGTGTTGCTAAAATTATTATTAATAAAAGAATCACAGTCCCTAATAAGACTGGAGCAGCTAAAATACTGAGAGAAATGCCAACTGTTTAAATGTACAGAGAATCTGTGTTCTATTTTGTTCTATTTTTTTTTTCCTTTTGAAAGGTTTTGTTTTGTTTTGTTTTTCCTTTGGAGAGAAACTGGCCCTAAGCCCAGAGCTTGCTAACTACTGCTTCAAGTTGACACCATGCTAGACATTGGTGTCAATCTACTTGTTCATGCAGGGCACCCTATACTGGTGAGAATCACAGGTGCAAAGGACTCTGGGTGGAGGCTTGCACTGTCAGACTATACTGGCATCGGTTGTTGCTATGTGTTGTCAGCCAATTCCAACTCAGACTGGTTCTCGAGTGACCATAGGGTCGAAAGGTTGATTCTTGGTCAAAGCTATTGGGTGCTTTGCCTTTTCACATGCGTGGAAAACAGAAACAAAAGCAACACTGTGTGTATTTATTCCCATAACTCCCTCTCTCTCTCCACACATACTTGAAGAAGATGCAAATAATTCAATTATATTAAAGCCATAAACCACATCGTATGCACTACATTGTTTCATAGAACCTCAGAATCACAATGATTCTCTTCGACTCATGAAAACTAGCATGGAGGCAGAAGCTTGACCAGAATTGCTCCGTCTGTCTGATATACAGAGTCCCTCTATCACATCTCCATTCAGCTGCTTCTGGAACAGCCTAGCAGAGACAGCACAAGGGGAAGTTCCAAATGACTGAGCCAGTCTCTTTTCAAGGAGCCTCATTTGTCTTCCCCTGGCATCTAGACGTAGTCTTTGCTCTGCTCTTAGAGCCAAGTAGAGCACCTTCAAGTTTTCAAGTTATTTTCCTCCCAAGGCCTCTTTCCACTTTGAGAAAGTGACTTTGCCCATCTATTTCTTTTCCCTTCTGAAAGAACACATATTTGTATTGTTATCAACTTTTAGGGTTGCAACCACCACCACCATCAAAACGAATAGTGCCATTGAGTCAATGCCAGCTCATAGCAACCCTCTAGGACAGAGGAGAACTGACCTGGTGAGTTTCTGAGTCTGCAGCTCTTTATGGGAGTTGAAAGCTCCATCCTTGTCCCTTAGAATTGCTAGTGGTTCTGAAGTGCTGACATTGTAGTTAGAAGCCCAACGCATAACCCCAGCTCCTATTAAGCAAGGGGATATGTGTAAACAGTTTCTTTCACACATTTGGCATAGATTTACTCACTGTTACTTGATCTATTCTGACAGAGAGTGGCCCTACTCAGGGCTTCCATGGTTATACATCTTCATGGGAGCAGATATCTCAACTTTCTCCCTAGGAACAACTGGTTGGTTTGAACCATTGACCTTGTGGTTAATAGTCCAATGCTTGTCCACAGTGGGATCAGGACTCTTTGGAACAATACCAGAGTCTCCTCAAGTATTCTTTTCTATTGAATAAACATGCTTGCCTCCCTCGTCAATGGGAGAATTCCCTATACTAGGGACATCTCTGTAATGCAGCAACCAGAACGGACCATAATTGACCAGAACATGTGACTGCCAACACAGAGGGACACTCTTTGCAGTGTCCTCTGAGCACAGTGCTTGAAACTTCCCAGTCCTGGTAATATGAACTGCAGTTCTTCATTTGTGCTGCTGTTGTTTCTCAGTGTAAGGACAATACTGTATATTCATTTCGTAATACAGTTTTCATGTTGGATGTCATCCATCACTTCACCTGTGGTAAGCTGGCTCAATTTTTCATAGAGTTAGCTATTTATCTTGGATTATGTCAAAAGTAGATCCGATAAGCATGCTATCCATTTCAAGCACTTATTTCTAGTGATGTTTCATATAAATAGAACCTAGTGAAAAAGGATCGCGGCTGTTCTTGAGCTGCATTCGTCATGGTACTGACATCAGGATCTGTTCAGCTACCCCCAAATCAAATGCTTGGTTTACTACCGACGGTGCTTGAATGAAAAACAGTGAGAAGTGGAATGAATAGAGCTGGACGGTCGACAACATAGATTCACGTTAGGGCTGGACGAGAAGCCACGGCACTTTACTGAGGCCTAGGAAGAGCCCAGCCCTGCATAAACCAGTGGCCGTGGCATTCATGCTAACTCAGGCAGACGCCACATGGGTTAGAGTGGAACTTTGCTCCATAGAATTTTCATGGATGGTGTTTTCCCCTAAAATATATCACCAGAAATTTCTTCCGATATGCCTGGGACAATGAATCTTAGAAATACTCAACTACAGATTTTTAAAAATCAACAATTTTAATTGAAACAAAGAAGACAACAAATACTGTTAAGGACATGGACAGACTGAAACTCTCTGACGCTGCTATTGGGATTGTAACACGGTGCCCATACTGTGCAACATTGCATGGGGATTCAAAAAACTGAGAAAGGAATTACCAAATGACCCAGCAATCCATTTACTATTTATCGATCCTAGAGAAATATGAGTTACAACACCAAAAGACAGCTGCATACCCATATTCCTTGCAGCACCATTCGCAATAACAAAATGATGGAAACAGCCTAACTCTCCATCAATGGCTGAAAGAATAAATAACTTTCCTGCATCTACCGAATGTCAAAGTTATGATCGAGCTTTGAAACACTCAGGACATAGATCAGTGGTTCTCAACCTTCCTCGGCCACGACCCTTTAAGACAGATCCTCATGTTGTGGTGACCCCAACCATAAATTTATTTCCGTTGCTCCTGCATGACTGTAATTTTGCTACTGTTATGAATCTAGCAACCCCTGTGAAAGGGTTGTTCAACACTCAAAGGGGATGCAACTCACGGGTTGAGAACCACTGGCATAGATGAACCTAGAGGGCATTTTGATGAATGCAATCAGCCAATCAGAATCTGGCAGATTTGTACAAAATCACAATTGTAAAATGTCAAGAAAAAATTTCACACTAAAAGAAACATCCTTTTATGGTCACCAGGATGGGAGGGGAAATGAGAGGAAGGCACTTGTAGTAGTTACATAATCACCTGTAAACTTGAGAGTATTAAGAGAGAAGGGGTGGAGTTTAGCCAGTCAATCAAGTCACAGCCTGATGCTTTCTTTCCTTGTGGGCATGGGTTTCTCCTGGGTTTTCTGGGAACTTCATCTCTTTCTCCCTGGAGATGGACCACACAATTTCTCTCTGCTACACCTTCCTGTTGACAAGCCACATGGAGCCACGCGTATGGCAGCCAGAGCCCATGAACTGAAGGAACCACGTGGAGGTCCACACCAGTACTGAGATGCTTCCACTGCTACTGGATCCACAAGAATTTTCACCCAGCAGCCTGTTATCTTCCTGCTTTGGGCATCATTACGTGTGCTACATGAGTCTAAAGAGGAGTTTATGAACTAGTATTGGACAAAGGGCTAATATCAGAATTGTAGACTTGATCTTGACTGGGCTTGGATATTTTCTCAATATACTTTTTTTCTTTGATCTATAGCTCTTATACATATATGAGTGTCTCTGGATTTGTTTTTGCAGACAACCCAGACTAACGGAGCATTGATTAAAGGGTAGGTAACTATTAACTTGGATGAATGGGAAGGCAATATCCAAAAGAGAGGCATTGCAAAAATTATTGGAGGAAAAAGGGGGAAAGCTAGAAAGTTTGAAAGAGTTAAAGGAAATATATATACTGCTACATACACACTGTACAGTAACTGTGATACATTAATAGATATCTAGATAGACACACAAGGTCAACAAACATTGCTTAGAGTAGGTGTATACTCATGAATAGATTTTATACATGTATGCATAAACACATATATCCATTTTCAGGGAAATTATATATATATATATATATATATATATATATATATATATATATATATTTTCCAGGAGATATTTGTGTATGTGCATTAATTTTAGCCTCAAATATATCTATGCATGTACTGGAGCATGCCACTTGGAAGGCAAAGTTATGAAAGCTTCTTAGACATGACCAAACTTAATAGATGAAGTCGCTGGACCTGGGGTCTCCATAGGCACAGAGGACACTAAAGAAATTGGCATAACAGAGTTCACAAACACAGTGCTTTGCATCTCCCTGTGGTGAGTATTTCCATGAGGCAGTCTTTTTTTTTTTAATTGAATTCAACAAGTATTTATTGAGTGCTTCTTATGTGCTATGTATTGTTTCAGTACCTGGGACACATCAGAGAGCAAACAGATCTCTGCTCCTGTGGGGCTTACAGTCTAGTGTTCAAGACAACATCTCCTGGCCACTGTGAGCTGTGAGGGCAGGTCTGCACCTCTCTGTCTGTCCCTCAGCTGCCCACGGGGGAAATAAGCAGGCCTGGCACACACATGGGTGACGTGCTTGGTGTCCTGTAGTGCCAAATGGACACCCCCCGCCATGTCCCCAGACAGTACATAGGGGCTGGAAGTTGATTTTTAATTAAGAAAGCATACTGCAGGCTCGTCAGGGGGTGGAGCCAGATCGTCTTGTCAAGGGTGGGGGCAGGGGGCTGGGCTGGCTACACGAGCTGCTGCTGCTGCAGCAGCTGCTTCTTGGTGGCTGCTTTGCTGGCCAGGTCCTTGGCCTTCTCGGTAGCTGCCAGTGCCATCTCCTTTGCCTTTTCTGTGGCTTCCTTGGTTTCAACAAGCGTCTTAGAAGGGGCCTCACCTTGCAGCTGGACCAGGATGTATTCAAAGCCCTTCATAGTCTTGGTCACATTGCTTTTAAACCGGGCCAGACCAAATTCCATGAGCCAGGCATGGTTGATGTTCCAGGTGAAGGTGGTCATGGTCTGACTCTGTGGGTCCACAACGGAGTCCTTCAGGATGTACACCAAGTGAGCGACATTGGCAGGAAACAGTCACTCTACCCAGCGGGTCATCCTGTTGGTCTTGGTCAGGAGTCGCCTGGATAGGAGCTTCTGGTCAGGAGTCACCTCCAGGTGCACAATGTCTTCTGTCAGGACATGCTTGCTGTAGGGATTCGGGTACCGCTGCCAGATGCGGCGAACACTTGGTCCCAGGAACTCCGGAGGACGCTCTGGCCCAGGAAATACTTCACCATCATCCCTGCCAGAGAGGGCTCAGCACCCGCGCAGCACCAGGGGTGCGGAGCCCGGGAGCACGCGGAAGCCTGGCAGGGCTCGGCGCATGCCCACCAGCCCCTCAGGTCAGCGACCGCCACACTGTGCCCAACCAGCCGCCACCATGAGGTGTGGTCCGAGGCAGTCTTTCCATGAGGACAAAGTGAAGATTTGTAGGAAAGAGGGAGGAGTGGAAACAGATAACTGGGAAGAACTGGGATCCCGGCGGTGCATTGAGGGGACTGCAATGCATGGGACAAAACCCCATGTGCAAGCATCGTTGGGTGTGAAACTGGTGATTGGCTCTGAAGACCATCAACAAACTCATAACCCAAAAGCAAAAAAACAAAAAAAGAAAAACAAGGGATGTGATTAAAAACTGGCATCATGAGAAAGTTACCATTATCTTTATATCAACTTTCTATTATCCATTAGCAAATAAATGTCTATTGGCCCTGTGGTTTCTAGGCTGTCAATTCAGCACTTAAATTGATTTGCCTTTTTCTTTTTATAAGAAAAATATGTCTTGAAACAAAGGAAGCAATCAATTTCACCTCAGAGAAAGAGCTAAGGTCGCACCTTCTGGTTGGGTTATTCTTGCACATTATTTCTGAAAAGGGAATTGCAAAATTGTGCACTTAGGTGGTTAAAGACTTGTTCAGTGAGGGGCTCACACTCAAAGAGATATTTAACACTCTGCCTCCTGAGTAAAGCATTTTCAAAGAACTATGAGGAGTTCTGTCATTTGACCACCAGGGTTTAGAAAGAAAAAAACAAACACCTATAATGAATCTAGGGGAAATGGTGATTCATGACTATGCCCCAGAACCATCTTGCTGGGTCTATACTCTTTTCTATACATCATTTTTCTTTTAGTTTCTGTCATATAAATTAACGTATTCTGGGTTGAAGACTATAGTTTTCTTTTAACTCTGGTCATGGCGTCCCCTTCATGTCTAAGAGAGAGACACTAGTTACTGCTACATGACTGCTCTACTCTCAGTGGACCTGGTAATAATTTCTACAAAGTTCTCAAAATTGAAGGACATTCTTAAAAAGCATCAATTTAGTACGTAGATGCAATCTATTGGTTCAGTTATGAGATTTTTTTTATTTTTTAAAGATCATTTTATTGGGGGCTCTTACAACTCTTTTTTTAAATATCTTTTTTTTAAACATTTTATTAGGGGCTCACACAACTCTTATCACAATCCATACATATACATACATCAATTGTATAAAGCACATCCGCATATTCCCTGCCCCAATCATTCTCAAAGCATTTGCTCTCCACCCAAGCCCCCTGCATCAGGTCCTCTTTTTTTCCCCCTTTTTCCCCGCTCCTTCCTCCCTCATGTGCCCCCGATAATTTATACATTGTTATTTTGTCATATCTTGCCCTATCCGGAGTCTCCCTCCTCGCCCCTCCTTCCCTGCCGGCCATCTCCCAGGGAGGAGGTCACTTGTGGATCCTTGTAATCAGTTCCCCATCTCCAACCCACTCACCCTCTACTCTCCCAGCATCACCCCTCACACCCTTGGTCCTGAAGGTATCATCCACCCTGGATTGATGCTTCCTCCCCGCAACAACCGTGATCCGAATTCTACCTTGCAGGACTGGATAGGGCAGAGGTTGTACACTGGTGCATATGGGGGCTGGAGGCACACAGAGATTATTTTTTAAACATCGAGTTGCTATCCTTATAGTAGGTTGCCAGCTTTGATTTTCATCAGCAAGAGCTTCAAGTCATCTAGCTCTCAGCAAGCAATGTATATCATCTGGATGTCTAAGATTTTTAATAAGCCTTCCTCAATCCTAATGTCTCTAAGTTTTCATGTATTCCAGTATAAAAATTATTTGTTTGACATACAGATTGAATAAATATATTCAATTGAATAAGAATGATACACTGGTGAAACACAGCTGCCCTCATCACACACTCGTATCTCCTTGTTCTGTTGGAGTGACTGCCTTTTGAGCTATGTAGAGATTCCACAGGAGCACACTGCCTACTCTTCACAATGCCATTCACAGTTTGTTAGGTCCCACACAGTGAAATGCCTTTGCGTAGTCAAAAAAGCACAAATAAATATTTGGCTAATATTCTCTGTTCTCAGTCAAGATCCATCTGACATCAGCAGTGCCATATCTTCTTCTATACGTGACACGAATTACTAGAAGTTACCCATTAAGGTACTGCTGCAACTATTTTTGAACTAACTCCAACAAAATTTCTCTTTTAGGTCATGGTAATGATATTGTTAGGAAAGTGTTGCATTTTGACAAAGCCCCTTTCTTTGGAATGGGCATAAATATGGATCTCTTCCAGTCATTTGGCCAAGTAGTTGTCTTCCACATTTCTTGGCATAGAGGAGTGAGTGCTTCCAGTGCTTCCTTAGCTTGTTCAAACATTTCAGTTGTGATTCCATTAATCCGTGAAGCCTTGGTTTTTGCCTTCAGTGAAGCTTGGATGTCTTTCTTCAAAACCACGGATTCTTGATCTTATGCTACTTCTTGAATTCATGAAATGTTTGAACCATAATTGATATTTTGTACAGTAATTCTTTCAACTTCTGTTGTTTAGCTTTTTCACATTATAATTTTCCATTTGATTTCTCTATTCTATGTTCACTGGACAGTTCCAGCTCATTAAGTCGTCTATCCTTTGTGTCCAAAGTGTTAAATCTGTTCTTGAGATGTTCTCTAAATCAGATGGCTGAACCTTGAGCTGTATTTCGGCACTCAAGGAAATATGGTATATTTGAGAGTTGGCCCTGGTCTCATTTTGCCTGATTACATTGAGCTTCTGTATGATCTTTTCCAACAAATGTAGTATGGTGAAAGCATGTGCCTAACTGCTGTGTATGTTGTTGAGAAGAGATGTTTAGCAATGAAGAAATCATTGGTCTTGCAAAATTTTATCATGTAATTTTTTGGCCTGTCACCAAGGTGACATATTCCAACTACTGGTCTTGTGTTTTTTATTTTTTTATTTTCGATAGTCATAAGCCAATCACTGATAGATATCAGTACATCTTGATCCCATATTTGATCAATGATGGGAGGACCAAGCAAATGTGGAGTGCTTTGTCCCAATATTGGATTGAACAGCATTCTACTAATGTAAATAAGGTAAATGGCACCTTCGTAGGATGGGGCCATGATGACTGGTCAATGTGGCCATCCTAATAAGCTTAAAATGAGCCATTTCAGAGGCTGAAAGGGGATCACTCTACTATCAAGAAAGAAGCTTTAGTCATGGGACACACCCTTTGAGACCGAGGCTCCTCTATCCAGTGAATAGAGAGCGATGACACCACAGATGGAGACAGACACTGAAAAGCAGTGGCAGAGAAACAGAGCCAGCAGAGACAGGGCAGTAACTAGCATGGGAGGACATATCTGTGCTCCTCTGGCTTTCAGGAGCAGTAAATGGTAAGTGTACGGCCATTGGGCCACAGCATCATCTTTCTTAAACCAGCAGCCAAGTCTCTCTTTGGTCCTCAGCCTCACAGCCACATGGTCCCCTGGCCTCTGCTTTACAGTCTGATCATCTCTCCTGGCTCCTCTTGCTCTATTCCTTTTCTTAATGCCACCGTCTCTGATGCCTCTCATCTTGGCTTCTGCAAGTTCAGAGATCTAGAGCAACTCTTCTGATTCATTCCTGGGTTTTCTTCCTTCTACTCCTGTTTCAAGGACAACTCATCCTTAATACCAGCAGGGGAGATTCAAAACTAACCATTCCTCTCTATTATACACATCCTACTTGAATTGTTATTAGGTACAATCATTCATTTCTGACTCACAGTGATGGGCCATTGGACCATTATCATAATTGTTCCTATGCTTAAGTCCAATGCTACGGCCACTGTGGCAACCTACCTTGTTGAGAGGCTCCCGCTTTTTCACTACTCCACTGCTTTATGAGGAAGGATGTCCTTCTCCAGGCACTGGTCTCTCCTGCCAATATGCCTGCCAATATGTCCAAAAGATGTAAGATGAAGCATCTCTATTCTGAGTTTTAAGGAGGACTCTGGTCATACTTCTTCTAAGACTAACCTGTTTGTACTTTTAGCAGTCTATGGTATTTTCAAAAATTTTCTCCAGCACCACAATTCAAATGCATTTATCCTTCTTTGGCTTTCTTTATTCAATGCCAACCATTTACATGCATTTGAATCAATTGAAAATGACATGGCTTAGGCCAGTACAACTTAGTCCTTAAAGTTACACCCTTGCTTTTCAATAGTCTAAAGATGTCACATACAGCAGATTTACCTATGTCACATATCTTTTGATGTCTAGACAGCTGCTTTCATGAGCAGATTGTGGATCCAATCATTGACAACTTCGATGTTTTATCCCTTTACCATGTTACCAGTTGTGAGGATTTTGTTCTTCTTAACATTGACTTGTCATCCACAATGAAGGCTGTCATTCGTGGTCATTATCAGCAAGGGCTTTAAATACTGCTCACTTTAAGTAGGCAAGGTTTTGTCTGTCATCTGCATGTACAGGTTGCTAATACATGTTCCTTTAGTCCTGACACCACATTCTTCTTCATACAATCCATCTTCTCTTATTGTTTTCACAGCATACAGATTGAACAAGTATGCTGAAAAAAAACACCCTGATTTAAAACCATAAAGCATTCCATTGTTTTGCTCACACAACTGCCTCTTGCTCCATGTCCAAATTCCACAAAAGCAAAATGCACTGTTCTAGAATGTCCCTTCTCAAGGTTACTCATAGTTTGTTATGAACCACACAGTCAAATGCTTTTGCGTAGTCAACAAAACACAAGCAAATAGCTTTCTGGTATTCTCTGATTTGAGTGAAGATGCATTTGACATCTAGAGTGATAGCTCTTGTTCCAAGACCTCTTCTGAATCTGGCCAGAACCTCTGGCAGTTCCCTGCAATGTACTGCTACAACCATTGCTGGATGGTCTTCAGCAAAATTTTACTGGCATATTATAGCAGTGCTAGTGTTCTACAGTTACACAGTGCCACCTGATAACTTGGTGGGAGTTATAGAGACTTGTGTAGAAGTGCCATATTAAGAAATTTCACTAAACTAATGGCAACAGAACCCAATACCAGCAGGAGACAAATTATTGAGCTCTGGAGCCCATGACATAGAAAAGCTGAGTGCCTTTGGTCAGCATGTCTGCTGGCAGAGTAGTAGACCTTTGAAAGTCACTTAATAGGTATAGGCAGCACTAATAAACCCTATTACTGTGAGTGTGCTTTTGAGTTCTTTGAAGCCATTAGGATTGGTCATAAAACCCAGCAGCGAAATAGAAAATAGCATGGTTGGGGTGACTGGTATCAAATTTGATGAAGATTTGGGAGGAAAGGAATATTTGACTTTCACCCCATGGAAATCAACTTAGGGCCCTTGGTTTTGATTATCCAACCCTCTTATGAAGGTAGAAGAGGTCAGATATTTCCATTATGTTATTTTTCCATCTCAAAATTGATGTTGGAATGTTACATCCTATGTTTCTGGATATAGTCCCCAATAGAAATAGTGCTTTATTTGGTAATAAGTTCATGATCAGTGTAGCCATGCCAATATCTATTGAGATATAAAAGATGCCAATTATACAAATGAGTCAAGTCAATGGCGAGAAGGAGAGACTCAAGGTGAAGCTTTCCAAGGTATCAATGAAGGTAAAGCCTACAGAAAGATAGAGACAGACTTCCTCTAGAATTGTTGCCATAGGTTTTGAATTCTGGTCTCCTAAACTAGAAGACATTAAGTACACTATTTAAAATTATGTAAGAGACCTGGACATAAATAAGGGGGGACTCCTTTCACAAAACAGAAAGTCAATGTTTCTTGTTAATGGGAGGTGGTGCTAGCAGAGAAAGTATTCAAGTGTGGGGAAAAGCAAACGTCGGAGACTGGGAAAACAAACTGGTTTTCTGAAGAGATGTAGGATCAGACCTGACCCTTAGCTTTTCTGATGCAGATGAGGGAACATGATTCTGAGAAGGTCTTGATATCAAACATTGACATGTCCAAGGGAGTAGACTAAGCCCTCGTGGCATCGTGATTACTTGTTGGACTGCTAACTACAGTGTCAGGATTTTGACACCACCAGCCACCCCAAAGGAGCAAGATGAGGCTTTCTATCTGTCAAGAGTTACAGTCTTAGAAACCTAGGGATAGTGGCACATTACCTAATAGGGTTACGTGAGTCAGAATTGATGGCAGCGAGTGAAAAAGAGATAGCTATTTGAAGGAAATATCAAGTCAGAAGGAATATGATCTACATTAGCCAGTATGATACCCAAAGAACAGAGGCTTAGAAAGATTTCGTTGTTGTTCTTTTAGGCTTGCATGGAAGAGCTTCCCAGGAGGTTCAAAAAAGGACTCTGAAGGAAAGACCGGGATCACACAACCCAACGCTCCCCCCTGAGATGGGAAAGGATTTTCTTGGCAGAGAATGGTCATATCTTTAGGAATGGGAGAAAAATGATGAAGTATTGAGAACATGAGGGGAATCTTTGAAGGCCAGGGGACTGCCAAATGGAAATGAGCTATAATGAGATAACTTTAATTAAGATGAGAGTGAATATGAGTGAGCATAGATGCAAAGGTTAAATCAAGAATTTTTTTCACCACTGAGTAATCATGTATGTGTTTGATCACACGAAAAGTTATGTTGTCATGAAATAATATGTCAAGGATTTTATTTCAGTTGAATCCATGACCAATGCTCAGGAAAGCAGCTGTCAGGAAGTCAGCAGACATATTTCAGTGGCCAATTCTGCTACAAAAGCCCTCTTTAAGGTGTTTTTTGTTTGTTGGTTTGTTTTTTAATTAAAAGCACTTTGAGGACTAAGGTGTGCCTTACCCAAGTCATGGCCTTTTTATTTCTCCATATGTATGAAAAAGCTGGACAATGATTAAAGGGGATTGAAGATTTAATTCTTTGAATTGCGATTGTTTTATTTTTTCCTTGTGATACTGATGCAGAACACTAAATATCTCATGAGCCGCCAGGAAAATTAGCAAATCTGTGTGGGAAGAAGTGAAGTCTGAATGCTCCTCAGAAGGGAGGGTGATGGGCCGTGGGCAGGTCATCCGGAGAGACCAGCCCCTGGAAAAGATCATATACCTGGTAAAGTAGCCTCAGATTTACTTCCAGAGGGACACGTTAAGACAGACTCGAACTGCCCCTCTATCTTTCAAAGACTGATAGCATCTAGACGTAAAACCCACTCTGCACACCAAACTGAGGCGCACCCTTGATGGCGCCCAGCAGTAACAACGAACACGATGCAGGTAAGAGTCCAACGGAATGGTAGAAGGAAGAATACAACACCTGCTTGGGCAAGGGATACAGTCGGCGAGTGGAAGCCATGGGATGGGGAAGAGTTTGTGCTGCAGCTGCAACTCGAATGACCACAAGGTGGAAGCGCAAAGAGCCAAAGAAGGATGAATAAGAAGCAAATACAAAGGCGACAACCTCGGAGGAAATGAAAGGAGCTCAGTAGTCAGTGTCGTCAAAAGATGGTGACATTTTTAGTACCCGTTCCTTTTGCTCGCGGGCTTGAGTTACACCAAGTACGGACAGTTTTAAAGCAGTTAACACCATGTGGGCTGAAGAAAAGAGGCCATCCTCTGAAAAGCCCAGGCTGTGATCTTTATTTTCTCATTTCTTCAGATGTGGGTTTCTTAGCGTAAGGAATTTACTGCAATTGACAGAGAACTTCCAAGTTTTACATATTCTTTATTGAGAACAGTTCTTAAATCATCAAGGCTGACAAATTACCTTTAAGCTCAATAGCTTGAAAAATATGGAAGGTTCTGCACTTACAGTTTTGCATAATTGTATAAGATTGTAAGTAATTTACACTTCAGAGAACGTTCACCAAAGTAGGGCTGCTTTTAATGTGAAGAAGCTGAACAAGCACTGGAGTAGGATGTGCTCCGATTTGAACTACTGATTGGGTTTTCATCTGCTGGCCGTGGCCTCTGGGTCATGACAGACTGAAATGGAGTAGAAAAATGACTTGCTTAGCTTGTTGTAGAAGGTTTTCATTTTCTTTTCTTTTTTTTTTTGCTCACGTTGTCACAATATTTTCTCCTAATTCTAAGCTAATTGGTTTCTTTCAACTGAGTATTTTCTTATATTATTCACGTTATTTTTTTTTTTTTGCCTAAGCTTGCTTTGATTTAAATTGCTGTTCACACAAAATCTACTCTTCAAGCATAACTGGTTTTCTAGAAGAGCCACCCCTGACTGACACTTCATCACCAGTGGTTACTGTCTTTCATCATGATTCTAGCATTTCATCCTTGAAGTAAACATCTCTTCAAATTCAGCCACTGCACCAATTGTGTATCCTGCAGTCTGGAGGCCTGTGCAGATCTGAATGGCTACCCTTGTTGTGTACATTTTGTTCTCTCTTGCCTGCTCCCAATCTGGCGAATGAAACCTTCACTGCAAATAATTGATTGTCACCATTTCACAGTTGGCTTAGTTCAGTGGGTATTCGGAATAGCCAATCATTGAGTGACTCAACAAATACAAGGATACATCAAAATTATTGCTACAAGATCGCAGAAAACTTTATCAAACCTACCAGCAAATCCTGGAGTTATTGTTTCTTGGCATCGCGTCTAAATTCTCCTATACACTTCTGAAGGTACGGTTTTCACCTTCTTCATCCTTTCCTGTAGAATTATATGCACTTCCATTTACATCACAGGCAAATCAGTTTTGCATCATGGAGTCATTCAATTCTTAATCTTTTAAAATGTTTGTTTTTTTTAATCTGGGGAACAAAAATAAATGTAAACGGGCAAGTCTTATTGGGTAGGTGGAGAAAGTTTTCAAATAAGATTCTCATAGATCATCTCTTGCTATCCTAGAAGACAGATTGGGTATTGCTTTGATGGAAAAAATTTCCTTGGCAAAACTTTCCTGCATTTTTTCTCACCAATACATTTTTCAATTTCCATAAAACATCTTTATAATAAGTCCTATGATTGTCTTGTGTCCTTCAAGAAAATCTATCAAGATTTCCCTGTTCAGATATGGAAAAATCAGTCTTTGTAATCTTCCAAGTTAATATTTCTGTCTTGAATTCCTTTTTGAGGTCTTCCTGACCTTTTAAAAAATGCTTGATCCATCTACATACTTTTATTTTCATGTGAGGCCGCAGTTACATAAATGTCTAGCTAAGTTTCAGTGATTTGGAAAGATGTTCCAGGCTTTTTCAAAAAGTTTACATTAACTCTGATTTCAGAATTAGTGACCCCTACCTTGGCAAAGTATCTTCTTTTTCAGAAGTCATCCTAATGAGACCCAGCAATGTGTATTACTGAAAAAGCAAGTTTAAGGTCATGTATTGATCAGAGAGACATATTTAAACATGTTTTGCTTGGTATAAACCAAGCAAATCATGCATTGGAATAAATGCATCTAGGACTTCAAATTCTAGGGTGACTTAAGCTCATATTTATTAAATTCTTTCTCAGTGAAATAATCTACAATAGGCATTCAGAGAAACAAACCAAGGTAAAATATGGCTTTTGTTCTCAGAGAGGGCTCAAGGTCAACCATCCTATTAAAGGAAGAGGTCTTGAGATGGTAGTCATTGAGACAATGTAAAATGTGGTTATGTTAAGTGAAAGACATTACATATTCTGTGATTGGTGATTGGACCTAACAAAGTTAACAGTCTCATAGGGAGTTGTCTTCCAATGCATCAACTGTTTGAAGTTTGATGGATGAATATATTGTTTTCATTTGCTACAATATTGATAATCCCAATTACTTAAGACTTTGTATTAATGTTCTGTTGTACTGTAAACTTCAAGAGAAAGATGTATCACTCTGATCCTATAAAAATTGCAGTCCTGAAAACTATGAAGAAGAGTTTTACTCTGGATACCCGCAATAGTTATTCAGAGAAAATGCCTACTATGAATGGGTATCTACTCTGGCAACAAAGATAGTGTGGACTGCTGTAACAAATTTTCATAAACTTGGTAGCCTTAAGCAACACACATTAATTTGCTCACATTTCTGGGAGTTAGGCAACCAAAAACAGTTTACAGAGTGGCCCTCATTCCAGAAACTTTAGAGAGTAATCTGTTTTGTTTCCCTTTCCAGCTCCCATAGTCACATTCGTTACACTCATTCACTCATGGCTTCTTTCTTCATCCTCAAAGCTCGAAGAATAGCATCGTCTTCTGTGTGCAATCGCCTTTGTTGTACTCTAAGATTGATTGCATTCAGGACTCACCTGGGTAATCCAGGGACAATCTTCCCAGCTTGAAATCCTTAATTTAATCAAGTCTACATCATCTATGTTGTAACTGAAAGCAACATTTGTAGGCTCCAGGGAATTTGGATATCATTGTGGAGTTATCTTTTGGGGACCATTATTTAGTCAGCTAATGTGAACTTTTACGGAATCAACCTTAGATTCTAGGAGAAAATGTTAACTGGAGAAGAACCCTGAGAGTGCCCGTGGAATAGAGTTGTGGAAGGGTGAGCAAAGCCTAGCAGGGGCAGGGAGAAAAGAAACACATAGGTCAGAATGTATGAGCATGTGTTCAGCCTCTAGTTTATCTTTCTGAAACTATTTGCCCATAACACTGAGAATCTACAATGCTGGGCCCATGTTTGAGGATCACTGGGAAAACTTCAGGTATGAACTCAGGCCATATGAGCAGGTTTATTTATGATAACAATTATTTCCTCTGTTGAGGAAGCAGGAACGACTCTTGCAGCTAAGATAGATGCCCCCAACAATACACTGCCATCCTCAGCACCTGAATTTTCTCCTAATCTGGCAGCCCAGCTGCCTGTCTGTGTACCCAGCCATTAAGACAATCTTCATATCCTTTAAATGGCCATTGATTTCCCTTCTGGCCACACGAGGAGCTTCAAACAATTCCTGGAAATATGGAATTCAAAGATAATGGAATTTTCACAAGAACTTTTTGAAGGCTTTTCACACACACCGATGTTACTCTAAGCCAATGCTCTCTTGTCGTGCTGCTAGGAAAATGCAATCTTGAGGCACGGCATAATGCATCCTCTTTCTGCAGTACAGTCAATGCACTCACGTGCTGTGGCTGACATTCTCTTTTCATGTGGCATGGGCACCCAAATACTCCTGGGTCTGGGAGATCCTGTTTTCTGGAGCTCATCTATCTCCAAGACGCTTTTGAAAATTATAAGGTTAACAAGTGCAAACATTTTACATATTTGTATATAATTTTAGCATTAAAGCCGTCTCATAACATTAAGTTGAAAATCAAACAACACTAATTTGACTTCAAATGTGTACCCTTAGGTTGGGGGCTATGAACTAGATTCCAGGACTTAGAGATGATTTCTGCTCTATTAAAGCATTCATTTGATGTTTTAATAAGTAACTTCCAAACTTTAATTTAAATTGAATTTTCTCAAAATTCCCAGTCAGAGCTATTGTACAGGTACACTCTAAGAAGCTCCTGATTAAAAAGGCATTTTGAAAGACAATAATAGTCAGTAGGGAAGCATTATATATAGAGAGATTAAAGTCCAAAGGAGTGGTTCTCAACCTTCCTAGTGTCGTGACCCTTTAATATAGTTCTGAATGTTGTGGTGACCCTCCAACTATAAAATGATTTTCATTGCTACTTCTTAACTGTAATTTTGCCACTGTTATGAATCAGGTGACCCCTGTGAAAGGGTCATTTGACCCAGCACAGGGGCCCTCAAACTACGGCCATGGGCCACATGCGACCCGCCAAGGATATTTATCCGACCCTCTGGGTGTTTTATGCCCATTTTTTGTTTTTTTGTTTCTTACTTCAAAATAAGATATGTGCAGTGTGCATAGGAATTTGTTCAAAGTTTGTTTGTTTTTGTTTTGTTTTTAACTATAATCTGGCCCTCCAATGGGTCTGAGGGACAGGGAACTGACCCCCTTTTAAAAAATTTTGAGGCCCCCTGCAAGGAGTCGCAACCCACAGGTTGAGAACCACTGGTCTAGAGTAGCATTATTTATTTTATCCCAGGAATAGTCATAGAAGATTTAATAATAACAATCATATAAATCTTTCTCAAGGTTCACCTCAAATAACTTCATCTGGATATTTATCAATACATTGAATTTTCAAGTAGGAAAAGGTCATGATAATTGTGTGGTCAATGTCCTTGAGAAACAGAACAACTGCCCTAAGATACCCAGTGAGTTGGTAGCAAAGCTGGAAGGAGTCAGATGCTTTGAGTTTAAGCAATGAATATTCTATGACTCCATTATGCTTACAATAAAGAAGCACAGCTATTTGTTTATTTGTGATTTCTATACTAACATAACTATAAGGAATACTTTATATTTTATCTCTAAAATCTTTTCGAGGAGTTTTTTAATGTTTTGTTAAATGTTTGTATTTATACAGTGATTAGAGTTTATTTATTAGTTTTGCCAAGCTAAGTTATTTTGTTGCTTCATTTTAATGATTTGACATTTGTAAGAGAATCTACTGTAGAGTATCTACTTTATAATCTGAATATTTTTAAAGGTCACTTTTTTAAATGAATCCATTTTATTTTAAACATTTTGAATGAGTAACTTTTTAAAAACCTACATTAATGTTACTACTGTTGTCTGTTTCATATGAAGAATCGTTGTTTTGAAGGGATCATTTAAATATATACATATATCAGCACACTTTTCCTGACAAGTAAGATAGTTGATCAAGTTATTGGAAACACGATAATAGAAAAATCCTATTTCTATGCATGTCAGAAAACAAAGCAACCACAACAAAAAGATGGAAGCAAGGATTACATTTAGCTAAATGGAAACAGCATCAAGAAATTGTGCAACTGACTCATACATAGTTCCCCCAATCACTGTTGTGAAGGGAAGATCTCCCGTGGAAATGCAGCGACCAGATGGTATACTGAGCTAAAGTCTTTTCAAACCTTGATGTCCTCATTCCTCTCTGAAGTCAAGAAAATGCAATCTATGGGTTTCTCATTTTCATTTCTGAGTCGTAGTCTGCTGCAAGCACATTTGCCCATTCTCCTATTGATGAACAACTGCACTATTTTTTCTAGGACTCTTGGATTAATATTTAGGTTTGGAATTATGAGGTCAAGGTAAGTGTAACATATGTAGATTACGTGCTGGGCTGCTAACGGCCCAGTAGTTCCAAAGCACCAGTTCCTTCACAGGAGAAAGATGGGGTTTTGACTCCTGTAAAGATTTGACGTCTCAGAAACCCAAAAGGAGCAGCTTTACTCTGCCTGTAGGTTTGCTGTGAGTTACAATTAACACAGTGACAGTGAACTTGGTTAGCCTAGAGTAAGTGATATGTCTCTATGTCTTTTTGGATGAATCTACTCAACTGAGGTAATGAAATCATGGACCAACCATCAAAAGTACTATTTGCAAATTTAATTAATTACTTGGGATAATATATGCCAGTCATTTGTATATATGAACGACATGACATTCCTACATATCTTCTTTAAAGACTCTAAAAATGAACTTGTATTTGTATTGCGCTATGAAAAATTGCAGTGCCAAGAAGTGCTAAGCTGGATTGTTATGCAGGAGATATATTGGGGACTGGTGTATAAATTGTGATAATCCCCGAGTCTTTCAAGGTACTAAGGGGAATGGATAGATCTATTTTTTAATTGGTTTGGACAGCTGTCTACACAGGCACATCCTGGCTATTTGTCTTTGCCTGGTCACATGGCCCAGAACATCTGTCTGTGCTCCTTACAACCCCTGAGAAAACTAATGAGGTCGTCAGACACATGTTCTAGTCCGATCTGGAAAGGCTCCACTAACACTGGGATAACTGTTGGTCTACTTTTTATTACATTGTAGGCAAATGTTTTATAAAATATCTCATTATTTCCAAAATGACAATTACAGACACAGGACATAGTTTTTGTTTGGAGTGAACACATCATCTGTTTCTCAGATCATATCAAGCACTGTTGCCGCTTGAATGTCTCAATTTGTGTTTTCACCACTGAAAGTCATCCTCTCGCCCCTTCTGCAGCAGGCTTTTCCCAAGAATGAGTGACCATCTGTGAAAAGAAGCAGGAGGTATCTGCCTAAATTTGCAGCAGCTCCCCAAAGAAATTAGTATACTCACTTTCATCTTGATACCAAAATCCTGATCCTTGGAAATGTGTTTGCTTTCTTTTTTTACCTCATCCATAAAATACCCTTCCATCTTCCCAACCAATTCCATGCTGTTTCAAAAAGCTTTAAATTTATATGTATTTCTATTGTCCATGCTACTTGCTGTAGAAGAGAAGAAAGCAGATATGTTGGCTGTGATAAGTTTCGTGTCATCCTGGTTGGGTTGGGGATTCTCCCAGTGGTTTGTCACTTGAGGTCTGCCTAGTAATATCCCATGCTGTGCCTTAACACAAGCTATCAAGTCCATAATGGGATCTGCTATGAATCTCCAATCAGCTATAAGGAGATCGGGGTGAAATGTAACCCCCTTTCTCAGGTTATGGCCCTGATGCAATTGAAAGGAAATTTCCTCCGAGATATGGCCGATTGCCTGTAAAAGTGGACATGGTAATTAAGCCTACTTGCTTTCTGCAGGGTAGGTTTTCTACATATTCTACATGTGGTTACTTGCCCTCTGGTTATTTGGAATGAGGCAATGGCCTGCCATAGTGGTTCTTGGTCCTGCACACCTGCCTTTGACCTGCCCCCATTCCTGTTTGCCTTGCATTTATTTATCTCTCTGGTCACAAGTCAGACCTGCCAACCTGGAATGCAGGCTCCACTGCAACCTCCAGTCTGTGGTTTTTCTGCTCATCTTTTGTGCATGAGCCCCTGAAAACATGATTCAGGAGACATGCTCAGCTTAATATCTGACCCATGGCCTGCATGGACTCAGTCTGCACCTGCCTACTCTACCACTCTCCATCTGTGTGAGCCATTAGACAGATAGAGATCAATCTCTGTATGTAAGCATCACTAGATTTGATTCTATAGAGAACTCAGCCTAATATAATGTGTTATTCAACCTTATGTATGACATGGGGATTAATAAGGTCTGAATATTTGTGGAATAATTTTATCTTCTGGGTGACAAATGAAAGAATCCATTAATATCATTAAGAAAAGGATGTCCTTTGTTTCAGAATACATAAAATATGTAGAGCATAATTATATGCCTAGCCTGTGGCACATTAACACACTAAATATTGCTGTATTTTTCAAAAGTACATAATTATTATAAGCCTGGCAATCTAAGGTAAGCTATCTTATTAACAACTGGGATAGATTGCAGAAACAGACCAGCAAATGATCTGCAAGAGTGAAACAAGAATATGAATGCAAACTAGGATATTCCTAGAAAGAAGTTGTGAGAAAAATGTCATAGGGACTAGGTACAGTGTAAAGATTTCAGTTGCATTTAAATCTATCTCTGTGTTGAATGCATTTAATATGCTGGACCTGTTGGTTCTTCCTGGATAATCTGGAAGGAGAAAAGTCTAGAAAACAAGACATTAACCTGCACTGTATAATGATGTGAAGGGCTGTCACCTTTGGAGAATGGTGACAACTCAAGGGCATCCATCAGATATGATCTCTGACCATGTTGAACAAACAGGGTAGAGGGAGAAGAGGACTGCTGTGATTCAATCATGTCCTCCAAAGATATGTCGAAAGAGCCTGGACAGCATAGTGAGCTACACACTGGACGGCTGATTGCAATGTAGAAATGTTGGTCAAATCCACAAGCATCTCTTCAGGGGAAGAAGAAAAAAATGAGACTCTTCTCCTTTAAAGATTTAACGTTTGGAAACCCAAAGGAGAAGTTCTACTATGACTCACAAAGTTGCTCTATGGTGGAGCAGAAGCCACGACATGCCATGACCAGTGGTAAAGGCAAGGAGAACCTGGGACCAGGTAAAAGAGTAGCATCAAATGATGAGACTGTGAGGCAGCTCAGTGAGTGAGCTCGCGGACCCATGGAGGAGGAAGCTCAGACACCACATGACTGAGAGACTCAGCAGACTAAGACGTGGCTTCTGGCTGAGGAGGGACATTGCTGTGGACCAAGCCCTGTAGGTATCCTTACTGTTTTTTGATGCTGACTTTTGGGTAACTTTCTAATGCCACTAATCAACCCCAATAATAGTGAATATTGTCTGTGAATTCTGTGTAGCCAATGCAATGCATTATTGAAACCAGAAGAAACATTTAGAGTCATGGGAGGAACTGTCGGTGTCAGAATAGGGTAAAGAAAGATGGAGGCAGGTGTGACCTCCGTCTTGTGGAAATGAGCCTTGGTCTGGCATGGTGATGGATTCTCCCTCTCCCTTGTTTAGCCAGAGGAGGTGAGATGTGACACAGGCCATTTCTGCAAGATGTTAGAAAGGGTCAACAGAGCCAGCAAGGAAGGCAAGTTGGAAAATCTAGGCTCAGATAATAACTACAAATGCTTGTGTACCTTGTATTTGAAAATGAGCTGGCTTTAAACAATCAGTGTGGGGCACTGAATGATATTAAACCAAAAGAAGATGCTGTCAAATTGATTCCAATAATACAAGTGGTAGATATAATTCTAATGACAGTTCAGAAGCAACAAAGCCCCAATGGAAGAAGCACACCAGCCTGTGTGATCACGAGGTGTCGAAGGGATCAGTATTCAGGCATCAAAGAAAAAAAATAATATCATTGTGTGCTCACCTCCCAGATATGATCATTGAAGACAAATGGGTGCATAAGCAAATGTGGTGAAGAAAGCAGATGGTGCCCAGCTATCAATAGATATAGCCTCTGGGGTCTTAAAGACTTGAACGCAAAGAACTAGCCATCTAGCTCAGAAGCAACAAAGTCCACATGGAAGGAGCACACCACCCTGTGTGATCACGAGGTGTCGAAGGGATCAAGTATCAGGCATAAAAGAACAAAAACTCTTATCATTGTGAAAGACGGGGAGTGTGGAGTGGGGACCCAAGACCTATATGTGTACAACTGGACATCCATCCCCTCACGGAAGGGTCCCAAGGAGGAGATGAGCCAGTCAGGAAGAACTAGAGGGAGGTTGTGAGTTTCGCTACACTGAACCCTGAGTGACTCATCTCCTCCCCACTACACCTCTGCAAGGGATGTCCAGTATAGCAATGATGAAAGATACAACTTTCCGCTAGTTCCTAAAGCTTCCTCCCACCCACTATCATGATCCCAACTCTACCTTAAAATTCTGGCTAGACCAAAGTATGTACACTGGTACACATAGAAACTGGAAACACAGGGAATCCAGGGAAGATGATCCCTTCATGACCAGTGCTGACAGTGGCTATACTGGGAGCGTGGAGGGAGGGTGGAGTAGAGAGGGGGAACCGATTACAGGGATCTACATATAACCTCCTCCCTGGGGGATGGACAACAGAAAAGTGGGTAAAGGGAGATGCCAGACAGTGTAAGATATGACAAAATAACAATTTATAAATTATCAAGGGTCCATGAGGGAGAGGGGAGTGGGGAGGGAGGGGAAAATGAGGAGCTGATGCCAGGGGTTTATGTGGAGAGCACATGTTTTGAGAATGATGAGGGCAATGAATGTACAAATATGCTTTATACAATTGATGTATGTATGGATTGTGATAAGAGTTGTATAAGCCCCCAATAAAATGATTTAAAAAGAAGAAACATGAAGACCTTTGGTTTTATCTAACACAACCAAGGAGCTATAGAGAGAATACTGGGAACACTGAATGGTCAGCCATTCTTGAATGGCCCACCAATAAGTAAGGAGCCTGAGGCCATCCATACAGGAGCAATTATAATGAAAACAACTGAATTTAAGAAGGCTGGTGACACCTTATGGTAGGTCTCTATGAGAGTGACATTTAAATAAACTGGGGCTAGGGAAAGAAAAAATGAGGAGCATTTTTCCCTTTGGCTGGGTCCAGAGCATCCCTGGAGGGTAGCTCCTCCAGGCAAGGGGGTTAGTCCTTCTTATCACTATAGAAGTATGAAATGCACAAACCAACCAACCAAGAAAGCCAAAGCAAACAATTACCTGGATAAATGATGTCATCAAATGATTATTTACTTCTTTATTTCCCCGTTTTGAAAGCACATGTGTGGATACACACATACACACAGAGAGAGTTTGGCCTAACACTGTTGGATTATCAATTGAATGGGAAAATCTCTGAGAACAGATTTTCTCCTGGCTCTAAGTGGAAGCAATAGCTGGTATGCCACCTTTGGTAGGGTATTAGGGGTTTCCAACACAGGCTCTGGCCGTGTCTGGTGACCACAGATGCACTGCACTGAGTGGTCCAAAATAAAGTGAAGGCTGGCCAAAGAGAGAAGCTTTTGGCTCAGCCCATAGTCAGTCACAGGTTGAAGGTAGAAAATGAGACAGCATTGCAAACAGGTCATCCAAACAAAATGACATTTTAAAACTCTGCATATGGATTTTGCTTCTCATTTTGATTGTGATGATTTTCAGAGGCCTCTGTGAGTACTTGTGATACTGGAAGCAGGCCATTATAGAGCAGTGTTTACAGGTTTTATGTTTCTGTAAGAGAGATCACTCAATTTGAAAGTCAGAATGCCAGGGTTTAAATTTTACCTTACTCCTCACAAAAGATCTGCTATGGTCACAGAGGGTGGCTGTGGGTCAGAACCAGACAAGAGGCATCTGACAGCACAAACAGCATGTCTATTGTTGGGAATACTTTGAAATATAATGGGACTGAACAAGGGAAAGAGGAAGACACACATTGGAAAGAGGTACTAAGAGGAAGCTCCAAGAGGCAATGACATTCCTGCAGAACTGAGAGAGAACATTTTTTTCTAAAGCCTGTAACCTGAATTTAGATTCCTATCTACCTAAACGGTGATAAAATACATTGATGTTTGTTAAAGCCACAGACTTGTGGGTATTTCTGTAATATAAGCACTGAATAACTAAAACCAACCAAGTGCAGAGTCATCATGTATATTCTGGCTCACAGACACTTAAGGCATTCAGTAAATATGTTACCATTGGAAAGTTATCATAATGCTGGACCTCAGTTTCTTCATACGCTTTCATTACTCTCTACTATCATTGGAACTGCAAATTTATGCAGATAGAGATAGACCCACCGCTTGAATTCTGTGCAAATTATATTCTCATATTTCCACAACATCCAGGGCAGAGCTTGGCACACGGAGAAGAGCTTATTGCTTTTGTTGAATGGTGATCAGTAAACTGAAAGGAAACATTCTAAGCTCATGTAGTCAAGCCCCTGGAACAAGCCACATGGTTTTTCTGGTTTAGGAAACCATACCACTACCCAGCCTTCAGGAGTCATGACAGTATCTCCATTGAGATAAAAAATCTGAGATACTTCTCAGCAGTTACGGATGGTGGAAATGTGGAATTTGAGTCTTTCCTGGAAGGATGACTGATGAAGGGGAGATTTGAAGAAGACATAAACAGCGATGTCACAGTGAAATCAGGTGAAAAGGCATGAAAATACCAGGTTTTTTATTTTATTTTTTTGCTTCTAAGCAAATTGATGAGCTGATTCATGATCTTACCTACAAATTGCCATGAACTATTTGATATACTCCTAAGAATTCTGCCATCTAGTTGCACCAGGGAGGCAGTGCTCACCTTTTACAGAACCCACCCAGCCTAAAGCTCGTATCGTAATCAGAAAACACCTTTGCACCCACCTCTACGGTGGGTGTGGGCATTTATTGCCCAAACTCCCCACACTCCCTCCTATACACGCAGCTCATGCCCAGTCGTTTAAGTGCACAGGCCTGCTTTCTCTCTTTAAGGCATAAACACAAGAGAATGAATGGGTCTCTTTCCCCAGCGGGAGAGAGGAAGCCAGGCAAGAAATGCCAAATCCAAACTCACTCCCAACAAGCCCATTCAAACTCAGAGTGGGTCGATAGGACAGAGTAGAACTGGTCTGCTGTTTTCTGAGACTGTAAATCTTTATGGGAACAGAAAGCCTCATCTTTCTCCTATGAAGTGGTTGGTGGGCTAACACTTCTGATCTCTAAGCTAGTAAACCAATGAGTCATTGGCTTCGTCGCCAAGACTCGAGGTAGACACAGCAATGGTGGTTGGACTTAGGGTAGGGCCTACTTTCTCCACCCTACTCTGTACACTCTGGTTATCTGTGTCTGGTCTCCATGTCACTGCAAGTATGTATTTGTGTCACTTGCCTGTCTCTATATGATAATGAAATTTTATTCTTAGTATACAATTTACAGGTTTGGTTATTTACCCCCCAGGGAATTGACAAAGAGAGTAGATGGGTAGGTTGTATGTGGAAGAAATAAACCATTTATTACAAAAATATATAGTTCATGCATGCCATTATTAACAATTTAAAATGTTGCAGGATATTTCAGTTAAAATCAAAACAAGATGCTTGTGAGATTCATAGTGGATTGCTGTGGAACTGTTTTACAAAACATAAAATCCATTTATCTGCAGAATCCTATTAGCAGAACTGTCCAATGTGGTCAGAAACAGGCCACAGAGAGTGCAAAGAACTCTCTCTGCCAGTTGGCAATTCCATTTTCTAGTATTTGTAGCAAATCCCTGTTAAAACTAAGGCTATATTTTTACAAATCTAAAACAACCAGTCAAGTAAATTCCCAAAATAGTAACTCTAGAAATTTGCCTCATGAATTAAAAAAAGCCACAATTGATGGACACATTTGAGCCTTTCTATTAGCCAGATATGTGCTGTGTGAACACAGCTTTAGAAAATGCTGTCTCTATGAGTTCAGAGGGAAAATATTCTTGTAGCAACAATTCATCATATCATAATAGCAGTGTTGGGCTTCTTGACAAAAAGCCTAGCTGAAGCAGGAAATCAAATGGAGCGTGGAGCACAGTGAAGTCTCCAGAGGCCTGACAGATTTGGATGGGTGACCTCTTGTGACCTAGGTCATACTGAATATCTATGGGGGAAACGTACCCTTCTTAGTTTTATTTCTGATATTTAGAGGTAAAAACACAAATTCATCACTCAAGCTCCATAGAGCAATCATGTGAATAAAACAAAATGCTTCCCATGCCAAGTTTTGCATTCTTGTTCAGTATGTTCGTTGTAAACCTCTCCTGCATGTTAAAATCATATTTACTCTAACTGAAGTGAGAAGTGACATGCTTCTGTTCAGACCTGGTGTATTTTCACATGTTGAGAGAAGAGTTTTGTTTCTGGTTTTCTCTTGTAATGTGAATGTCACTGCATGTGCACAGCAATGGATTTTGCTCGGATCCATTGGCCTGTCAGTTTTTTCCCTTGCAATGAATGATGCCAGGGTCGCAGGAAACATATTTCAATCTATAAGGAGACTCCGCAGTGGGGTTTTCCGTGGCCTACTGTGGGCTGTGCACATACCGCGGTGTCAAACCGCTTTCAGAAGAGTGGTGGTGGAAGCCTGGACGCTGCATCTTGCTGGGGAAATTCAACTCTTTTCATAAAGAGCAAAGCTTTTTAAAAGCTGTTTTGATTTTAAGGATGGAAAACAGAGTTGATTTAAATAGCACTCTCTGCATAATTCATATGTACGTTTCCTTGACCTTCCTACAGCATCAGTGTGGAAGGCAGCTCTCTGCAGAAGTAACTCAGAAGGAAAAAGTAAGAAAGAAAAAACAAATCTTTCCATACTTCTCTAAACCCAGATGTTCCAAAAAGACGGGAAATCACTGAAAGGGCTGATGAAAATGTTCATGTCAGTGTTCCAGAGAAATTTCAGAGATTATTGAAAGATGTCTCTGTTCATCATTTGTTCACATCCCTGACCTCTGTCTTCCAAATGGGAAGGTTGGCCTTGATTGCTCTCTGGAGGATGTTTCAACAGAGAGAAAGACGTTGACTTTCATTAAGATTTTCCACCGCAAAAAACCTTAGAGTTTTAACTATCTTGGATGTCATATAGAGAAAAACCTTTAAAAAGAAATAAACATAAACTAACAAAGTAAAAGAGATAAAACCTAAATAAAACATGCATAAAATATTCAACGCTAGAACAGATTTAAATGGATTAGAAGGGAGATCAAATGATAGGGTGCTTAATTTTAACCTAATTGTATCTAAAACAGCCCACTTAAGTTGGCAAGCCCCTTCTCAACCCTGGTCCATGGTGAGACGTCCACAGTCCCACATGTAATTCCCGCTTCACTTGTCTCCATCTTAACTGAAATGGCTTTAAAAGGGGACAAAGAGGAGATCAAATGATAAGAGATTACATTTTGACCTGTTTCTGCCATAATTGACTTTACAATGATCGCGGTCAAATAGCAAGGCTGTTCAAATCCCTTCACTTTATCCATGACAGGAACTGCACTAATGGTTCCTTGGGGGGCTGACAGGGTTGGGGGAAAGTAGGGTGCTAGTAATGATGAATCTAAGAATGAAGTGTTCTAAAACTGATTGCAGTGGAATTTATATAATTCTTGATATGATTGAACTATTTCATTGTATGATATGTGAATTATATGTTAAAAAACTTTGATAAAACAAATGGAAAAAAAACCTATGGAACCATTCCTTCTACTTTGATCAAAGTGTTTACATGAGTTGGGATTGACTTGTTAGTAGAGGGTTCAGTTTTTCTGTGCTGTGGAAAAGACCCCATTTTCCCCAACAGTTTTATTGGCATGTAATTCAATTTTCATACAATTCAATAATTCAATCACTATAAGAAGAGTTGCATAATCATCACAACATTCCATTTTAGAGCATATTTTGAATTCTTATATTCAAGGTTGTTAGCTCCCCGTTTCTCCCCAACTGCCCCTGCCATACTCCCAAGGAACCATTAATAGATTACACACTCTGTGGATTTATCTATCCTGGATTTCATATACAGTAGAACATGGGACCTCACGTTATGAAGTAGGATGCAGGGCCATCTTTTGGATTTGTGTGATCAGAGAAGTTGTTGCTTTTTTTTAAAAAAGGGTAATAGGGAAATTGCAAGATTCAAGTGAGCCACTGCCTATGAGCCTACAGCCTAAAAGAAGCTGGGAAACCCTTTACCATCACTATTCTGACTGCTCCCTCCTGTGGGCTGGGGTAGCTAGAACCCAGTAGAGGGCAGAAGAATAAAACAGTGACTTTTTGAAAATTTTCTTTACAGGTCAAAGGTCAGAATTATATCATTGCTTCTCAAAATATGGTTCAGAGACCTGGAGGCTCCAGAACAGGCAGGTCAGCAATTCTTACAATTGATGCCATAAGAAAACCTCCTTCCATCAGCAGGGGTCACAGAAGGACATTTCAATAAATACAGTCATCAGTCTTAGCAAAGGCATGAATTGTTTCTTGATTCTGACTTTTGAGCCAATGGTGTTAATCTGATCTATACTTTCTCCGTGATAAATGTCTCCATTTATTAAGCATAACTTTATTTATTTATTGAGATTTTTGTATGGAGTTTCCAATTTTTATGTTTGGTTGAACAAAGCATATCTTTTGCAAACAAGCCTAGCTCACGACCAACAACAAAAAAGGGGGAATAAAAGCATGAAAAACAGAAAGCCTATTCTTGTCACCTCCTTGTCATCAGGGATGGACCTGTTCCTTTCCTTAAAGGGGAGGGGGGCACCTTATCCTTGGCCATCAGATTGAGTCTCTGTTTCTAAGCCCCAGAATCTGATATTTGCAAAGAAACCGTCCTTGAAATGCTGCAGTGTCTCTGCATCGGCGCATGGGCTGCAGGCACCTGAGCCTCCTTGGAAGTCTCAGTGAAGCAGCACAGCAGGTGTGTGGAGAAGAGTTTTTTCTTTCCAGGAAATGACTTACTGGAGGACAGTGCCACAGGACCTGAGGTCCTGCAAGTAACAATCAGCAAGGTTGGTGATCACTTCTGGCTGCTGCAGGGTGGCATATCATTGTATGGCTTAGGGATAGGTCTCTGTGGTGCCAATCAAGTGTGCCTTAAGCATAAATGCAATTGCAGACATCGAAGCATTGACAGGACCTGGTCACACGTTCCTCTATTGTTCGTGGACTCCTTTTAGTTGATAAACTTGTGACCTTTGCTTTATTTTTGTGATGAACCCTTTCCAGGAAGGACCAGTCACACCTGATCCGAGGTAGCTGGAACTGTAGGAAGAGGGCCTCACTGGGGATGGTGCCTTTTCAGGCTTTCGTGGTGTGGCTGTCTGCCTTTGGGCTTCCCTGTAAGAAGAGAAACATCAGTTTGTGGTATCTCAGGGGTTGCGGTACCTGATTATCTTCCCTGAAACAAATCCAACCGTGTTAGGTTTCTGAGCTAACTGTGGGAGAGATGAGACTCCACTGTATTTGACAACAAAGCGCTGATTTTGTGCTGAAGCCAGCGGGGGGGTAGGGGGGGAGCATCTTATGGTTGGGTTGTTCCAGTTGTCTTAACCACTGAAATGCTGCCAACTTGCAGAGATAAGATGAATGACTAGGAGGCTGGCTTGCAAATAGTCCACGCAGTCGGCCATTGAGACCGAGGCAGTGGGAGATAGAGGTCAGCTGCACACACTCAGCTGGCAAGTGATGAAGGCCTTTTCTAACTTCAATGCTCATCATAGACTGAAAGGGGAAATGTGCTTCTTTAGAATGTCCTCTTTTCCTGAAGTTACAATTTAAGGACACTTGTATTCTACCCTACACTGAGGCTGGTGTGAAGACACTGAGGAAAGACTATCTAAACTAGGATGAGGTCAATGCAGTATCATGAGGAGGCAGCCAAGTTCGCTATGGGGTAGAAGAGAGGTGCAACGTGGGGATGAATGCCTTGTCCACTCATTCAAGGAAATGCTCAGTCTTTAATTAATAGGTTATCACCATATTCCAGTCAAACTGCCTGGACCAAAATTATGCCTAAAATTATTATGCAATATTACTGTACCAAATTTTAGTTCTGAGGAAAGCCTTGTGGATGTTGGATTGTTTTTCTTTTCCTCTCATGCCGTCAGAGTGAAATTTAAGTGCTATTTGGATTTCTGAGAAAAAGCAGTATGATTCCTGGTAGTCTGAAGGCAGGATGTTCTCCTATCCATGAGGACTATTCAGAAAAAGGCACCAAAGCCCATGACCTCATATTGCATTTAAAAATACTTTGCCTTTGAATGTTTATTCTTAAAATAAACAAAATGAATACAATACCAAAATTAACAAGAACATTGACAGATTCTGTAACACAATTCATTTGCCATATGACTGCCTCTTTCTGTGGGTTATTTACAACATCAAAACACCCCCTCCACACTTTTTAAAAATTCATTTGGGAAAATATATTCGTGGGACAAGCCACGAAATTATTTGAAAATGCATTGTTTTTCTTTATCCTCTCTCCCTTTAAAAACAAATATATCGAGGTTTGAAACCCTTATATTCTTGACTTCTGGAAGCACTGTGGGCCCTATTGGGCAAGTGTTGGACTGCTGACCATAAAGTCAGCCCATCACAGTTGCTGGTGCTCCATGGGAGAACGATAAGGCTGCCTGCCCCCTTGAAGAGGTAGACCTCTGAAGCCTCCCAAAGATTTGCTATGAGCCAGAATCAACTCCACGGCAGTGGGTTGGGGTTTTCACTTTACTCCGGAACAAAGTGCCCTTTTTAATTATATTTATGCTCTTCATGTTATCTATCAGTCTCAATTAAAAATCCTTTAGGGGATAAGAAAAAATAATGAATATGCAGAAGAGAACAGTTCATGCTGACTCTTAATAGGTATCAGTATTCACTTTGGGGTTTTAAGAAGAAGACAAGAAGGAGGATGGCATGCATAGCCATACTGCTGCCAAAGCATTTAGCCAGCATGTCAGATACCATCAGTGATAATGTCTTACTGAATAAGCAGGTAGCTCACACGATCTCCCTCTTTACAGAACCTAATAGATATTGCAGGCACACAGATAAATCTCATTTTATGTTATGCTCGGTCACAAAGAAGAATTAGATTGTGCTGTTCTAAGGGGCAGGAGGATATATATATATCTGTTGTAATCATCCATAAAAATTACTTTAAGTTGAGCCAATATAAGCTGGTTGGACACATGCAAAATCTGGATAGTGTGTTTTGGCCCATTTCATACTGACTTGAAAACTAATTTATCCTTCAGAGTGAATTGCCACAGACCTTTAGAAATGAGACACGTTTGTGGATTTTTCTTCCTAAGAAGCACATTGCAAAGGATAAATATTGATTTTATTCCATTCAGGCAAAATTGGTTATTTATTTTTACTTATGGCCATTATAAAATAGAGCTGAGCTGCCTTTTTATGATCCAATAAGAAGGATCTATAATGTTTTCCTCCATATTGAATAGAACCCAAACCATTTGGGGTCAGCAGAGTTAGATAATTTCCTCGTGTTGGGAAGGGGCAAAGGCTGAGCCCTACTTGCGGACAGCATCTTCTAGTCAGAGGAATGAATTTGGGCTGTGTGTATGTCTGTTAGAAGCGCAAAGTAGTCAGTGATTTCACTTCTGAAATGATAATCATGTGGATTTAGTTGGCTATAATGCGCTTGTAATTATTTTTTCAGTCAATTGACCTATTTGATGTTTCCTGGGATGAAATCCTTGTTCAGCCCCACAGTTTGCAACACACAGTCATATGCACCATCTAAAGAAAGCTGGCTTTGACTCTTAATATCTCCAAGTTCAGGGATTCTAGAACCATGTAAGACGAGATGTCATACATAGTCATCAAATAATTTCTTACATGATATTTCATTTTATTATTTCACTGCCTAATATTAAGGATGAGGTGACTGAGGTCCAGAGAAACAAAGTTACTGACTCAGTGTCCTGAAAATGAAGTCTCTATGTCTCTCAAGTCCCAAATCAGTCTTCTCAACACGAAGTAATTAACAGTTTGCTCATGCTGCTGTTTCACATGCTGTAGAGGATGCGATTCATTTCAAGCAGGCTTTGTCTACAGAACTTCACTGCTGTGGATTGCATCCCACCACCTACCTGTATTTCAGGTCTCAGCCCCAATTTCACTGTTTATAGGGGCAGTCATTGATGATCTCACCACCTTTATCCCGCTTATCCTTTTGATTTTCATTACAAAATTTAGGAAAAGCTAATTATTTTTTATATCTTCATTTGCCGGTTTATTTAAGTCTTCCTACGAGTCTTCTTTTAGCATAGTCACCAAGGCAAGGTCCTCCTCAGTGATGCTCCCCACTCTGCTTTAGCCCCTGGATCGTGCCTACTGCCATGCAGGTGCTCAATTGACACTGATAAATGAATATATATATACACAAAGGATGATAGAAAAAACTGGATTTATCACCTAGAAAGAGAGGCGTCCAGATTGTTCAAAAGTACAATATTAAGCAGAATAATTTCACAACCTGTAGAGACAGGAAAATATTGTGAGTCTATCTGTTTGTCAGGCAAAGGATAGTAGATGTCTGGAATAAACATAAAGGCTTAAAAATGGGATCTGTGAAAGACTGAGTAATGACACCCCCCCAAAAGTAATCCCCATGTCCTGAGACTAACAGCCAATGAATGTGCTGCCATTCATGGGAAAGGAGCCTTTGTAGATGTGACTAAAATAAACATATTAAAATGAGACTACAAGCTTAGATGTCACAGGTTCATCTAACATAATTACAGTCACTCTTATAGGAGAGAGTCAGAGAAGGAGATCTGACTGCAGGGAGAGAAAGGGAGAGACATGTAACCCCAAAGAAGAGGTGGATAGAGAGAGAATGAAGCAGGGAAAGGCATGGAGATGTTCCACTGCTGGCTTTGCAGATGGAGGAAAGGACACGATGCGTGACACAGGGCGGTCGCTATACCCTAGAGAAGAGCAGGAATCCAATTACTCCCTAAATCCTCCAGGAGGCGCACCATCTGTCATCCAGTTGGACTCCTGACCTACAGAACTTCAAGGTCACAAATGTGGATTCCTCCAAGAACAAATGGTGATAGTTTGGTTACAGCAGCAATGGAAATAATATAAGCCTTAAACAAAAGTTTCTTATTTTTCTTCTTAAATTTAGTTTTTGGTGAAAATCACACATGCTCCCAGCAGAACACTTGGAAAATGCAAAACTATATATGCCCAGAGAATTAAGATAACTCTTTAATCCCACAACCCAGAGAAAGAAGTATCGGTATTATATACTTTATTTTTTATAAATGAATTTTTGATCAATGAAGACAGGTTATTACAAGTAGCACTAACAGAACATTGAGCACATTGAAATGACTTCTTTATTTCTTTCCCACTACAAGTCATATTTAAGTGCTAAAAATATGATTTGCTTGCCCGCAGTATAATGAAAGTGAGTATGATAAAGAAAAAGTATGAAGGAAGGCACATACCTACTACTGCCTGCCCCCCCCCCCCCCACCGACACACATACACACACACTGACCTGGGTAAAATTGCTTTATGAAACCTGGGCGTCTTACGAATGATGCCATTGCTGCCTTCACCAGCTCATTCCATTTCAAGAGACTGGAGAGTGTCAGCCCAGGGCCCAGAGTGAAGAGACAGACAGGCTGGAACCCAGCTCTGCCTCTAAGTGCCCATGTGACTCACAAGTCCCTTCTGTTCGCAGCTGAGTCATAATGTGTGTTTCAGCTTATCTCCAAAGTCACTTCCCACTCCAGCTTCCTAGGGCCCAAGTTAAAGCTTCCTGCAAAGAATGCGCGTCTTTTCAATGTTTGTGAAGTGCAGTGTGTTCTCCAGGGACTCTAGTGAGTCGGCATCCGTCTCACGGAATCACATGGTCGGAGGATTTCATTTCTGAAGGAGTTAAGGGAATAAATCACAGCTTGCTGGGAGACGTTGAAGAGACTTTGAAGAAATAAGGCTTAGCACACGAAATGTGTCAGAGCCTAGAGCATTTTCATCTGATTGTGAACAGGATTCATTTACAAATAATTCTTCAGTTCCAGGGATTTTGTCTGCACAGGGTCAAGCAAGTGTGGGTAGAAATGTTGAATTTAGTAATCACCTCTTCTATACTTAAGATGCCCTTTACCTCTTTTCCTTGTCAAGCAGACACGGATAAGACTGTGTGTGTGTGTGTGTGTGTGTGTGTGTGTGTGTGGTGGGGGTGGGGGACACTTAAGAAACAAAAACACAACTGTTGCCAGCTCATAGTGATTCCATAGCGAAAAAGTAGAACTGCCCCATAGAGTCCCCAAGGCAGTCGATCTTTACCAAAACGACTGTCGCATGGTAGCATCATAAGTCGGCACTTCATTCCACCAGCAGGGTTCCTTGCAAAAAGAAATAGTAACAAGCAAACCATTCTAGAGTTCCCGTCTCTTCTCTCAAATGAGAATTTCTCCATCCAAGTGACCCTGAGGTCCTACATCCCATCTAAAACCTGACACTAGAGAGGAGGTGACCAAAATAAATTTAGATTGTAATCTTTTGTACATAAAAAACGTTCCCTGGGGGACAGAGAACAGAAAAGTGAGTGAAAGGAGACATCCGACAGTGTAAGACATGAAAAAAATATATAAATTATCAAGGTTTTGTAAGGGAGGGAGGGTGGGGGAGGGAGGGGGAAAAAGGAGAAGTTGACACCAAGGGCTCAAGTAGAAAGAAAATGATTTCAGAATGATGATGACAACAAATGTACAAATGCGCTTAACGCAATGGGTATATGTATGGATTGTGATAAGGGTTGTATGAGGCCCCAATAAAATGATTTAAAAAGTTATTTTTAAGTTAAATTGTGTCTGAATACACAAGCTGATTGTGGAGAAAGTAGTAATGGAATTAAAGTAAGCAGCTGTTTATAAGGCAGTTATTGATACCCAATTTCCAAGCAATGGGCCTCACTGAATTCAACATCTCCTTCTCTAAATTCTGTATATGTGAACCATGATCTTAAAATTAGTGGGAATAATAAAACTCTGTTACTCCTGGCAGATTTTCCTCTTGAGATTCTCTGGAAGGAAAAATTGGTCCCCTGGGGTGGCCAAGAGTCCATGAGTGTTCTGAAGAGCTAGTCAGTTTATTATTTGTAGTAATAATTGAAAAATTGAATTGAATAATTTAAAGGTCTGCAGGAGTCATGAGATTTAAGGCCAGAAACAGAAGATCAGCAACTTACATTTGGAAGAGTCCCAAGCTTTTAAAGAAGTTCTGCATGGGGAGAGCAAGCAAATATAAAGTAAGAAGAATATTAAAGCTAATAGGAAAAGACGTTTTTAAATTTTATCAAGATTCTTAAAGAGTTATTGCAATGGCAGAGGAAATATCAATGTTCTGACTGTTTGGGAATGAGTCTTGATGTAAGCAAAACAAAAACAAACCTTGATGTAAACAAAAATAAACAACAGCAAAGGAGCTGCTGTTCTGCTGACTGGGACTCCAGGTCTCTCCCTGCTCCACGCACGTTGAGTTTCACATAGATGTGGAATGAGAGGCACATATGTCAAGGATGACCATACTGATAGTCCAGCCAAAAATGAATGTTTTGTTTTACTTTAATATTTTTGTTTAATTAACAGTTTTCTTGAATATAATTCACATATTATATAGTTAAATCGTTTAATCATAAAAATAGTTGTGCAAGAGTTATGATTAATTTTGAAACATTTTCTCCTTCCTTGTACTCAATATCATTACCTCACCCATCTTCCCTCAACCCCTCCTGCCACAACCCTAACACACCATTCTTCCAGTGACTATCTCTATAGATGTTCCTATTTGGATTTCATATAAAGATAAAAATACTAAAATTGTTTTAATTGCTGATCCTATTATTCAAGATTAAGTTTCTGAGTGGTATAAATGATAAACACACTCAAGTGCTAAATAGAATGTTGGAGGTTCAAATTCACCATAAACAACTTGGAAGAAATATGTGGTGAGCCACTACTGCAAAACCAGCCCTTGAAACATGTGGAGCACACTTCCGGTCTGATCCCCTGGGGTTGCCATGACTTAGAAACAACTCGAGGACAAATGGTAGTAGGCTGATCAAGCTAGAGTCTCTATGTGTTTGTCTACTTATCTATCTATCATCTATCTATCTATGTATGACTTGGACTGAAATGATTGGGGAATTAGGAGAGATAGTGCATTTTGTTTTGAAGAGTGTGGGGTGGTCAACTTACTTAAGTGATGAAGACCAGTGGCCATAAGTGACTGAAGATGAAGAAGCAAAGGCCAGGTCTTGTACGGGGATGCTAGTCTGGGAGATGTCAGCCTGCAGGGACTGTGTGAGCCTCTCAGTCTGTGTCCTTCACCAGAGGCAGACTCAAAAAGAAGGCACAGGAAGATAAGCACCACACTTATTGGCAGAGAGAACTCAGTTGGTATCCTCTCTCTGTGGAAGTAATAAAGCAATTAGCGAAGCTGGGCAAAAGGACATAGGAGGTTCTTTTACTATTCTTGCAATTTTTTTTCTAATTTTGAAATTATATCAAAATAAAGAGCTACAGAAGAAAAAAATAGACTTTCTTTGTAACTATGCCAAAGTGAATCAATATCAAATTCAGGAATTACTTAAAAATCAAACATATTGAATGGATGGGGTATATTATGATCAGATTTAATAAAATATTTCTCTTTTACTGAATTAATATGTCACTGTACCTATATTCCCAGAATTCAGCTATAATATTAAGTTCTTTGAACCAGAATAATTAAAATTGTTTCATTCTATAGAAACTATTCAATTTCTAATGAACTTGTTTTCATTTCAGTCAATGAAAAAAAAGTAGACTCCATTAAAAAAGTAGGAAAACAGAAAAGATGGGGGCGGATTGAGACTCCACCACCAACTCCATGAGTTTGATATTGTTAGGTAATGCTCATACTCACAGGTCTCAGCTCATTTACAATATCTGACTTGGACACTTTCTTAGTAAACATCATAAAAAATTACATACATCTTTTTTCCTCCTGTAACACTTTCTTATTCCTTTAAAATCAGAAAATCTACTGGGAACCCAAAGGCTGAAAAATAATATTCCTATCAGTTTTCTTTGGGAGGATATATACAAAGACATATTATTTTAGTTAACTTGATTTTGGCCATTATGTACCAGTCAGAGGTATGTCTATGGTTTTTATAAAATAGATTTTGTTACTAGTATATCAGTTTCAATAGAACAGCCTTTTAAAATTGGTCATTTTACAGATCCTCTGCCATTTGGTCTTCAAACACACATTTGATAAACCCTAACCCTAACCCTCACCACCTCACCATCACTCTTAGCCAGCTTCAAGTTTTATTTTTCAGATATCTGTTGAAAAATAATTGTAACCCTAACTTTAAAACTGGCTGAGTTGGCTCTATTTTAAGTACTTGAATAATATCATTTTCATCTTATGTGATAAAACACTTAAATTACATTAGTTCTTAACTTTTCCCCAATAATTGCATAGAACTGTGGTAGGCTTCATAGTTATTTTAAGTATTTTCTTCAGTTATATGAACTGGATACAAGTCCTCGGTATGTTTTTTTTTTCAAGTTGAGTGAAGGAAGTAGTCATTCTAAGTGTTTTCCCCAAGTTAATAAAGAAGAGTCTATGCTGTAGGTTTATTGTGACTATTCAATGAAATAATGCATAGTGATATTCTAGCTGTGGTGCATTATAGATATTATTGTCTGAGGTGAAAATGATTTTATTCTCTTTTGATTGCATTCATCTACTATTTAAGTTGCCCAGAGAATCAAAATAGCCACATTTTTTGGATTGAACAGAGTATTCTGACAACCCAGACATCCACTGTTCTCAGAAGTTTAGCACTGAAGTCCCTCCTTGCCTACTCATTTTCTATTCATAGAGGCTGAAATAAATGTCTGGAACAGATTTTGATTTTTCATCTGTCTTCAGTTTGGAAACAGGAACAGACATAGGCATTGGAACCTCTTGCCTGACCGAATGCACATCTCAAGTGGAAGCACTGAATCTGTCTTTAACCAGGGTCTATACGACATGATTTTGCTTGCTAACATCTTGGGGGGCTCTGCCAGGAAGGGGATAAAAAAGAAGCCATGAAGGTTTTAAAAAGTTATCTTTGAGGAAGATTAACCTGCAGGTGCTATATAAGATGGAGCGGATCAAGGAAAGACTGGGAGGCTCTGACATGATTAGAAAGTTATTGCGCTTCTACAGCAGGTCTGAGGGCATGAGGGCAGTATGAATCTTAGTGTCGGGTTAGATGTGTAGCTCTAAATCATGGCAATGAATAAAGAAGATCAATGTATGAATGTTTTATTGTGGTGTACTTAAAAGATATCCTCTAGAATAGCAAAGCCTGCCCCATCATTAAGAAACAGCAGAGAGAGGCATATGCTATAACTTAAAGGGACCAAGTGACTGCTGTTCCCCATGGGTGTTGACAGGAAAGTTGGAATTGAATTTGACCATCGAACTTGCTCCAAGAACGACACGCACTGCATTAATAACTTACATCTCCTCGGAGTTGTGAGTGCGACCAGATGGCCAGTCACACATGGCTCAGAAAAGCACTGAAGTGGTTTTCCTTTTCCTTTTTTTAAAAAAACTAGGTTTTGATTATTCCAAGATGTAAGCTACTGAGGGAAACATCCATAGAGGAAAGCCAAGCATAAAAGCAGCAAGGGAAAAATACAAGAAACGGACAGGAATTCTACCCTAGTGAACTAGGTCCATGTAGTTCTAGAATAAAACTAATGCACAAGTAGTCATGCATGAGTGTTCATAAAATGAAAACACGTGTGAAAACTACACCGTAATGACAAGCAGCAGCCATCAAAGCTCCTCTGGTCCCTTTCTTTTCTCTGTCTGCTCTGTTCTCCCTAAAGAAGTCACTTTCCTGGCTTCTTTTTTTCTTTTTCCTTTCAAAACCTTTGTATAAAATAATGACTTGGTTTACTTTCTTTTTTATTTCATTTTTTAGGTCAAAAGCATATGCATGCTATTTGTACAAAATTGTATCACTGCAATTCATCATTGTAATGCTTTCTAGTACAGTCATTCTGTGAATGTTTATGTTAAATGAATTCTACAATTTGTTTATCCATTCTACCATTACTGGTCATTTAGGTTATGTAAATTTTTAACCAACCCAAAGCAATTCTTTCTTGAGTAATCTTTAAAAATATATTCTGATAAGCATTTTTGATTCTCAACTAGGATACATACTCTGCATCTCAGTATGTTGAGCCCCTCCCAACTGGAGGGGCTCTTTTTCAACACTATAGCAGAAAAGGCGCCACTACTATCCATCAGGTTTTCACTAGCTATTTTTTAAGTGGATCACCAGGTTCTTCTTCTTAGACTGTCTAAATCTTGAAGTTCTGATGAAATCTGCCCACCAGAGGTGATTCTGCTGATCACTGAGGTATCAGTGGTGTAACTTCCAGCATTTTAGCCACACAGAAAGCACCACAGCATGCAAATTAACAAAAGAGTGGTGGTTTGCAGAATTTTAGAAGCATAAAGTTAAATGTTATAGAAAGAATCAAAGGATAATGGGCATAATACACAGAGTTACTGTACTCCAAAGCCGTGGATTACATTTAAGCATTTCACTGGAGGATAACATATCATCAGGAATCATTGATACGGAATGAAGAAGTCCAAGTTACACTGAAGTTATTGTCAAAAATCAAAGCTTCAGTAATACTAATAGACATGTTTCAACACATTTACTCAATACTGGTAGTGCTCACCTATTACATGAAGAAATTTGGAAGACAGCTCCCTGACAAACAATGGGATGAGATCCATGTTTGTGCCCATTCCCAAGAAACATGCCCCAACAGAATGTGGAGCTAATGAAACAATATCGTGATATCACAAGCAATTAAATAGTTTTCTGGAAACAGAAAATATTTTCAGTAGTATATAGACAGGGAGTTGCCAGAAATTCAAATTTGATTCAGAAGAGGACATGGAATGAGCAATATCGTTGTTGACATCAGATGAATCTTAGTTAAAAGGGGAGAATACCGGACAGATGCTTCCCAGAGTTTTATTGACAATGAAATGCATTTGGGTGTACGCATCACAATAAATCGAGGTTATCGATTTGCAAAAAGGCAGTTGTGCAAACAGAACAGTGGCACACAGAGTAGTTTTAAATCAGGGTTTCATTTTTTTCACCAGGCTTCTCCAATCGGGATGCTGAGCAAAGAATCAGAAAAGCTGAGCTAGAAGAAGAACGCACCCTCAGGATGGTCACTGCGTTGTGCAGATGGCACAACTTTGCTTGCTGGAAGGAGAAAACACCAAGCACTTAGCAGTGAAGATGACGGCCTAGTGCCTTCTGTCAGGGTAATGCTCCAGCATAAAGCAAACAAAAATTCTCCTGATCATGAAAATGGAGAAATTCTGAAGTAGTCAACGATTTCATCTTACTCAGGTTCAAAATCAATGCCCATAAAAGTAGCAGCCAAGCCATTTTGCATTGCAGCAAAAGATCTCTTTATATTGTCAAAGATGTCATTTTGAAGACGAAGTGGCACCTGATCCAAAACATGGTATTTTCAATTACCTTATCTGTGTGCAGAAACATGACATTGAATAAGGGAGATCAAAAATGAACTGATGCCTTTAAAGTGTGGTTTTGGACAAGAATACTCTGGATTCCAGAAGAATGAACAACTCAATCTTTGAAGTACAGTCAGAATGCTCCTTAGAAACAGATTGGTAGATTTCATCTCACTTTCTTTGAGCATGTTCTCATGAAGGACCTTCACACCATGCTTTGGCAGGGGGCTGCTGCCATCCTTGTTCTCCATGGAGCCTCTTGCGTGTTTCCATGGTCTCTGGTCCAGTCATGATGTATGTGCTTAGCTCCCTGTGTGGAACTTCTCACTCAGTCATTTAAACTGCTATTTCCTCTGGCCTGATGTGACTACTGTGGACAGACATTTACATGCATGGGAAAACATGAATTTTAGAGATGTTGATTTTTATAAGCAACAGAGCTATACAGGAAAGAGGCAAGGAAGGACTAAGAAGAAAGTCAATCAGAAAAGTTTATGAACACACACAGAAGATATTTAAAAATAAAATGTTTCAAATTTCTTGTTAAATTCTATCTTAGTTCTAAGGAAATTTTAAATATATTTGACTATGCTAATATACCTTTCTGGCTATATTTATCTTTAATGCTTTTCATCACATGAAGCTAAGTTTCTTGGTTCACTACGTGTTATTTCTAGCTTCCTAGGATGAGGAGTACATGTAATGATTAGAGGATCAAGTGTTAAGTCAATAGGAATAATCATTGATCACAGATATAATACAAGATCTAATCACCAAAGTTTAAATATGATCATGAGTTTCGTGTAAAGTTCAGCTTCAATTTCTTATCAGGATAAAGAATGGATTTTTGCTCTGAAAGTAAGAGTTTGGCTTGGAACATAGAAAGGAATGGAGTAATATTGTTAAATCTTCAGAGAAAGTCCCATTTGAATGTATACTGTGAACTAAACTAATTCTAGCTTGTTCTGAAATGATGTTACTTTATTTGCAATATCTGAAGTGCACACAAGGAATTTGAAAGACTTTGTCCTTCCAGTGGATGGGATGTTACATCATTCTGGAGATTAATAAAAGGGCCAGTTAGGGACTGTTTACGCTAAGTCAAAATGAAGAAGTAATTGGAGATAATTGTGTTGTCATTTAGATTCCCGGAGCTCATGGATGATGGTCTACATTCTCTTCTCTATTGCATCATCTACATGACTGAGCATCCTATTGTTTTTCCTACTTACTTAAAGAAGTACAGTTTTTTGTTTTTGTGTTTTAGGAAATTTGGATATACAATTATTGAAAGCATGGAGCTTCTAGTTAATTCTAGTATTAACAGAGAAAACTAACAGTGATCAATTGATTATTTAAGTAAGTGTTAATGAAAAAGAAATGTAGCAAGCAAAAGGAGTTCATCATGGATAGCTAAACTAGTCTCGAGATTCAGGGAAGGTAACTTTAAGGTAGTAATATTTATATTGAAATCAAGCTACTGAGCACTGTTGCTTAGCACATTCAGAGTGACAGAACCTTCCACCACTCACAGATTTGCTCCTTTTATCCTGCATATGGAATTTTCCTTTTGGTTTCTCAGGACATCTAGCTTGGCAACATTTTTGGAATGACTGACTACAACTAAAATAATAGACAAAGTGGAAAGGTGCCTATCTAAGCATTTTCAAGTTACTCCATCACTGAGCACCTACCATTTATGAGAAGTCTTCAAATTACATGGTAAATTATATTAAAGTATAATGTTTAATTCAAAACAACCTATATAAGACTTATAACATGCACCATGAGGTTTGAAGTACTGGAAATTGAGTGCCAATTGTAACCACTCATTTGGATTTTAAATATCATATTCCTTTACAGCAGCAGCTGAGAATTTTCTCTGAACAAATAACCACTTTCTGACCACAACACTAGTGGTTATTCAAAACTTGGGAAGATAAAGTATACACAAGATATCAGAATGAGAAAAATAAACACGGTGAGTATCCAAGAAGCTCATAGCTGACACAGTGGCCTGTCTATTGACCAGTTAAAGAAGGGGTTTGGTGATTGGGGTTGGAAGACTAAGCTTCTGGGAGAGAAATCTGGAAATGTGGATGAAGGCACGGTCCTTCTTCATACTATGGACAGTACCATGGAAAAATGACTTCATCACTCCCTGCTTTAGTTTAGTCGTTGCTTAAGAGAGATAAGTATCAAAGAATAAGATTATCTGGAGAAGTTAATGAGATATTACAAGTATAACATTTATTTCAGTACATGACTAATCTAGAACATTTCTGAAAATAATAATTGAAACCCAGTTTAATTTAGCTAAAACTAATGAAAGCAAACAGAAAAAGCAGTCAACCAAGAAACAGAAAGCAAGAAGCCACTACTTATCTGTCACTTTGTCATATTGTTGCAGCTTGCATGGTGCTGTGATGCTGGAAGCTACGCCACCTGCATTTCAAATACAGGTAAGGTCACATTTGGTGGACAGCAGAGTCAGCAGAGCTTCCAGACTAGACATACTAAGAAGAAAAAGATGTGGTATACTCTGGCTAGACCAGAGAACGTATATTGGTACAGATAGGAACTGGAAGCACAAGGAATTCAAGACAGATGATCCCATTAGGACCAGTGCTGACAGTGGCTATACCTGGAGGGTAGAGGTAAGGAAGGGGAGAGAGGGGGAACTGATTACAAGGATCTACATATAACCTCCTCCTTGGGGGATGGACACCAGAAAAGTGGGTGATGGGAGATGTCGGACAGTGCAAGATATGACAAAATAATAAATTATCAAGGGTTCTTGAGGGAGAGGGGAGTAGGAAAAGAGGGGGGGAAATGAGGAGCTGAATCAAGGGCTCAAGTAGAAAGAAAACATTTTGAAAATGATGATGGCAACAATTGTTGACACAAGGGACGTATGTATGGATTGTGAGAATTGTATAAGCCTCCAATAAAATGATTTGGAAAAAAAAGAAGTAGCTACTAAGAATTTTAAAAACAGCAGCAGAACAATGCCAGGCCACAGTTGAGCTATTTGGATATGCCTGGGGAAGAGTTGTCTCCAACATTCATTTGCTGATGAGACATGACTCCAAATGAGAATAAACAGTTACAAACATCCGTTAACAGTTTAAAATAGAATGTATGAGGTATGAGTTTAAAAAAATTGGAAGCAGTAAAAAGTGAAATGGAATCCACTAAACCAATATCATAAGCCTCAGTGAAGTAAGAATGACTGGTATCAGCCATTTGAATAGGTCTATCATATGATTTACTATGACAGAAATAACAAATTGAAGAAGAATAGTGTCACATTTATGTTCAAATAAGAACTGTCTTTAAGTACAATATTGATATGCCTACAAGGAAGACCATACAGAGTGTGTATATTATTTAACAACCTCATTAATATCACACACACACAAAACTCCTTGACATCGAGTTGATGCCAACAAATAGGAACTCTATAGAACAGAGAACTGACCCTGTGAGTTTCCAAGATTAACTCTTTACTAGAGTAGAAATCTCTATCTTTTACCCAAGGAGAAGTTGGTGATTTGAACTCCTGATCTTGCAATTGCAGCCCAACAGATAACCACTGTGTCACCAAGGTTCCCTTTAATATCACAAGTAAATTCAATTTTGCTATTGCTAAAGATAATTTTAAAATTATTAACAGGGAAATGCTAGGAATTCTACCCAGATACGGAAGACGACAGAGAATGAAAGATACCATTCCTAATGTCCCATGAATCATGTCAGAAAATGAGTTAGTTAGTATATTGTGCCAACCTGGCCTATAAACATATGTGGGATTAATTGAAGGGCAGCGGGATAAATGGCTCGGTGAGCCTCTCCTTTCTAGTTCTAGGGTCTCTTGCTTTCTGATGGTCACACCAGGGTGCAGCTGCCTTAGCAATTCCCTGATTCATCTTGCAAGGCTGACTTTCTGCAAGGCATCCCCAAGGATAAGTCACATGGACCTACCTGATGCAGCCCTGGGTGCTGGAGCTACTGTGTGGAGACCCCTGCCAGCACTGAGATGCTTACATATTCACTGACTCAGCTTTCCTCTTGCAGTTGGCATCGTTTTCTATTTTGTGAGATGGAGGAGGACTTTGTGGACTGGTGTTGGATATATGGGCTAATGTTGTACGTGTGGACTTGGACAGTACTGGGTTGGGATATTTTCTTGATGCACACTTAATCTTTACATAAAACTCTCTCTTTTACATGAGTTGCTATGGTTTGATTCTCTAAAATATTCAGAATAATACAGAAAATAATGTCAGAAAGAGGAGCACTTTTATTTTATTGACTGTGCAAACAGTCAATATGTAAAAATAAATGTGTATAACCTTGCAAAGACTGTATTTCAGAGTATTCCATTGCTCCCATGAGGAATATGAACATAAACCAAGAAGCAGTCATGCAAACAGAACATATCAAATATTTTAGTTATGTACATTCTCATGTATAAGCCGAGTTTTTCACACATTTTTAAAGCCGTTTTTGTGGTAAAATTAGGTGCCTCAGCTGATATTTGGGTCAGCTTATACTCGAGTACATACGGTGGACTGGGTGATTTTAAAACAGGAAAGGTGTACATCAGGATTTTATCCTTTCACTATACTTATTCAATTGATTTGATGAGAAAATAACCACAAATAAAAGGAGAAAGTGGCACCAAGTTTAGAGAAATCTTAAGAACTTATTGCATGAAGATGACATAACTTTGTTGCTTCAAGCTAAGACGACTTGAACCAACTAATAATGAAGATCAAAGACTACTGCTTGCCATAGGTGTTTTACCCCAAGGCAAAGTAAACATTAATCCTCACACCTAGACCAATAGACATCATAGGTAAATGGAATAAAAGGTTTAAAATTTTCAAGGTTAATTTTATTTGGTTCAACTATCAATGCTCATGGAAGCAGCAGTCAAGAAATCAAATGCATATTTCATTGGGCAAATCTGAAAATGACCTCTTTGAAGTGACTAGAGTATGCCTGATTCAAGTCATAGTATTTTCAATTACCTCATATGCATTGAAAGTTGGGTAACAAAACAAGGACAAACTCACTGCCATTGAGTTAATTTTGATTCTCCTATAGGACAAAGCCACTGGACTGTACTTCTTTATTGGTGTAGAAAAGCTCTTCTTTCTTTCAAGCAGCTACTAGCGGTTTTGAATTCCTGACTTGAGCTTAGCAGCTTAATGATAACCCACAATGCCATCGGGGTTACAAAATGAATAAGGAAGACTGGGGAGGAGGGGCAATGATGCATTTGAATTATATTGATAAGGAGGAATATTGAAATTCCCTTATATCAACAGAATAAACAAGTACAGCCTGAATACTGCTTAGAAGTTCAGACAGCAAGTGTGTCTCAGGTGTATGCCATATATTATCAAGAGACGTCAGTCCCTGGAAAAGGTTATCATGTTTGGTAAAAAGTAGAGGGTTGATGATTTAAAAAAAATACCCTGGAGATGGATTGACAGATGAAATTCAACAATAAACTTAAAAAAAACCCCAACACTTTGAAGGTGGCACAGCACCTGGCAGTGTCTTAATCCTTGACATGGTGTCACCAGGATGGCACCAGCCTGATGGCACAAACACATGAAGGAGAAAGAAAGAAGATGAAAAATGTGTAAATTAGGTAACAGAGAGGAAAGATGAGGTGCTGGCACTAGGTCAACTCAATTCAGTGACTACAACATGCTGAGCAAACCACCTCTGCATCTTGATAGTTTTTATGTACTGAATCCCAGCCTCAATCTTTCCTTTTGGATATAGGATTCTCCTCATTTGGTAGACATAATAGAGGCTCATGCAAACTCGTTTATTCCCACTTTTCTATGTCAATTTTAAGAAAAGTTTATGTGCTGCTTCTATGAAAAAGATAGAGATATCGGAAAATGTTTTATTTTCTCAATCTTGAACTACTATCCACAACTTCCTGACAGCTCTGTGTAAGTAAAGTGATAGTGCCAGTCTCTGTAGAACTGCGTAGTTATGGTGGAGAAAGAAGAGAGGGAGAGGTATTGTAGGAGACTGCATGAGCAAGTACGGCACTCTGCAACACTGACTCACGGTATTTGGTTAGTTCCTTTGATTTGTTTTATGTTGTTGTTAGGTTCAAGGAAGTCTGTTCCGACCCACAACGACACTATGCACATCAAAATGAGACACTGTCCAGTTCTTAGGTGCATTTAAACATGATTTTACTCCTAGGGAAAGAAATACCATGTGGCCTAGCTGGCGTCTGAACCCATGGTTGCAGCTCCACTGGTATGCCATCTCTGTGAGGGTCTTCTTCATTTGACTTTTTTGGTGACGCTTTATTTTACCAAGAATGATACCCTTCTCTGGGAATTCTCTTGATAGGATATCTGAAGTAAAATGAGATAAAGTCTCTTCTTTCTGGCTTTAAAAAAATATCATTGTATTTGGGACTCATACAACTCTTATCACAATCCATACATCCATCCATTGTGTCCAGCACATTTTTTGCCATCATCATTCCCCAAACACTTGCTTTATACTTGAGCCCTTGCTATCAGCTCCTCATTTTCCCCTCCCTCCTCACTCCCTCTTCACTCATGAACCCTTGATAATTTATAAATTAGTATTGTTTTGTCATATCTTACACTGTCCAACGTCACCCTTCATCCAGTTTTCTGTTCTCCTCCCCCCAGGGAGGAGGTTATATGTAGATCCTTGTAATCTGTTCCTCCATTCTTTCTAGCTGCATATCTTCCAAGAATATAACATGGATTGCCACTATTTTGATAGTCCATGTTATATTCGGTATTCTTCCCCAATACTGTAGTTCAAACATTTGAATTATTATATGGTATTCCTTATAATTGCCCAGTTTTCACATGCATTTACTGTGATTTAAAATATCATGGCTTATGTCAGGTGCACCCGAGTCTTCAAAATGCCATACATTTTGCACTTTAACAGTTTAAATAGCTCTTTTGCAAAAGATATACTTGGTGCGATACATTGATTCATTGACTGCTGCTGCCATAGACAATTTTGACAATTTCAAAATTTCTCCATTTATTATTAGCCCAGTTTGAGGATATATATATATATATATATAATTACACACTGAGGCGTATAATCTTTTACCTTCATTTGTAAGTGCTTTATGTCCTCTTCATTTTCTGTAAGTAAAGTTTTATCATTTTCATTATATCAGGCTATTCATGGGTCTCCCCCTCCTCTTTATGCTGCATTTTTCTTTACAAATGCTCCTGCTGAGATTCTTTGCTCAGTATGCCGACAGTAAATAGGGTGAAAGAATACAATCCTGGCACAACATTAAACTGCTCAATATTGCCTTGTTCTGTTTGAATCGCTGGTCTGGGTACAGATCCACAAGAGCACAATCAAATGTCTGTTTCCCCCCAACGTGATACGGTCTCCTCTTGCCCACATAGGTGAATTCCTTCACAAAGTGAATGGAGCACAGTTAAGCATCTTTCTTTTATTTTTTGCTTTCAACCAAGCTCTAATGATCTCAGCCATTTTCTCCTTGATCACATGTTCTCTGGTAAAATGACTTGAATTTGTGGCAGTTCTTGGCTGATATATATCCCTGCATTCACCTTTGAGTTATTTCCATCAAAAATTACTTGTGTTTGTTGTTATTGATCCTGTTAGAATATTCTCACATTCCTTTTAATCGGCCTTATTTGGAATGCTTATGAATAAGGATTTTTTTCCTAATCACTTGGCTGGGGAGCTTTTTTCAAATGCCTTGGCATAGATCGGTAAGTGCTTCTAATTCTGCGTCACTCATTGATGCATGGTGAATGCTGAATACATGTGATCATCTATATGTGCAGAAAGGTATAGGGATGCAGAACTCATATTTGTTATCAGAAAATGTATGTCATTTTGCTCATGGTAATAAATTTACGATCACCAGAAAATTTTGGTTTGTAGCCAAAGTCAAAGGAAGCAACTAGATCACTGGTGGAAGAGTGGTGGCATAGAAGAAGACGAAGAATCCTGGCACTACTGACCGGAGGAGTGAAGTTTTAAAATATGATTCAAAGGTTACCTGGAGTGTAAGTTTTGTCATGAATGAAGCTAACCACAGAGCTTGGCAGGTTTGAGCTAACAAAAGGGCTGAAGAATGTTTCCATTTTTATATAAAGTATAACAAATGAAAGAAGAGCTCTAAGTCTGCTCAGGCATTCCTACTTTTCTTGTTATAATCTAGACGTGGCTGATCAAAGGAAGGACCAGGGACATCTGCGGTGGGCAGATTAAAGCTCCCTCAAGATGTCTTTGCTTCGCTGGGTTATCAGAGAAACCAAAGCAGTAATACATATATGTTTAAGAAAAAGCTTTATATCAAGAAATCATCTTAGATCAACAAGGTATTCCAGCCAAGTCCAATCCAAGTCTGTAACACCCTACGCCAGTCTGTAATTCTGATACCAATTCATAAGTCCCTCTTGAGACTCATGGAACTTCAGGCCAATGATACAGAAAACTGCAGAGGGAAACAGAGATCACAGGCCAGTGTATGTGGAGACTCATGGATCCAAGATTGGTGCATCTTTGATCCATTCCAAATATGATTCACAATATTACTGAGCATGGCAGGGTGTCGGCAGCTCTCTGGGTTAAATGACCTCCAGAGCCACTTCTGGAGGCTGACACTGAGTCCCAGTAAGCTGGAAGCTGAAGGGGCAGAGAGAGAGGAAAAAATCCAAGGTTTTTCCCTTATAAAAAGGTCATACCAAAAGGGGTGGGGGTAATCAGCCTGTGACTTAATGGGCAGAATGGATTCCATCCCTACATTTTCATACATATTCAAGTTGGCATAAAATCCAGCTGCCAAAATGTGTTCTGATCCCTAAAATCTTTGAATACCTTAACTCTCATACCCAAAGACTACCCCTTCATTGTTGTCATGATTCTAGAAGATATGTCAATGGTACTTCAGATACCAGCAAGGTCATCTAATATGAACAGATTTCAGCAGAGCTTCCAGATGAAGAACAGGCTACAAAGAAGGAAAACACAGTCCACTGATGAAGCATTAGCCACTGAAAACCTTATAAATAGAACATTGTCAGATACTTAAACCATATGAATAGCAATGGAACATTGTCAAATATAGTACCAAAAAGTAATCAGATTGGAAGACACTCAAAATATGACAGAGCAAGAACTTCCTTCCCAAAGTAGTCAACCATAATGACATGGGTGAAGCTTTTAGTACCTTCATTTGCAAGTGAGTAATGACTGAAATAATGATAAAACAGCAATACACATCTATTCATTGAAAACTGGAATGGAGAAAGTATGAATGTAGGAAATTTGAAAGTCATCAAAATAAATGGAGCGCATAAAGATTTATATCTTCCGCATTAATGAGATAAAAGTGACTGATATTGGCCATTTTAAATTAGACAGTCACATGTTCTACTGTGCCAGCAATGACAAATTCAAGAATGGTATCACATCACATTTATCATCATAAAGTACATTCCAAAAATATACCTTGAAGTACGATGCTCTCTGTGATAGGATAAATTCTATCCACATAAAAGGAAACCCAGGCAATTCAAATATAATTCAAACTTTCACACCATCCCCTAAAACTAGTGATGAAGAAATTGAAGAAGTCTACAGTCATCAGTTAGAAAATGATCAAATAAGAATCAAGATCCAGTGATAATTATTGGCTTTTGGAATGTTAAGCATGGAAACAAAAGGGAGGAACAATGGCTGGAAAATATGGCCTTGGTGATAGAAACAAAGATGGAGATTGCATGATAGACTTTTTAAAGACCAATGACTTCTTGGCTATCAATACCCATATTTTAAAACCATAAGTAACAACTATTCACGTGGATTTCCCCAGATGCAATACACAGCTATCATATGGACTTTATATTTGAGAAAAGAAGATGGAGGAACTCAAGATCATCAGCTAAGATAAGGCTAGGGGCTGACTGTGGATAAGATCGTCAATAACTCATATGTAACTTCAAGTTCAAGGTGAAGGGAATTAAAACAGATCCATGAGAGCCAAAATGTGATCTTGAGTATATCTCACTTGAATTTTGATAACATCTTATAAATAGACTTTTCCCATTGAACACTAATAACGGAAGACTTGACTAGCTGTGGGATGATGTCAATATCATAATATACTAAGAAATAGTTACATAGTCTGTTGTCAATTTGAAACTAAAGAGTGAAGGGCTGGAGTTTAGCCTGTCAATCAGGATGCACCAAGGAGATAAATAGCTCATTGGAGGTGTGATACAGGCTCACTCCCTGGGAGACATTCTTGCTGACAAGTCACATGGGGCTACTCAAGAGCCCGAGGGCTGGAGGGGCCCATGTAGACCCCAGCTAATGGATTCACAAAACTTCCTACTTACTGGTCTGTGATTTCCTGCATTCAGCACCATTGCATGTGTTTCGTGAGTCTAAAGAGGATGTTATGGATTGGTATCGGGCTTATGAGCTAATATTGGACTTATGGACTTGATCTGGACTGGGCAGAGATGTATTCTCAATATTCAATTGCTCTTGTATATAAAGCTTTTTTTTGTACACGAATGAGTGGCTGTGAATTTATTTCTCTAGTCTACCCAGACTAACACAGAAAAAAAAAGATAATTTAAAAGTTATGCAATAAAGAAAATATTAAAGTGGATATCAAAAGACACTGAAACTGGCTCTTGGCACAAGTAGGCAAAGCAAATGGAAGACATATGAAACAAAAGAACTGAACAAACATTTCATAGGGCAACTCAAGAAGAAAACGTAAAGTATTATAATGAAATATGCAAAGACCTAGAGTTAGAAAACGAACAGGGGAAAACACATTCAGCATATATTAAACTGAAAGAACTCAAGAATAAATTCACATCTCTAATTGCAATATTGAAGAAAACTATGTGAAAAATATTGAATGATACAGAAATCATCAAAAGAAGATGTAAAGGGTACACAAAGTAATCATATTAAAAAGAACTGGTCAATTTTTAATCATTTCAAGAGGTAATATGTGATCAAGAACAAATGATAGTGAAGATGTCCAAGTTTCTTCACTAAAGACATTAGCCCAAAACAAGGCTCCAGGAATTGACGGAATACCAATGAAAAGGTTTCCATGGGAAGCACTCACTTGGCTAGGCCAAGAAATGTGTGATAGCTCCTTGGCCAACTGACTAGACAAGATTCATATTTGTACTCATTCCAAAGAAAGGTGACCCAACACAGTGTAGAAATTATCCAGCAATAGCATTCACATCATACGAGAGTAAAATTTGGTGAAGATCATTCAACAACAACTTCAGCAGTACATTGACAAGTAGCTGCCAGAAATTCAAGCCAAATTCAGAAGAGAACATGGCAAAAGGGACATCATTACTGCTAATGGATGCTAAAAGATGGTCTGCTAAATAGAAAACACCAGAACAGTTTGTTCTTATGTTTTATTTATTATGCAAACTCATTAAACTATGGGTATCATAACCAAATATGGATGACATTGAGAAATGGGAATTCTAGAACACTTCATTGTGTTCATACACAACCTGCACATGGATTCACAGGGAGTTATTCTATCACAACAAGGAAATACTGCATGGTTTTAAATCAGAAAAGGTGTCCATCAGGGTTGTGTCATTTCATCATACTTATTCAATTAATTTATTGAGTAAATAATACTAAAGCCTCAACAATATGAAGAACACAGCATCAGCATGGGAGGAAGGCTTATTAAGAATCCGTGCTGAAAATTAGGACTTTAAGCACTCGCTGAAGATCAAATCATTGTAGCCTTCAATATGGATTATAACTCACTGCAAAAAATCCTCATAACTGACAATATCAGCATGAAAATAGAAGAAAAGATTGAAGTTGCCAAAGATTTCCTCTTGCTGTGGTCCCTAATCAATGATCATGGAAGCATCAGTCAGGACTTCAAAGGTCACATTGTTTGGGTAATTCTGATCACAAGACCTCTCTGAAGTGTTGACGAGTGAGGAGGTCACTTTGAAACTAAGGTTCTTCTAACCCAAGCCATGGTATTTTCAATTATCTCCTATGTTTGTGCACATTAGATATTGACTAAGGAAGACTTAAGGAAAACTGATATATCTGAATTACAGTGTTTGTGAAGAATATTGAGAGTACCATAGGATACCAAAGAGAAATGCCTTGAAAAACGTACAGTCAGAATGCTCCTTAGAATGGAGAGACTGGTCTTGTGCCTAATACATGTTATCAGGCAAGACAAATACCTAGAAAAAAGATATCCTGCTTGGTAAAGTAGAAGGGCAGCGAATAGAGGAAAATTTGGAAGAGATGGATCGACACAAGGGCTGCAACAATGAACTCAAACATAATGGTGAGGAGAGTGCAGGACCGTGCGGTGATTCTTTCGGTTGTGCATAGTCAGGTTGTTATGAGGTAAAACTGACCCCACAGCACCTGACCACAACAACTACATGACAAAAGGGACATCAGCTTTCAGTTTCCGTTAAGGGTCTGGAAATTAGGAGACTATCTTGGAGTGTCCGCAATAGTCAAATGTGATCACAAGCGTCTCTATAAGTAAAATAGGGAGGCAAGGAGGCAGCGATATGGAAGCAGATGTGGCAAGGGGAAAAGGGATTGGAATGATGTAATGGATGTATGTCAAGATGGAAGAAGGAGTTGCTAAGTTGCCTCCAGAATGATATGAGGGGGTATCCTCCCCCAAAAGAAGTGGAATTCTTTTTCAAGATTATGTATTTATTATTTTTTTTATTTTTTACAGATAAATCTTAACACTTTCAAAGTACTCTATTACACTTAATATGTTTATCAAATCTGAGATTCCATTTTTGGAAGCATTTTTTCAAACTCGTCTGTTTGGATGGCTGACAGCACCTCCCTCATTGTTTCTTCACCTCTTCTACATCATCAAATCGCTGACCATTCATGTCCCTCATTATTCTTAAACACAAAAAGAAGTCACACAGGTCATGTGAGTCAGGTGCATGGGCAAGAGAAGCATGCTGCTTTTTCCCAAAAATTGACACACTGAGATGGCTGCATGAGCAGATACATTGTCATGGTTATAAAACCAGTCCCCTGTCTGCCACCAATCAGACCTTTTTGGTTGCACACTATTACAGAATCTTTTCATAACCTCTAAAGAGAAAGGTTGATTAATAGGCTGACCTGGTAGAATGAACTCCAAATGCAGTATTCCCGTCACATTAAAAAAAAAGTCTCATCTTGATCTTTGATCTCACTTGATACCTTTTTTGGGTGAGGTGAAGATGGTGTCTTCCACTGACTTGAATGATGTTTACTTTTGGGTACATAAGAAAAGCACCGTGTCCCATTAGCAATGTCCTTGAAAATTATCTGGTTTGCTTAGGAGCTGTTCTTTCAAAGCAGGCATGTTCCTGGTCAGTCAGAAGCTGAGGCACACATTTCACAGGGACCTCCTCATTCTCAAATCTCCCATCCAGATTCACTCAATCAAGCTCCAAGATAGTCCAGATAACTTCCCTATCTCTTCAGTTGTCTGCCATCGGTCTTTGAGCACAAAAGCATTGATTTTGTTGACATTTTCATCCTTTGTGCAGGTGATGAATGTACAGAAAAAGATTTGTCAATGTTTCATCTTTTTGAAATGGGAAAACCACTCATACACTTGAGTTTTTCCCACAGTGCTGTTCTTGTAAGCTGTGTTCAATATCACAACAGTTTCTGTTGCATCTTTCCCTAGCAGGAAACAAAATCTCAGAGACACACACAGTGTTCTCTGAAATCAGTCATCACAAATGTGAGGTTTGAGTGAAACTCCTTTTTTGAAAAAAATTCATTGTGACCAGAGATAACTTTCCCAGGAAACCTGACTTTGGTGCACTAACTCAGAGAGAATTGCTCAATGCTTGCTTAAAGGGAAAAAATGTGTAATGTGAACGCTCTGTCTAGTGGAGCTTCCTGCCCGCTCCCCTTTTTTGGGTGTTGATGGAGAATACTTGTATAGTGACTGTATACAAGATAATTGGCTGATATTCAACCCTTTCAGGAGATTGAGTATCATCAAGAATTGATGGTATTTAAAGTAGTCCAAGCTGCACTGATGGCATTGGCATAAAAAAATTAAAAGGACTCCAGGAATTGGCACAATATAAATATTTTTAAATGCTACCTTTGAAGTGTTCATTCATCTATGACAAGACATTTGGAAGATAGCTACTTTGTCAACTGGCTGGAAGATATCTATTTTTGTGCACATTCCAAAGAAATATGATACAAGGAATGTGAAAATTATTGCAAATATCATTGATATAAAATGCAAGTTAAAACTTCAGGGGCTTAGAAAGGTATTCTCCGTAGCAAACCACATATGCCACTGTGAAGAATGGAGTTTCCCAACACTTAATGGTGTTCAACCTGAACTTTGACATGGAGCAAGAAAGTCGTTCAGACAGAGGGACACTAAGTGGTTTAAAATCAAGGAAGGAGTGTGTGTTAGGGCTGGACTCTTACACTTATGCAATCTGTATGCTGAGTAAATGATAGAAGCTGGGCTATAATACAGCAACCAGGATCAGGATTGAAATAAGACTCAGAAACAAACTGCAATACGAATGTGAAAGAACTCTGCTTGGTCTAAGTTAAGAGGACTTGAAATAGTTACTGATGAACACGAAAACTTCTAAGGTCTATGATGGGTTACAATTCATGGTAAAGAAAACACAAGTCCTCACAACTGGACCAATAAGCAATTGATAGATGCAGAAGATTTACATTGTCAATGATTTTATTTATACTTGAATTATGGTCAACACTTATGGAAGCAACAGTCAAATAATCGAATGATATTATAATGGTTAAATCTGATGCAAAAGACACACAAACAAAACTGTTATTATGTGTTAAAACCACAGATGTTATCTTGTGGAAGAAGCTCTACTTGATCCAAATCATAAAATGTTCTATTCTATTCTATACATCCAAAACCTGGAAAATAAATAAGGGAGAATGGAGAAGTATTAATGAACTTCACTTAGCCTATGGTGTTGATGAACAATATTTAATATATTGTCTGCCTGACGAATTAACAAGTATGGGCTAGAAAAAAGTCAGCTACCATGTTCCTTAGAAGCTAGTATGGTTAGATTTCGTCCCATTTACTTTGGATATTTTATCAGGATGGGCCAGTCCCTGGAGAATGACATAATACTTAGAAAAGTAATGTTTTAGGGAAGAAAAATAAAACTTGAATGAAATGGATTGATACTTGTGGCTGCAATAAAGACTCAAAACTAGTAATATGTAAGGAAGAACAGGGCTGGGCAGTCTTTCATTTTATTGTTCATAGAGTTGTTCCCAATTGGAAACCATTCACATGCACCTATCAACTACAATTGGACCCATTTTAAATATCTAATCTTTAGGAAGATCAAAGAAGACATTTGGTTGGCTTTAAGCACTAGGTGTTTTGGTACTTGCCACCAGAGCCACAGAATGTGACTAGCAGATCCATTGCTTCTCCAACTCTACTGCCTCTTCTCTTCTCCTCCCTATCAATTGCTCATTTAGCTAGATATTCCATCATTGAAACAATCTGTTATAATTCTATAATTTTAGTATCATTGACTCGTATTTACTCAGAGAATAAAACCATATCGTTGCGTAATTTCCTAGCCTCTACCCCTGAATACTAATGCGTGTAATCTACTTTCTCATCTGTTTCTTTTTTGAACATTTTAATTCTCTTCCTTTGGGTAAGCAATTCTTGGAAGAGCCCAGGTTGGATTGAGCAACATGATTTTATATTTTCAATGCAGTTGAATAGGCAAATGCATTTTTTCAGAATGTTCTTGTAGTCACCTGAGTGTGCGGTTTAGACTGTTCTTGGAGTATAGGAAGCCTTATTTTGATCTCCATCCAAAATCCAACACTGAGCTACACATTATGGAAAATCTGCATTTGGGACGGGGAGTGCTTATGGAGTCATTGAATAAATTGATCTTCCATGAAGGATAAAATACGGTAGGCAATCCTGTAGGAAAAGAAATGACCTTCCAGTTTTGAATTTTTCTTCCTGGTTATAGCTGGGTTAAATCTGCAAGTTTGAGAGGATTGATAAAATACTTTATCTGCTGCCTGTATCTCCTTATCCCACATCCCCTGTTACTTCTTGTGTTTTGGGTATGCTAAATTTCCTTCTTCTTAGAGCACAGTAAAGTACATATTGTCATCCATCTAAGAACCAGCCCATTTCATAATGACAATTGAACCCTAAATATCCTGGATGGATCTGAGCATGGACAAGGAACTTGCAAATTCCACAAAACATAGGGTGGCATAGAGGATTTATGATTTGGGTTTGAATTTTTAACCCCACTTTCCAAGTTATATACAGCTATTCTATAGGTAACATTAAAAAAAAGTGTAAAGCGCACTTGTGGGAATAACAGTGATTTAGAGAGGCTGAGAATCAACCAGTCAGCAAATTAAAAACCCTGATCTTTCCCAGTAAGTACCACCACAATGGCAAAGGACTTATTGATAGATAATAATTCATACATGGCAGTGCTGGAGAAGACCCCTACCTTCATGACTCCGACCTTAGTGACATTTTCACCACATCCCCGGGCTTCCCAGGAAAACTAAAATTCTACTAAATTCCAGAATGAGATAAATAAATAATGTCAAGCTATAGCTCAACTAACCAAAACTGAGTATACCAGATATCATACACACACATGCATACAAACAGACACACACACATAACCAGAATAGTTCTGGTTTATAGTGGAGGTTGAGTTAATATTAGAATAAATATGTGGTCATTTTCCCTCATCTGTTATGTAACAGTCTTATGCTTGCTAGAAGTAGCAGAATAGATACTGATATAAAGTTTCTATCTTCCAAGAATTTCACAGTGTAGTGGAGAGGAGGAAAATAAGTTTTTCAGAAAAGAAAGGGGAAAGATCATGCATGTTCATAGATCTACCTTCTACATCATTCTGACATTTATCCTGTAACATAGGTATGATTATTCCTTAAAGAATATTTAGAGGCCTAAATACAATTAAGGATATGAAGGCATCTGGGAAGCCACTAGGTCTGACCCCAAAGAGCTTCTAGTTTAACCCCTGCTTGTACAAGTTCTTTTGCCCTTAAGTCTAGTTTTCATGCACATTTCTCTTGAGAGATGTCAAAAGATGATTGTTTGAATGCTTCTGAATCAACTTGCCAGCTGGGCTTCATTGATTCTCTAGTTCCAGGGGAATTATTGAAGAAGGGAGGATGGTGCACTACTGACAGATGACTGACACGGAGACATAGTTGAAAGAATTGCAGATGGAACTTCAGGGGAGTCCTTGGATCCTCCTAGTCATTGTTCTTCTGTTGTTATCTGATGTCACAGATTTCTATATTTGATATTTTGTTTAATGTGTGTGTGTAACCGGCGTATTGAACAGGACGATTCAGAAACACAACCAGAATTTTTTCTCCCATTGTCCCAGATATTCCGTTTAGGTTATAGGGAAGATAACTTTCCTCCTTACTGTGGTTTAAAAATGGGATTGGTCAGAATTTTTCTGGTTTCTTGCTTAATTAAAAGTTACAAGATGAGTCATAGAACAGACTCATCTCAGCACCGAGAATGGCCATTCTCACTGGATTATCAAATTCCTTCATAGGAGTCCCCCTGCCAGTGTCCAGACTCTTAGGGGAAGTCTTCTTTTGATATTTGGAACTATTTCAAAATCATTTACAATAATAATGGTCTTACATGGATCTAAGTTACCATAAATAATAAAGAAAATATACTAGGGCAAATTTTAAAAAATATTCTGTCCCAAAAGATGCCTAACTTTGGTTAAATATGCTGCATAAGGCCTCTTTAAAGTGTTGAAAATAAAGAGCTTTCTTTGGGGACTAAGGTGCCCCTGAGTCAAACAGGATACAACAAGGGGCTCACTGTTTTCTTACTTGCCTCCTAAGCATGTGAAAGTTGGATATTGAATAAGGAAGACAGAGGAAGAATTGATGAGCTTGAATTATAGTGCTGGCAAAGATATTGAAAGTATCATGCATGTCAAAAAGAGCAAACACATCTGTGTTGGCGTGAGTACAGCCAGAATGTCCCTAAGAGCTGCCATCTCATGGATTTCAGACATGGATTTTAGGAGAGACCAGCTCCTGGAGAAGGACATTATGCTTGTTAAGGTGTAGGGGCAGGGAAGAAAGTGGAAGGCCTTCAACAGGATGAACTGACCTAGTGATTGTGAAAAAGTGCTCTAACACAGAAACAAGTGTGACAAACATAGGACCAGACCATGTTTGTTCTGTTATGCATAAGGTTACTCTGAGTTGGAAGTGAATGGATGTCACCTAAGAACAACAACATCCCACCCAGAAAGTAAGGATTGACTTCCTTTGAGAAGATGTAATAAAAGGCTCTAAATAAGACGGTGTTGAGGAATAAACACCAGAACTAAAAATATCTCTTTAAATATTATATCTTATGTGCATTTGACACTTAGGAAAACTTTTACAATAAGAACTCTTTATTTAAACATTTTGAGCAATGTTTGTTGAGCCTATAAAACAATGTTATTCACTTCCCATTAGGTGTCAAAGACTCTATGGCCATCTCAATATAGCACTTTTATTACCCTTTGTCCTCAATAAAACAATAAAACCATCTCTTTTAAATGTCTATAGAGTGTAAGAGATAGTCTTCTTATTTGTCTAAATATACGTGTATGTGATCCTAACTTCCTCCTGTCCTTTTAGGAACATGGGCGGTATTAGATACCTTCAAATGTTTGATTTGATTTGTTGTTTTTTTTCCTTTTTCTGGAAAGAGGAGCCACAATTAACAGGACCATTTCTTTATTTTTAGATTACAGAAGATTCTATACTTAGAATCTGGTTGGATTGTGATTTAACATAATAGCTCTTTCCAGTTTCCTCTCTTTTATTCTCTTTGCTCCTGATTACCTAGTCACTAATTGCAGCTTTAATTACACTTTCATTTTTGCCAAAGATTCGGAATGTTTTCAAGACAAGAATAAAAATATAACAATTATTTAATGCTCACTTAGAAAAGAACCCCCAAATATGTTATTTTTATTATGAATCAGCAGTCCCCACTTTTTTCTTTTCTTCACAGCCCCTGCTTGAAAAGTTGCCTGATAGATGAGGAAACTACAGTAGAGAATGCTTGAATATGCAACCTGCTTCCTGCTGATAGATGGGAAATTGCACGGTAAATTGCTGTGATCTGCACTTTGCGAGCTGCCGCAGAATGGAAAGTCATTCAAGCATAATTGTTCCCTTGGTGAATGGCTCCCTTTGGTTTCTACTGTAGCTATTTTGGTACTTTCCTAGTCCCGGGAATTATGATCCTGGGATCTTTCCATAGCTTTTGGCTGACTCATATATCACGCTTGATCAAATGAAATGCAGTGAGTGATGGCTAGTTTGGAGGCTCCGGGCTGTTTGTACGCCACTACAAAACTTGTGTGAATTTTTCTTTTTCTCTCTGAAGGTGTACTTAAGAGAAGATGAATCATTTGAGCAAAAGATGTGTGACTGATGAACATCTACCAAGGTGCTTCAATTATATTTTAATAGTTTTCCCTTGAGGGCCTGGTGTGGGCTATTGACTACTGTCATCAGATTTCCTTACAAAAAGAAACAAATTGAGGGAGAGAGAGAAAGAAAGAAAGAGGAGGGAAAGAAGTGAAGGCAGTCATTAATCTTTTGTTTTCATATTTTTCTAATCAAGAAGAATTTTCTATTGTTTGTCTTTTGTATGGGAGATCATAAAAGGGTTAAAGATATTTATAGTTTGTTTGAAAAGGAAAGACACACTGAAATGCAACAAAGAAAGACAGAAGATTTCATTTTCTTTTTTATGCATTTCTCCTCCTGAGAACACTTGTGCATACCAAGCAGAGCCAGACACTTCCCTCTCTCTGTCATTAGTACCATTTCCATTTAGTGTTATCTCTTGGAAAACTATTCAGTTTCTCTGTTTTCTTTTTTTAGCAGTTTTATTGACAAATAATTCATGTACCATGCAGGCCAATGACTTTAATATATGTTAAAAACAATTGTTTGATCCTCTCTATAATCAATTTTAGATTATTTTCATTTTTTACATTCATATACCTTTTATTAATTCATACATTCCCTTCCACATCCCTGTTATAACCCAAAGGAATTATAATTCTAGTTACTCTATATAATTTTAACTATCCTGGTTTTCATGTAAACAAAATCATATCAACATCCACCCACAATGACAAAATAAAACACAGGAACACATCAATCCAAAAGAAAACACAAGGTCTCCAGGGAATGCTGAAAGTGGACTTCGGGGCCAGGGTGTGGTGCCCCAACAGACTGGACTGGAAAACGCTCCTAAGGGCCAGCAAACGATCCCTGAACTAACTACAAGCTTTTCTCTTGTGAACTGTTTTATTCTGTTCTTTGTCAGTGGTTTGTTTTTGTTGTTTTGTTGTCTGGTTGTATACTGTTGCTTTGTTTTCCTCTGTCTAGTTTTCGTGCATGTTAGTGACTCCACAGGTCTGTCTGAATAGGACAGGCTGGATGAACTATCTGGAGGAAAAACAACGGGACCGACAGTTTTGGGGGGGACTTGGAGTGGGGGGGTCGGGGGGGAAGGAAGTGGTGTTAACAAACCCAGGGACAAGGGAAAAACATGGGACCCCAAATGGTAGAGAAGTGGGAGTGGCAGGCCTGCTGGGAAATGATCAAGGGTAAGGTTGCTTAGAGAAGAGGTATACTCTAGCCCAGGTGGCGATGAAGCATGGTAGTAGGGCAGGAGGAAAGTCAAGGGAGATGGAGGAAAGAGCTAGGAGTCAAAGGGCATTCATGGAGGTCTAGACAAAGACATGTACATGCAAATATATATAGGAGGATGGGGAAATAGATCTATGTGTCTATATTTATAGGTCAAGTATTAAGGTGGCGGAAGGACCTTGGGCCTCTACTCAAACACTCCCTCAATGCATGAATACCTTCTTTTATTAAATTGGAACTCTATGATGCTCACTCTCCCGACACAACGGCTGGAGCCAAAGTGTGTGAACAAGTAAATGTGGTGAAGAAAGCTGATGGTGCCCGGCTATCAAAAGAGATAGTGACTGGGGTCTTAAAGGCTTGAAGATAAACAAGCGGCCATCTAGCTCAGAAGCAACAAAGTCCACATGGAAGAACACACCAGCCTGAGTGAGCGAGTGGTCCCAAAGGGATCAGTTACCAGGCATCAAAGAACAAAAAATCATATCATTGACTGCACACCTCCATGATAGGATCGCTGAAGACAAATGGGTGCATAAGCAAATGTGGTGAAGAAAGCTGATGGTGCCCGGCTATCAAAAGAGATAGTGTCTGGGGTCTTAAAGGCTTGAAGGTGAACAAGCGGCCATCTAGCTCAGAAGCAAATAAGCCCACATGGAAGAAGCACACCGGCCAGTGCGATCACGAGGTGCCCAAGGGACCAGGTATAAGGTATCATGCAACAAAAAAAAAAAGATATAAGTGTGTGTATGTATGTGTATATATGTGTATATGTATATATGTATGTATATATATGTATATATATATCATATTAAATGAAGGGGGAAGTACAGAGTGGAGACCCAAGGCCCAAGTGTCGACCAATGGAGATCCCCTCATAGAGGGGTTTAGGAGAGGAGATGGGTTAATTACGGTGTGAGGTAGTATCGATGAAGAACACAGCTTTTCCCCGGATCCTGGATGCTTCCTCCCCCCAACTACCATGATCCGAATTCTACCTTGCAGGGCTGCATAGGGCAGAGGCTGTACACTGGTGCATATGAGGGTTGGAGGTACAGGGAATCCAGGGTGGATGATACCTTCAGTACCAAGGGTGTGAGGGACGATGCTGGGAGAGTGGAGGGTGAGTGGGTTGGAAAGGGGGAACTGATTACAAGGATCCACATGTGACCTCTTCCCTGGGAGAGGAACAGCAGAGAAGGGGGGAAGGGAGACTCCGGATAGGGCAAGATATGACAAAACAACGATGTATAAATTACCAAGGGCATATGAGGGAGGGGGGAAGGGGGAGGGAGGAGGGGGAAAAAAAAGAGGACCTGATGCAAGGGGCTTAAGTGGAGAGCAAATGCCTTGAGAATGATTGGGGCAGGGAATGTATGGATGTGCTTTATACAATTGATGTATGTATATGTATGGATTGTGGTAAGAGTTGTATGAGTCCCTAATAAAATGTAAAAGAAGAAAAGAGAAAAAAATGATTAGGGCAAAGACTGTACAGATGTGCTTTATACAATTGATGTATGTATATATATGAACTGTGAAAAGAATTGTATGAGCCCCCAAAAATTGTTAAAATTAAAAAAAAAAGAAAACACAAAAGAGTAAAAACTAGAACCTACTAAAGATGGATCAAAAGAGAAAACAAATGATAAAAGTTAACATTAACTTGTGTATTTGCATCATTTCATTTCAGATGAAGTGTGTGAGGGCAAAGCAGAGAATTCAGTGGAGGCTTATTTCCCAGGAGGAATTCCACAAATAGATTTTGGGCCTGCACTGTCATCCAGAACCTTCTGCAAGCCCAGAATTCAGAATTTACGCTTTAATACAGTTTCCCCCCCCTCTGATCATGGAGTTTATTTTTTACAATCTTTGGATCATGCAAACTGGTGTGCCACTTTTGTGTGGCCTTGGCTGGCACCTCACTTGGTTGACTATTTGTTTTAAGATGAGTTTTTAAGAACTTCAGACATTATCATTTCTATTAGATAACATCCACTTCCTTCACCCCACTTCACAACAGGACTCCTATTTTCAGCACTTGCTTCATGGGGGTGATGATAGAACAGGGCTGCATCAGAAGAATGGACCGTTCTTTCATTAGGACTTACAGTTAAGGGTGAGCTCAGCATGCACTCATATAGCTCTGGCTTAGATATGCCTCTGCTTCCAATTCAGTGGCAGCACTATCAGTTTTTGTGAGAGATAACATGGGGCATTTGGCAATTTTAATAATGGCATCATTAAACTAGCGAATAGTATCGAATTTTAAATAATACTGAAATACGGATTGCTTCATATATGAGAAAGCTGTTTAGACTAAAATTCATGCATGTCCTCTAGATTTGTTTGTGTCATGTGGTGCTTGTCAGACTCATCATTTTAAGGATGCATGATGATTCATTGTTTTCTTCCATTCTATCACGTGGGGTTTTTATTATGTTGTCTAATATTATTATCTTGCTGCTTCTCTTCTGAAATTCCATTTTGAGTAGGTTTTCTAGCTTTTAAAATTCTCTTCGTCTGTTCAATACTCCTAAGCACAATTTGTTGGTATTCTATTTCTGTAATTCTAGAACTTATTTTTCAGAGCAATCCATTGTGTTTGGGATGATTTTTAATTCTTTGTGCTTGTTTTTCCAGATTTGTTTTTTTTTTGTCTACTGCAATTGACTGCTGCTTCCTTGTTATTGTCATTCCTTTATTGGTGATCTCTGACCTTTGGGGCCATGTGGGGATATTTGGCCCTGTTGAGTGGTGTGAGAAATTATTACTAGGGGCAAGATATCAATCAGGAGGGAGATGGCAAAAAAGGCAGAGCTATAGGTAAGGGATAGGATGAAGCAGAAAGATAATAAAGAAGGAAAAAGGAAAATAAAATAAAAGACTATATTTAGTACCTAAAATGATTTTAACAATTATGAAGAATATAAGAGGGATAGTAAAAGTTAACGAGTATCATGAGAACATGTTTCAAGAAAAGGAGAGAAAAAGTAGATAGTGAGTGGTGTAAGAAAAATATAAGCAAACAAGAAAAATGTAAGCAAAAATGTAAACAATATTATATATTATAACAAGCAGAAGTAGAACTAAAATCAAGTAAGAAAAATGAGAAGAGGAAAGAGGAAAAAAGAAAACAGAGAAGAAAAACGAATTAGAGAAAAAGAAAAGAGAGAGAAGGTAGGGTTTTGTGGGGGGCAGTTGATTATGTAGCAGCAGGTTGCATGTGGGAGGAAATCATATCACTGTGTGTTCACCTCCTTGATATGACATAAGCAAATGTGGAGAAGAAAGCTGATGGCGTCCGGCTATCAAAAGGTATAGCACCTGGGATCTTAAGGCTTGAAGGTAAACAAGGGGCCATCTAGCTCAGAAGCAACAAAGGCCACATGGAAGGAGCACACCAGCTTGTGAGATCACTAGGTGTCAAAGGGATCGTCAGAAGAAAACATCTTAACATAGTGAATGAGTGGTGGAGTCCAGAGTGGAGACCCAAAGCCCATTTGTAGGCTACTGGACATCCCTTTACAGAAAGGCCTTGGGGAGGAGACAAGCCAGTCAGGGTGCGATGCAGCAATGATGAAAAATACAACTTTCCTCTAGTTCCTAAATGCTTCCCCCACTCTCCATCCCCCTGTCATGATCCGAATCCTACCTTGCAAGTCTGACTAGACCAGAGGATGTACACTGGTACAGATAAGAACTGGAAACACAGGGAATCCAGGATGGATGATCCCCACAGGACCAGTGGTGTGAGGGGCGATATTGGGAGGGTATAGGGAATGAGGGTTAGAAAGGGGGAACTGGTTTTAAGGATCTACATGTGACCTGCTTCCTGGGGGTACAGACAACAGAAAAGTGGATGAAAGGATATGTGGTACAGAGCAAGATATGACAAAATAATAATTTATAAATGATCAAAGGTTCATGAGGGAGAGGGGAGGGTGTAGGGTGGAGAAAAATGAGGACCTGATGCCAGGGGCTTGGGTGGAGAGCAAATGTTTTGAGAATGATGAGGGCAATGAATGTGCTTTACACAATTGATGCATATATGGATTGTGCTAGGAGTTGTATGAGCCCCTAATAAAATGATTTAAAAAAAACAGAAGAGAGAAATCTAACAAGAAGGGCCAGAGGAAGACCTGCCTTGGGCAAGTGTGGAGGATAAGGGTGGGGGTAAAAACAAGGACAATCAATTAAAAAGCTTTAGCACAGCCTGAAGAATGATGCACCAATTGATGGCAGCCATGGGGGTGGGAGATGTGTGTGGAGCCTGTCACAAGGGCCGAGCAGGACCAGGGAGTGTCTCCCTGCAGAGCTGAGCAGTGGAAGAAGTCCTCCATCCACTCAGAGCTGCTGGAGGCTGTTGGGATCAAAGCTGAACCTGGGAAGGGGTATGGAGTAGAAGCAAGATGGTCAAGAGGGAGTGGGTCCCTTGGTTAAACCTTCCCAGGTGGCTCCTGCTTGGTCAGTGGTTAACGGGAAAGCACAATAGCAGTGTCCATTCCCAGTGGGGAATCTATGGGGCTTCCAAGAGCTCCCAGCAGGGATTGCTGAAAGTAATGAGGGATAAAAAGGAGGCTAAGGGAAGAAGAGAGATAGATAAAGGATGGGAAAAATAAGGACCCATGTGAATGGATAAAGAGGATTATAAAAATAATGGAAAGTATAATGGAAGAGAAGTATCAAAATAAGTATGCCTAGGTAGAACATGTCTTGGGGAAAAAATCAGTGAGAACAGAAAGTGATATTTGGGGAGGGGGCTGAGAAGAGAAACGTATAAGCAAGCAATCAAAGAAGAAAACAAGGATATATTTTATGGTAGATAAATAATTTTAAGTCAACTTGAAAATGTATAAAAGGTTAGAGGTGGAATCCAGGTTGTCAATTAGGTCCCAACTTGAGGCTGTCTCCTTGGGGGCACAGCCTTCTTATAAGGAGGGCCCTGAGGACAGCCCTCTCCTTCAGTCATTCGACCTTCCTACATGCTGGGGCTTTGATGGCCTGTGATCTTCCTGCTTTCTCCGTCATTGCATGTGTTTCCGTAAATCCGCAGAAGCACTGATGGACTTGTTTCAGACTTAGGGGCTTGTGTTGAACTTTTGATATAAAGCTCTTCTTATACATGTCTGACTGTCACTAGATTTTTTTCTCTAGCTCCACCTGGCCTAACTCATATATTCATTTATATATTTTGAAGAAAAAAATAGAATTAAAGATTAAAAATAAGAAGAAATGATGGGGACAGAAGTTGCTAAGAAAAAGGTAAAAAGAAGAAAAAATAAAGGTGAGGTTGTGTATAGCGGTTGCTACAGTAGCATGCTCACCTGAGCCCAGGTCAGACTGTTGGCCTCAGTCTGGCAGCCAGCACTGCATGCTCACAGTAAAGCTGGAAAATGAGGTGGGGATAAGATAAAAAAAGAGAAAAAAAAGAGTTCAAATAAAGAAATAAATGAGACACTGTACAAATGGACTAAGACATTTATAAAAATAATGGAAAATGGATTTTAAGAGGGGCAGAAAAATCAAGAGACTAGTGAAAATATATTTCACAAGGAAAACAGTTGAGTCATTTATGAGAGAAGAGAAAGTGGTAATGCCTGAGATGAGAGAAAGTAGTAAAAAAGTGTGTGTGTGTGTAAAAATAAACACAGAAAAAGAGAGAAATAAAGTGAGATCAGAAGAAGAAAGCATAAAGAATTAGAAATAAAAGGAAATACGTGGAGTGTGGCTTGGGTGGGGATGCTGAATTGTATGTCTAGCTCAACTTACACTCCAGAGTCTGTGTTGGTAGCGGGAGCACAGGCAGAAGAGGGAAAACATGTGACCCTGGAAGGGTACACATTTCTATGACTGCAGTTCTGTAAGTGGGAACAGCGAGGTTCTCGTGTTGTGTCCACAGTAGGTATGGAGCTTGGGAGATGGAAGGAAGCAAGGAAGAAAAAAATCAAACAAACCAAATCCAAATACGAAAAAGAAAGAGCTCAGACCAGAATTGAAGGCATCTGCACCTGGCACGTGGCAGGTGGCAGGTGCAGCAGAGGCTGATGGGAGGCTGCAGAGCTGCACGTGTGCTGAGGGCTTGGGCGGAAGTGCTCGATGCCACTCCTACTACTGACCTGTTTTGAAGGGAACATATAGAAGTTGTGTCCACCGCTGGTGGAGCCTCCTAAACTCCACATGGAGTCTGTGCAGCCTCAACCCCTTGTTCTGTCCCTTCGCACAAGCTCTGGCTCAAAGGAGTTTTGTTCTACTTGGCTTTAAAAAAAATCTTTTATTGGGGCTCATAAGGCTCTTATCACAGTCTGTACATACATCAATTGAGCAAAGCACCCTTATACATTCGTTGCACTCGTCATTCTCATAATTCACCTTCCACTTGGGTTCCTGGAATCAGCTCGGTTTCCCTTTTTTTCCCCGTCCTCTTCCCTCCCCGATCCCACCCCTGGTCCCTTGATAGTTTATAAATAATTATTATATCCTATCTTACACTCCCCGGCGTCTCCCCTCACCCGCCTCCCCATTGTCCATCTCCCAGAGAGGAGGTTACACATAGATCTCCGAGATCAGTTCTCCCTTTCTACACCCCTTCCCTCCTGGTGTCGCCACTCCCACCGCTGGTGTTGAGGGGTTCGTGATGTTCTGAGAAATGCAAGATTTTCTTTTCAATGGGATCCTTCTTTGGGGGTGTGGCGTTGTTGAAGAAATCTCCTGTGCTTCTTATCTGACAGCTATGTTCCCCTAGAACCTCCAATTTTTCTACTTTCTAGTCCAAGAATCCTGCACTGTAAACCATAAGCAAGCATTTGTGACATTTATTAAGGAACAGCTTCATACAATATTTTTAGGTTCTGTGTTTTCTTTCTTTTCCTGATTTAATGGAAGATCATTGTTTTCACCTAAACAGAAGCAACTATTTAGCCCATCTATCAAACCAGTGATTTTCAACCTTCCTGATGCCACAACCCTTTAATACAGTTCCTCATGTTACAGTGACCCCCCCCCACAATGATAAAATTATTTTGTGGCTACTTCATAACTGCAATTTTGCTACTGTGATGAATGCTACTGTGAAAAGGTCATTCAACACCCAAAGGGGTCATGACCCACAGGTTGAGAACCTCGGTATGAAACTGTTAGCTGGGAGCTGGCTGAAGTTGTCAGTTGCCACCAAGTCGATCTGACTTATGACTACACCATGCATCACTGATTAGAGACATTCTACAGAGCTCTCAAGGTTGTCACCTTTCAGAAGCAGGTGGTCAAACCGGACTATCTAGGTGTCTTGGGGTGGTTTCCAACAACCAATGCTTGGCTAATAGTCAGGACTTTCATCTGAGGACCAATTGAAGTTGGCTGAAACCATTTTTACTTTACAGGGCTGGCATATAATGTCTTGATTCTTTTAGTTTTAGAGCCATATGGAAATAAAATATATAAAATAAAATAATAATCGTGTTGCTCTTATTTTATTTTTTATTAAATTACTTTTATTTGGGGCTCTTACATCTCTTATCACAATTCATACATTCATCCATTGCGTCAAGCACATTTGTACAGATGATGCCATCATCATTTTTAAAGCATTTTCTTTTCTAATTTAGCCCTTGATATCAGCTCCTCATTCCCCCCCCCCAGTCCATCCTCCCTCATGAAACCTGGATAAGTTATAGATTATTATTTTTCATATCTTACATCATCCTCCATCGCCCTTCACACACTTTTCTGTTGTTCGTTCCCCTGGGAGGGGGTTATAGATTGATCCTTGGGGGTCAATTCCCCATTCCTCCCTCTACATTCCCCTTATCCTCCTGATATATCTACTCTCATTGTTGACCCTGTAGGGTTTATCTATCCTGGATTCCCTGTGTTGTGGTCTCTTGTCTGTAGCAGTGTGCATTTTCTGGTCTAATCTAATTTGTAAGGTAGAATAATTTTAATAACAGTGTGTACTACTAGCAGAAACTATAGTTTGGTAAATATATGATTATGATTTTATACTTGCTATGGATGGGTGTGGAGTTGGTCCTTCTGCTTGGCAACTTCATTTAAAACAGAGCTCCATGCTCCACAGTTTCCCTCCTTTCACGTGATTGTTTGCAGATGCATAGAGCCTTCACTAGCTAATTTCCAGAAGTAGATTGCCAGTTTATCTTCTTAGTCCATCTTGATCTGGAAGATCTACTGAAACATGTTCAGTGGCATAGCAACCCCCAATGTGCTCTATAATTTCTCTTCTATTATCTCAATGCAGTGAGTAACCTCTTGTTCTCATGAAGCGACAATAGAAAATATCTTTGGAGAAAGTAGAAAGGATCATGGTTTAATGAGAAATTCAAATGGGTTGTATAAAGTTGTTAGGCTCACACTCAATTTGGTATTCTAAATGGCATGCTCTTGTAATTGTGTATTTCCAAAAATTATGGAATAAAGATAATTACTTGTCAGCTAAAAATATTTCACAATGTTTCATGCCAATTTTGAAATAACACTTGCTCTCAATCTTCAAATTTGTTGGAATAGTCCTCAAATTGGAAAGTTAATCTTTCATATAAAATGTAATCATTAAGTCGTGGGAGCTGAATGTCCCTCAGGAATATAACACATCTTTTCAGCTAAAGAAATCTTTACTAATCAGAAACTGTGCAATCTACAACTAGACCCACCAATAGATAACTGTATCCATATATTTTGACACAAATCATTTAATTGTTTTTGTATATCTGTTTTGTTTTGTCATTCCCTTATAACAGGAAAATAATGTCTGGGTGTTTGCATAAATTCTAAGGTTTGAAATGTACATTTTTAGTGGAATGCATATTTGAAAATATAATATCATTTATCAAGAAAGTCTGAAATACTATTATACTATATGTCCTATAGTTGCTGGTGTTAGATGACTGCAAGTTATTTCTGACGAATAATGACCCTATGTTCATGGAACGGAAGACTTTGTCCTGCACCATCCTGAAAATCATTGTGCCTGAGTTCAATAGTTGCAGTCACTGTGTCAATCCATTTCATTGAGAGTCTTCTTCTTTGAAACTGACCTTCTACTTTACCAAGCATGGTGTTCCTTCCAGAGAGCGGCATTTCCTGATAACTCCTGGCTGTGCATTTCCCACGATAGACTTGCTTGTTCCTCTGGAAGGTCACAACAAGCTCGTTCGTTCCTGCCCGCCCCCTGGTGCAAACGCGTGGATTCCCCAGCCTCCGCTTTTCACTGTCCAATTTTCACATGCGTATGAGGTGGCTGAAAATACCATGGCTTGGGTCAGGTCCACAAAGTGACCTCTTTGCTCTTTAGCACTTTACAGGAGTCTTGGTCCACAGATTTACCCAATGCAATGTCATTTGATTTCTTGACTGCTGCTTCCATGAGCATGACTTGGGGTCAAAACAAGATAGAGTCCTTGGCAATTTATTTATCATGATGTTTATTTTGCTCCATTTGTGAGGATTGCTGTTTTATTTAAATTGAGTTGCAATCCATCCCGAAGACTTGATTTATCAGCAAGCGCTTCAAGTCCTCCTCACTTTCAGCAAGCAAGATGGCGTTAGCAGCATATTGTCAATAAGATTCTTCAGATTGCAACACAATGTTCTTCTTCATATAATCCTGCTTCTCAGATGATTGCTCAGGATAATTTACATACATATGGTGAAAGGATACAATTCTAATGCACATCTTTCCTGATTTTAAGCTATGCAGTGTTTAATATGTCTATCCCACAATGTGCATTATTATACTTCACTAACCATTATACCTAGAGAAATCTGCAATTTATCTCCTTATAATTATTTTTTAAATCTTAGATTCTATTTTCAAAATTGGCTCACAGCTTGGATATATTTGAGTCACGCAGTTCTTCCTTATGGCCCAAATCACATGACTCTTAAGTATATAAAGAAGAGTGTGAGAGAAGAGAGTGGGAAAACATTACATTAACAATTCAGACAGCCTAGTGCTTTCTTGGCTAGAAGTATTTTCTTTAAAAGAAAAAAATGAACGAAAGGAGACTTCATCTGCTAACATAAATTCTTACCTTCACTTAAGCCTTACTAAACAATTAGAATAGATTAAATTTTTCTAGTCTCTCCTGAGTGCTGATCTTACATTCCCTGTCTCAAGCAGGGAATTTGCCTTTAAAAAGCAGAGGCCCTTGAAATGCTATGCAATTGTTTGTTGTTGTTGTTTTTTATCTTGATTGTATTTTTAATCTTTTAAAAATCATTTTAATAGGGGATCATATAACTCTTATCACAATCCATGCATACATCAACTGTGTAAAGCACATTTGCACATTCATTGCCCTCATAATTCTCAAAACATTTGCTCCTGAATTAAACCCCTGGCATCAGGTCCTCATTTTCCCCTCCCTCCCCACTCTCCCCCTCCTTCATGAGCCCTTGATAATTTATAAATTATTATTTATAAATTATTACTTTGTCACTGTGTCTTTTAATATTAGCCTTCACGCTGATGTCACCTATTAGTGAACTCATCGAAATGATCATTGAGAGACTGCACCCTGTTTAGGTGTAACGGGCTCAGGAAAGAAACTTATCACGAAGTATTTGGTTTCCTACATAAGGGTGCCGTCTTCCTGGCACTGATGAAGACAATGTAATATTCATGAGTTTCTTAAAGGCTTCTTGAAAGAAATGTGCTGGGATGCAACGTTAATGAGCCAATCTCTTCCAGTGCCATGCCAGCTAGGGGTAGTCATCAATGTGTGACGCTTCAGAGTTTACAACAGGAGGAGGTAGGAAGAAGCACTGAAAATGCTCCCCTGCCACATTTAAATGGATACCCATATGGTCCAAGTTATCTTGCACTCCTTAGGTGTTTTTGCTTTAAAAACTTCATGATACCCAATTCACTTCAAATTGCTTTCATAATACCCTGCTGAAGAAACATTGCGTGACTCAAAAGACTTTCAGAAATCATACAATTAGCATTATTTGACTATAATCAACTCTGTGTCAGGCATTTTTTGGGGGAATTGTACCCTAAGAGTCTTGCCTTCTGTTACCCCAAGAATACTTATAAAACTATGAAAATTGTTCAGTGATTAATTATTAAAATGCAAGTAACTTTCATCTCTTACGAGAGAAAATGTGAGGAATGTTGGGTCTAAGATGTTTTCACAGACAGTGTGGGATTTATTTTGGGCCTTAGAGAAAATTGCATGAGCAGCGGAGACAATAAGCGTTCATGTTAAGGAATGAAAAATAGTGAGAAAAGGATACACAAAATATGATCAATGCTCATATTGAAAACACGTATCTACATAAATATGTAAAATTACATATATAAAGACCCTGAGTGTAGAGGAGATGCGAGATTGTGTTAGTAAAGCAAAATGTTGATGCCCCAAGTTGACCAGGCTGTGAAAGGTGAGGTGGGCTTCCACAGGAACTGGCTCAGTCTCGAGTTAAAGCATACACATTGAATTCTGAGGACACTTTGTATGTGTGGACTTTTCATATTGGTTAGAAAAGCAGGTATTTTCACAGTCTTGAATGAAATTTGCGAAATCTTATGGTTCTTTCGTATGAGGAAGTATCCTTGCTACTTCCTGTGGTCACTCGTACTTTATCCACCTCAGGGGTCTGACAGCTTTCTCTGTTAAGACTGGGGTTTGGGGGTGGAGATATTGAATTAATACACTTACCTGTTTATATATCTGCTTTGACTTAAAAAACAAACAAAACTGTTGCTACTAAGTACTCACCGTGCGCTGAAGATAAGATTTTGAAAACCTGCCTTTTCTCTCCTTGGTTTGCAGTCTAATTTGGAGGAAAATATAAATAAGAAAATTTCTTAAATCACCCATAATCTTATCAGGCAAAAACAGGGCAGATTATTACTTGATAAATTTCCATTTAACCTTTTGACTTGCGTGGTACGGATATATTATTTATTTATTTTATTTTATTTCATATAGTTGGAATTCTGCCACATGTACAGCTGGTCTCCTAATTTTTTCTCCTTGATGTTGCGTTAAATAAGTTCCTTATGCCATTTGAAAACATATTTAGTTTCTACATATATTCATACTAAATTTTCATAATTGACTGAAATAAACATTATTTTTGATACTGACATCTCTCATTAAATATTTCATTAATTCAATTAATATTTTGATAAACATATTTCATATCAATCTATGGCTCCTGGTTAATTTTCTTAGAGTAAATTCCTCAGTGTGAAATAATCTTGTTCAAGACATATTAGCTTTGACAACATAATATCAAGTGGCTTTCTTCAGAATACCAATTTATCACCCATTCATTTTCTGAGAATTCAAATCTAGTTTTAAAAATTCTTAACCAACTTGATACAATCTTTTTCAAAATATGTTTGCCACTTTGATATTTGAGATAAATAGTATTACTTTTATTTATATTATTTGTAAAGTTGAATATTTTCTTATTAACTTAATGGAATGTGTGTTGCTTTTCTTTTCTGGATAGTTTTGTTATGACAGTGATTGATTTCCCAGTTTTTAAAGTATGCTTACTTAATAGTTAATGTTTTTTAAAAGAAACTAAAGCAATAATTATTTTTGACGTCTCTATTAAGCTTTTACTAATTATAAATATACTTTATAAATTAGCAAATAATTTTAACTAAATTTATTCATATCAGAACTACACAAACAATATTAGAAATTAGAATCTCTTGAGTGTTCTTTGTCATTTAAACAGATTCATGTTTTTAGGCTTAAATCTTACAGGCTAATCATTTTCTTCCAATACCTAGGTTTGATTTTATCGAATCAAAGTCTATTTGTTGGCCCACAGCACTAGAACTTAACTAGACAACTTGACAACACCTAACACAGAAGGAGTACTGGAATTCTGACACAAATTTCTGGGAAAAATGATATATATCTTAAAATATATAGGATCTGTGATGGACCCCAAACAGCAGCATTGTTATTATTTAAATATCTAATTTAAGAAATCAAACAGCTGTTAGTGAAGCCATGTCTGAAGCCCTGATAAGCCATTCTGGCACTTGTTTCACTGAGTCTCCCCACCCCAACCTCTCTCAGGTTATCAAAATTAAGCTTGATTTTGTCTGGTATACACGGAATGACAGTTCCAGAGAGAGGGGGAGAATAAGCTTCCATGACTTATTACAATTAAGTCTCTACTTTTGCTCCATAAAACCCTCTGAACAATATTTAATCTTTGTGACATAAATTTCTTTTAGCACTCATCTTTCAACTAAAGACATGAGAAGTCTCAGTGTTCCTCAAACATTCTAGCGTGTTTCCAATCCTAGGATCTTTATAATCTATGAATAATTCTCACAGTCTCCCATTTTCCCATATTCCTTAGATCTCTTATTGGGGATTCTTTCTTGGCCTTTTATATAAAATTATATCTGTATCATCCTTCCCTATATAATTATTTTGATACTTCTCATTTCTGTTCATGGCAAGTATTTGGTTTTTTCTTTGTTTGTTTGTTCTTCTTGAATGGAACCTCCATGATACCAGGGGCTTTCCGCAACTGACTTTTTTTTTTCTTTTCTCTTTTTTATATTGCTTAACTTCCTAGTATTTAAAAACAGTGTCTGGAAAATTTGGACCTCTAATTAATAAGTGGTGATTGAATCAAAATATGAATGAATTAGTGAATACATAGTGCCTAACCATTTTTTCTGTCCCATTTAATCGCAATGGAAATAACATCCTGCAAAATATTAAAAAGAATATCCTAACAGTTCTTTCATGCTAATTTATGTGAATAGGTTTCATCAAGTCTTCCAAACTAAGGACACCGTCTGAAGAAGGAATAGGCTATCTACTTCAGAGAAACAGCCACTGAAAACCCTATGGATAACATGGAAATTGTTTTCAGTTCCTGGAAATCTAATGAACAAGAGCAGAGCTTTGTCAAAGACTCTATCAGAAGATGAACCACGCAGGTCAGAAGGCACTCAAAATATGACTGCCTTTTCAAAATAAATTTGGCCATAATGACTGGAATGGAATAAAGCCTGAGTAATAATTGGATGGAATAAAGACTATAGACCATCATTACTGGGATGCAATAAGCCTTTGGGACCTTCATTTGCTGATGGGGCACAACTCAAAATGAGGAGAAACAGCTGTAACATCAAATTGCTTCCTACATTACTTTAAAACCCACTGCCATCAAGTCAATTCTGACTCATAGCAATGCTATAGAATACAGTAGAACTCTCCCTGTGGGTTACTAAAACTGTAAAACTTTACGGGAGTAGAGAGACTCCTCTTCCTCCTCTGAATTAGCTGGTGGTTTTTAACAGCTCTCATTGCAATTAACAGACAAGGTCATAACCCACAACACCACAAGGCTCCAGCTTGTTGTATACTACGACATTAATAATAGAAAACAAAAGAATATATGTTAAAATATGTTGAGAAAGACATTTTAACCTCTAGGTTGAATAATGATGCTCACTGGAGCAGAGATGTGTGACCCACAGGTACAACATATAGGGTTTGGATTAATGGTCTATAATTTACAAGTGGAAAATTTCAGATAATCCAGTAGCTTATTGGTCCTGTAATAGAAAGGTGAGCAGCTTGAATTCAGCTCTGCTTCTCAAGTTTAGTATATTGATAGAGCCAACCTTAAGAAAGAGTTGACATTATTATTGTTCTTAAATTCTAACACTGATATGACAGTGTTAGTAAACTGATATTCTAAACACTGATATGACAGTAACACTGATATTCTAAACACTGATACGACAGTGTTAGTAAAAATATATATTAAATTCTGCAAATTTGGGCACACATCAGCTTGGTCCTCCTATCCCAAGAACAGTACTATTGATCTTAATGTGTGTATATATAAACCTTGACCCTGGCTTTGGACCTCTGCCTATCTTGAATTTTGATCACATTTATTTTCGATCTATTTATTCATCCAACATCTATCCATGAGATTGAGGACTTACATCATACAATTCTTCTAGATATTGTTGAAAATGGTGAGAGGCAGATCCACAACCTTTCCTTTTAGAGTTGAAGTGTCCAAGGTAGTGGAAAAGTTGAAGCTGAAAAACTCAGTCTCTTGTAGTTTATGGGATCCTTTCACTGGAAATCCTGCAGTCTTCTAGCTAGTTGCTTCTTCATAAGGCTTACTACTCAATCTTTCCTTTCAAGCTACTAATGGAACCTGCTGCATCACTGCTTCAGCTCAGCCTGTCATGTTACTCTGAGAATCATTGAGGATGGCAGGCTGTCTTTTCAGTCTGTGGACCATCCCAGGCATTCCAGTGCTCTCCTAGTCTAAAGCAGCCCTGGGGACACAGTGGACACAAATTGGGTTGCTAGTCCAAAGGCCAGCAGTTTGAACCCCTCAGCTGTGCCATGGGAGAACGAGAATGTTATCTGTTTCCATAAAGATTTACAATATGGAAAAGCCAGAGGAGCAGTTCTATTTTGTCCAATAAGATGACTATGAGTCAGAGTTCACTCGATGGCAGAAGGGATTTTACCACCTAATCTGTAACTCCCTAACTTTCTCTCATTATATGGCTGCAGGGAGAGTATAGTTCACTTCACTGGAGAACCAGGAAACCCAACAGAACTGAGCTCTGATACTCATCAGCAGTATGACACTGCAAAATATTTTAAACTCTGATGTGCAGTTTGTAAGTAAGAATAATAAGGTCATCTCTAAAGGTTTCTGTGAAGGTCAAAGAAAATGAAATATTATTTCAAGCTCATTCCCTGGAAACACAGCTATTGTGTCCGTCTCAGTTCCTGTGAAGAATAACCAGCAAACTATGCCTGAAGGAAGGAAAGAGAAATAAGAAAATTGAGCAAGAGTTCATTTAATTTATAAGTTGCAATGTTTCCCATAGAGAACACCTTGAAACAATTCATTGAAAACCATCATTTACTAGGAAATTATAGGACAGAGTATCCTATCCTTTGGGAAATATGGAAACTGATATACTTCTCATAGTCATTCTTGTTTATTAACTTATACACTTCAAAATGAACTGGTATAAACCTTATATAGATGCATAATTATAGTAACTATAAATCACTACCATAATTAATTGTTTTGAATTAGAATCCATCAGAATACATATTGAATCTACCTGTGTATAGAATCTATGAAAAACACCTTAATAATTAATCTATCTAATTTTACCCAAAAAACTTTTCCTAAAAGCAGATATAACAAAGAGGATTTATCTCATTTTTCTTTGAATATTCATTTCTATGTGTGAATACTTTGAAGAACACTGTAGTTCGGGATATGATTGTTGTGTTTAATTGTTGACTTGCTTTTGAAATCCTTCAATTGTCTTAGTCTAAAGTGGCCATTTAGTTATATTTTTATTCAGTCAATTCCCCATGCTTGGTCTTCCTGGGGCTATGAGCCTTTATTAAGGTTATAAAATGCTTTGACTTTCATAAAACGCAGTGACTTCCCTGTGAGGTGATTTCCCCTTGAGGACCAAAGCATTAATGAGGAGGTGAAATGCAACATCATTAGCTGAGGGCAGCATCTCTCCAACCACAGTATCTAGTCAAAGCATCTGAAGCAAAAGCAAATGTACCCAAAAGGCAATACATAATTCTCTCTAGCAGTTGAAATATGGGAAAATTGCTATTCTTTTTTATTTATATTCTTTGAGTAAAGAAGTCAACAGTTATTGAGTTTACAAGAAACAGCTTGGATCTGGGAGAATGAGAAGATGCTTATGATTTGTAATTTGTTCAACACTAAAGACAGTGTTAGTAAAAAATAATTTATTTAATTTTTATTAATTTCACATCAACTCAGGGTACAGAAAACATTATTATTCGTGTCCTCATCGATGGGGTTTTTCCGTTCTGGCCAGAAGAAAAGTGATCTATGAGATGTATGTAGAATATGACTCCTTTTAGAATGGGGATATGAACTTGGCCTTTAATGTTTGTGGGGTTTCTAATTCTGTCAGAATACTTTCTCCTGCAAGGTAAATATTAGAGCATTAAAAAACCCATAAAACAAGGGACAGGACTGAAAATAAGAAAGTGTGCCTGTGGCAATGATTCAACCAATGTCCCTGGCAATTAAAAAACAGGTGTTTTATTTGCTTAGGTTCATGTTTTCTAATCATATCGGACACTCCATAAGACTCCTTCCAGATTTGAACGTGCGTGATGAAGTCACAGCCTCTGCTGCAGAGTGTGCTCTTTATTCCAAAGAAAATCATTTAGGAGACCAGGACCTGGACTTAATTATGCTGGAAATTTGGACCCAAGGTAGGTAGGGAATGTGCTTATTGAAGATTCCCCAACCTCTTTTCTTATTTTTAGAAGATTAAATCTGTTTGTTGGCTCTAGAAAACAGCAATCTATTCTTAAACAGGTCAGGAGAAAAAGAGTCCACATTCAGAGAACTAGTTCCAGGGAGAAATCTTTCCTTCTCTGTCAGCTCTGGAGAAAACTCCTGGTCTCCTCTCAATATCTGTGGGCCTTGTATTTCTTGGCGATCTCCATGAGTCTTTTGAGTATGTCACCAATTTTTCCTAAAATTTCATGGTAAAGTAGAAGAAGGTTACAATTAGATCATCCGTTTTTCAGTCAACAGTCCCTGCACATCTTGTTTCACTCATCAGTTGCAATGTGCTCAATGTCCCATCAGTTACCCATGTTCTCTCTGTTTCCTGTTTTCATTCCTCCATTTCCTAACTCTCTGAAATTGGACTTGGGATAAATGTTGCCCTTTTCATTTGGTCATTGATTTAAGTTAGCTTTATTGGCACATACTTCACACACCATATAATGCATTGGGTTAAATATATTCAAGAGTTGCACACTCATCATCACAATTAATTTGAGAACATTGTCTTCATTGTTGAACCTATTATTATTACCTCTCCATTTTCCCCAAACTCCCTTTCCATAACTCTAAGACACTATTCATCTACTTACTGTCTATGTAGATTTACCTATCCTGGATCTCAAATAAAGAAAGGTATACCAAAGCAACAACAAAATAAAACACAGAAAATCCTCTATTTTTAAGGGTCTGTGTGAAGATCATTTTAATAAGAAGAGTCATAAGGAGAATTTACTCATCTTATTAGAAATGAGAACAGAATGAATTGCATACTGAAAATCATTTGAGTAATTTTTTCAACGAGTCCCTGTAGAGCGTGCATGAATTCTAAATTTTACTTGAAAAAGGGGAATTAACAAAAATACTAATGTACTAGCAGGACCTAGGTCTACATTCCCCAATGTTTCCTCCAAAATAACATGGACAAATAAGGACGAGGAGGACAATACAAGAGAACAAGCTCTAGAATTCAAGGTGGAATATATCTGAATTTCCAATTAATGATAAACAAAAGAGGAAGAAGAAACTAAAACCCAAATCTCACAATCCCTGAAAATTATCTTTTATGGTCTTGCTATGTCATGTTTTGAAAGAGTAATATGAGAAAATGCTTTACCAGCATTTTATGAACATTTTATCAGCACTTGCTGATGGAAAGCAAAGATTGCAGCCTCAGTGTGGATTAGAACTCAGTTTAAAAAAAATCAACATTGTGATAACTGAACCAGTAGATGCCATCATAATAAACAGAGAAAAGACTGCATTGTCAAGGATATCATCTGGCATGGATTCACAATGAAGGATCATTGAAGCAGCATCCAAAAGATAAAATGACACATTGCATTGGGTGAATTTGCTGTACAGACTCACTGCCATCAAGTTGATGCTGACTCACATGGACCCTAGAGGACAGGGTGGAATTGCTTCTGTGAGTTTCCAAGACTGTAACTCTTTACAGAAATAGAAAACCCTGACTTTATCCCAAATCTGCTGCATAAGACCTGTGTCAAGTGTTGAAAAGCAAGGATATTACTTTGAGGAATAAAGTGTGCCTGATTCCTGCCATGGTCTTTTCAACCATGTTATATGCATGTGAATGTTGGACATAGACTAAGGGGGACTGAAAGAGAATCGATGTGTTTGCATTATGGTGCTAGCAAAGAATATTGAAAGTCTCATGGTCTGCCAAAAGGACACATAGATCTATATTGGAAAGAATACAGCCAGAATACTCCTTAGAGACAAGGATGGCAAGATTTCATCTCACACACTGTAGACAGAGAGACCAGTCCATTGAGAAAGACTTCATGCTATGTAAAGTAGAGGGGCAGTGGAAAAGACTATGTCCCCTCACAAGATGGATTGAGACAGTGGCTGCAACAATGGGATCATACATAACAATATGTATATATATTGCTTCTCTCAAAAGTATTTCAGGTTCTATCACATTTACCCAATTAATGATACTATCAATAGAATTACCATATGCCCCATGAGAATGATTTATTATGATCCCCATTAAAATGATAAAGAAGTTTCTGAAGCAGACCAAGGGCATATATAAATCATAGATATATGGATGGATTTGGAGCTCATATTTAATTGTAGCCCTAATCTAAGAACAACTAGGTCTTATGACATGGCCTTATTCAATACTTGCACTCATGAAGAGCCACTGAAGATATGGGTACTATAGCAACAAAGTGTGATGAAGAAATCATACTGTGCTGGTCTATCAGAATAAATAGCCACCTGGGTCTTAAACACTATCTTCAAACCAATAGCTATCTAAGTGAGGTGTCAGGTTAAGTCCAGAAGAGAGAAGCAAACCAGTCTCCTAGAGACCTAAGGTTTATAAATAATAACATCAAATACTGAAATAGGGAACCCTATTAAAAATTAAATTCTGAACACCCAGTTTGCAGAAGGGTATGAATGATAATGAATATCCCAGAATCCCTTTGCAAGGTCATCCTGTGGATTAAGCCTCTGATGAATTCCCTCTTACCAGGGATCTGAACAGTCTTGCTATCAGATAGAATTCACTATCATGTGAATTAATGAAGACATAGTAACGTTAAAATCTAACATTGTCCCTTTCATCCCATTTTAAATTTGTTCTAACTGTTAATATTTATGCTTTCCTTTCTTTCTTTTTTCATTATGAATTTTCTGGTTTATTTTGCTGTAGTTGTTGATTTTTTTAACATATGAAATCCAGGTTAGGTAAATAAATATAGGTAGTAACTGGAATAATTATATCTTACAGTTATGACAGGGAGGTTGGGGGAAATGGGGGGCTAATAATAAGTAAAAGAAAGCAGAAAATGTTCTAAATTGGATTCTGGTAAGGATTCCACAACTAGTTTTAATGTGATTAAATAATTGAATTGTATGAGATGGGAATTTATATCAATAAAAACTCTAAAAACATTATGATTTGTCAAACTGAGAGATGAGAAATAGCTTCTCACTTGTTTTATAATATTCATTTATTTAATTACAAGTGAGGCAAATTGGTTATGGATTAAATGGAATTATTTTCTAGTAAAATTACTGTTAAAGTCTCCAGGAAAAATATCAGATAACTTGCAACTTCATGGTCAAGACTTCCATTGTGATTCATGGTGACACTCTCCAGCAGAACAGAACTGCCTCTGTGCGTTTCTGAGACTTCAAGTCTTTACAGGAATAGAGCGCCTCATCTTTAGCCTGTGGCACGGCGAGGGTTTACGAACTGTTGAACTTTTGGTTTGCAGCCCTACACAAAACCTAATCAAATCATTCCCATACAGCCCATGCCAACACACAGAGACCCTATAGGACAGCATAGAACTTCCCATTTGGAGTTCCTGAGACTGGCACTGCTTATGGGAGTAGAAAGCTAAGCCTTTCTCCTACTGAGTGGCTGGTGGTTCCAAACTTCAGGCCTTGCAGATCACAGCCCGACACAGAAATGAATATACTACCAGAACTCCTAAAAGTGGAAACTAGTACTGCACAATCCTGGGGACAGTCACCATCTTTATCTTGACAACAATCATATAATGATTACAGAAATATATAACATACAGAATTTGGACTGGTCACAGTGCTGGTGGCAGCAGAAAAAGAAATATATATCTATATTACCTTTGAGCACATGAGAGAAGTAATCAATACTAGAGAAGTTCAATAATGTTGTGGCATGAAAATTAAATGAGTATTCTTACGCATTTACAGATGCTGAATATTTCAAAGCAAAACAACTTTGACTCAGTGACTTGGTAACACCTTCACCTTGCACCTCTTTCTGTGAAACAATTGTAATTCTGTTGTACTCTCAACAACCAACAAACACACCAAAAACTTCCCTTATCAAAATAATAGAATTTAGCAAAGCAATCATTTTTATCACATGAATTTGGAGGAACATTGCTTATTATCTTGTAGAACACCTCCATGATAAGAAGCTGAGCCCAAGTGCTCTGAGGCCTGAGACTGCATCTTACTCATCGAGTCTCACAAAGTCCAGACTGTGAGACCATCTACACCAAAGAGTGAACCAAGAAACATTGATCTAGTCCTATGCACAGTTTGGCCTTATTTTTTGGTCCATTGCAGATTATTAATTTCCTTTGGCATTTTTATCTCCATAAAGATTCAACCTCTAAGATCAAACGAACATACCATTTCTGCAGTCTGAGATATAGCATCTTACCTGGCCAGAAAAAAAGTAAATAAATTGTTCTTCAAATTTCCCTTGAAATTTGAAAACAAATGTATCTAATGCCCTGGATACTTAGTATAAATTCTGACCATACTTCTTTCTAATTCATCTTATTACTGTTCCACTCCTCAGAAGATTGGAAAAATGTCAGCTTCCCATACCCTTCCTCAGAAATTATTTAGCAATGCTGTGTAGAGAAAACAAAAAAGCTACAACTCAAAAATATTAGCAAAAGGCATTCATGTTTCTAGAAACAGTGACTTTGTTCCTACTGCCCTCCTTTTGACAAGAGTAAGTGTAATATTAAATATTAACTCTCCTCTCCATCGAAAGATACAGATATTACTGATTTAGGTGCATTGGTTACAAAATCACTCCAATTTTCTTACTCTAGTGCAATGTCTCAATAAGCTTCAATCGTCTTTGATTTGATTGTCTCGCTTTAGAAATTTGATTTTGTCCTCCTGTCATCCAACCCTGCCAAAAACAGAGGCATCCCTCTAGGAGGAAGTAGAACTTGGTTTTCTTTAAGCATTTTCCTCTTTGTTTTTCAAGGAAAAGACATCCAATTTATACAATCAGTCAAGTGTCAGAACACTAGCTGGGTTATGCACATTTGACTGTAAGGCTTCTTTGTGTTTCAAGGTTATTCCTGGATCACGGATCTTTCCCATCTAATTTCTTCTTCCATTTGGATGACAGGCGAAGTTGACTACATTGGACAGATTATTTTATTTGCTCTCATCACACTCGTTTCTTCTCTCATGAATATTCATGATATGGATTTTCTCTTAGGAAAGAGAAAAAACGTCCCAATGGTGATATCTGGCTCAGGTCCAGGAACTCCAGCAATGCGTCTTATGAGTGTTTTTATTAAGTACCATTAGCAAAATTCTGACTCATAGAGATGGACTTTGAGTGATAGAGTAGAATTACTCGATAGGGTTTTCTTGCCTGTAATCCTTATGGAAAAAGCTCCCCAGTACATTCTCCCTTGGAACCACATCAAACTACCCACCTTGGCTTTAGTATTCGAGTACCTCCATGTTTCCTCCACTAGTCATATAGGGGAAAATGGTTAGGGTTGAATATATTCCAACTTGTACTGAGTCTATAGAATAAAATAGAGTTGCTCCCACTGGGTTTCCAATGTTTAAATCTTTACTGAGCAGACTGACACATTTTTTTTGCAGCAGAGCAGCTGATGGGTTTAAACAGCCAGCCATTTAGTTAACAGATAAGTGTTTGTTTTTAACCATGACATCATCAGGGCTCTTCTGGGTACCTGGGTTATATCAACTAAATTTTTTCCATGTGTGTATGCCTGTGTGTGTACTATTTTCCGATGAAATACGAATGGCAGGCGATTAGGAAGGACTAAAGTCCTTGTAGCATTAAAAGGAATAACAGTCTGTAGAACCTTAAATCCCACAGTCATTGACAAACATATTCTAATCCTTGACTCTCAAAGGAGTTGGGAAGGGACAGATCTGGGTAACCTGAAACTATTTAACGTGACTTCTACCACAAGATGAAGCCTCTCTGGGGAGATCTAGCAATAGTCACACAAAATCTCATCCACTGAGTTCTCATTCTGTGCCTATTGTTGTTTGTTAGTTTATTTTATCATTTAATTTTATCAAACTAGCACCATATTCTGTGAGGTAGACATTATCATGAGAAGACTTGTGATGACACATGTATTGAATGTCAGACTAAATTGTCTCAGTACCTTCATACAGAAACCTCCCTCTCATGACTCTTGCAGTTGCTATTTATTGTGATCCCATAGTTCCACAGAAGGATTGAGTACAAGGGTGAGATAGTTAAGGTTTATTGTGCCAACCTGGCTGATAAACACATGTGGGATTAACTGAAGGGAGGAGAGATAAATGGCTTGGTGAGTCTCACCTTTCTTGTTCTCAGGTCTCTTGCTTTGGGATGATTGGACCAGGGTGCAGCTGCCTCAGCCAGTCCCCTGCTTTAGCTGGCAAGGCTCACTTCCTGAGAGACATACCTGAGGAGAAGACAAATGGACCTACCCCAAGGCAGCCCTGGATGCTGGAGCAGCCACATGGAGACCCCTGCCAGCGCCAAGATGCTTACACACCCACTGATTCAGCTTTCCTCCTGTAGTCGGTGTCATTGTGTGTGTTTTGTGAAATTGAGGATGACTTTGTCAGACAGATGGCTAATATTGGACTTATGACTTGGACAGCACTAGGTAGAGATACTTTCTTAATGTACACTTACCCTTTATAGAATATGTTCTCTTGTGTATATATGAGTTTCTGTTGACTTGTTTCTCTAGTCTACCAAGACTAACACAAAAGTTTACATTTAAATTTTCTGTATATATTTAAACTATATTCTTCTAAAACAATTACACTCTTCTAAATATCTGATACAAATAAAAGTATACAAAAAATCAAGCCCGACTTTTTTTTTTAAAAACAACATATCTGCAGTAGGACTCCAGACATATCCCAGTCTTCTTTGACAGTAGACCGTGACACTCGGCTATCAATTTCTCAGACTGTGTTGGCTGTGTGTCACTAAGATACTAGAAACTATGGCACTGGTGTTTCCGTTCATTGCAAGGTCACCCTTCAAGGTCATGTTTCGGAAGAAATTCCAGAATATGAACAATTTGGAAGAGTGAGGAAGTTGAATAGATTGACTGCTGAAAAAATTGTTTAATCATTTTATTGGGGGCCCGTACAATTCTTATCACAATCCACACATATATCCATTGTGTCAAGAACATGAGTACATTTGTTGCCATCATCATTCTCAAAACATTTGCCTTCTACTTGAGCCCTAAATATCTGCTGCTCATTGCCCCCCTAAGTCCCCATTCCCCTCTACCTCATGAACCCTTCATAATTTATAAATTATTATTATTTTGTAATATATTGCACTGTCTGACATCTCCCCCTGCCTTCTTCTCTGCTGCCAATCCCCCAGGGAGGAGACTATGCGTAGATTCTTGTAATCAGTTCCCTCTTTTACCCCACATTCTCTCCACCCTCCAGGCATTGCCACTCTCACCATTGGTCCCGAAGGAGTCATCTGTCCTGGATTCCTGAAAATTTTAAGAGGAACAGGGGAACTTTGTGTGAGATAGTACCAGAAGTTGAGCCTCTCAGGTTATGAGTCACTAAAAACTCAAAATATTATTGGGGAAAAGCTTTTTCACGCACACCATCAACTACAATAAATGTAAAGAATGTCCGCGAATCTGTTAAATCCTTCATAACATGCGTGAACCTAGAGGACATGATGCTGAGTTAAATCAATCAATTACAAGAGGGCAAATAGGAAATGAGAGCTCTGCTGTAAAAAGTCAAGAAAAATGATCACACTGAAAAGAAAAATAATATTTGAAGCCGGAAGCAATCCCTGGCTCTAGGGTGAACGCGTGTTCACTCGGGTGAAGAGGAAGGCAGTAAACAATAAGAAGGTTGGCTAAAATGAGAGTGGCTGGGGAAGCCCCTGGGTAGTTTTCAAGAGTAAAAGGCAACAGACATAAATATTGTTTTATGCCCAACCCTGCAGGAACCAGGAGGAAGTGGAATGTGTGATGGAACACGGGAGTCATAGCAGTGGATACCCTGAAACAAAATATGTATGAACTTTTGACTATTAAACCGATGACATGCTTGGTAAACTTGCAGCCAGCTCACAATAAATAGTCAACACAACAACAATAGCAATAAAAGACGGGAAAGAAAGAAAAGACCAAAATGAACGTCAGGAGCTACTCTGAAACTTACTTTTGAAGAGCACACTGGAAGTAAAAGGAAGACATGATGAAGCCAGAGTTACAGGAAAGACTTCAAATGCCTGCAGAGAAGACGAACATATAGCAATATAACTAAATACGAAAGGATCTGAAGGTAGAAACCCCAAAGGGAAGAATTCACTCGGCGTTACCTAAACTGAAAGAACAGAAAAATATAATCAAGCCTTGAGTTGAAATATTGAAGGATTTTTTGCAAAATATTGAACGGTCACAATATTAAAGCATCAAAAAATTATGGAAGGAATGTAGAATCACCTTTCCAAAATCAATCTTTAAATACACTATTGTTTGTGATAGGAATCTATCTATTCACCTTCAATAAAATCCAATCAACATACCTATTATGAAAATGTATGCACCAAGAACAAAAGTTAGTGAGGAAGACATTGAGAAATTCTACCATCCTCTTTAGGAAACGCGGTGGTGTAGTGGTTCTGTATTGGCCTAAAATCTGCATGGTCTGCAGTTTGAAACCACCAGTCTCTGTGAGAGAAGGCTGGTACTTTCTACTCCCCTTAAAAGTCAGAGTCTCATTAACTCATAGGGGACAGTTCTACCGTGTCCCACAGGTTGTTATGCATTGGTTATAACTCATTGGCAGTGAGTTTGTCTTTGGCTTTGTGGGTCTTTATAAAAATATTGCCGAGACTTCCCACAATGCCACCAGGTAAGTTCAAACCATCAGATTAACTGTGTGCTAAGGCTTAGCATTTGAATGCAAACTATTTGAACTACCCATAACCCATGCTAGGAAGAGGGGTTAGAAAGGGGGAACCAATTACAAGGATTTGAATATAACCTCCTCCCTGGGGGATAGACAACAGAAAAGTGAGTGATGGGAGACCTCGGGCAGTGTGAGATATTATAAAATAAAAATTTTAAATTACCAAAGGCTCATAAGGGAGGGGAAACGGGAAGGGAGTGGGGGGAAGAAAAATAAGGAGCTGATTCCAGGAGCCCAAAAGGAAAGTGTTTTGAGAATGATGAGGGCAACGAATGTATCAGTGTGCTTTGCACAATTGACATATGTATGGATTGTGATGAGTTGTATGAGCATCACTAAAATGATTTTTAAAGAAAATAAAAGGTAGGACATGGGGGGAAAAAGAATCAAAAATAAAACTGTGGCTTGTTTGTTGAAGTCTTGCTGAGCATTGGAATTGATGAACCCATGAGCATTTCTACTCTATCAACTCAATGTCTTTGGTTTTGATATGGCTGTGGGATGCTTATTTTATGAGTACAACACTATAGAAGGATGTCCTTACAGAATTATTGTTTTTTTTTTCTTCTCTATCACCAAACAGATTTGTCTATGGTTCCAACATTGCACTTAAAATTTACTTTAAAGGACCAGGGGTGTGAGGGGCGAGGCTGGGATAGTGGAGGGTGAGTGGGTTGGAAAGGGGGAACTGATTAAAAGGATCCACATGTGACCTCCTCCCTGGGAGATGGACGGCAGAGAAGGGGGTGAAGGGAGACTCCGGATAGGGCAAGATATGACAAAATAACAATCTGTGGATTATGAAGGACTCATGAGGGAGGGGGGGACAGGGAGAGAGGGGGGGAAAAAAGAGGACCTGATGCAGAGGGCTTAAGTGGAGAGCAAATGCTTTGAGAGTGATTAGGGCAAAGAATGTACAGATGTGCTTTATACAATTGATGTATGTATATGTATGGATTGTGATAAGAGTTGTATGAGCCCCTAATAAAATATTTTTTTTAATTTACTTTCATCATTTTCAGAGCAGGTGCGTGTATAGGAAATGTCAAACATCATCATCCAGGCTTTGTATCGATGCTCCATGTGCTGGTTTGCAGGACTAGGACAACAGGAGAAATGCCTGCAGACTCGGTGAATTAAACAGAGTTGATATGGCAAAATAGCCAAGGTTGGCATCCTTGTAGCCTCTGCCTTGTAATGAAAATGGCTTTCTCTTGATTTAGATGTCCTGTTTTAAACCTCGATCCCCCATTACTCCTTAATTCTCAGATATGTGAAGAAAACATCCACTGTATCCTATCACCGTGATTTTATTTTAATCAAAACCCATTCTGCTTCTATAAACAATATCTTTAAATTGACCTTCAAGATTTATGGGGATTATCTATTTTAATCTTTCTCTGGTCATATTGCCCCCCCCCCCGCTTTTTTGAGAGGTTTTTGAAAGTTGTAAGCTTTTTCTTTATCCAAGCACTTTCTCACATGATTGTCTCTCTTCAGAAATACTTTCTCTCTGCACTTTTCTTTATGTTTCAGGAAGAAAGATGGGACTTTCTGATCCCATAAAGATTCAAAAAGCCTGGAAAGTCCTATAAAGAGCTCTCATGAGTCAGGTTCAACTTGGTGGCCTTTTTTTGGCCTTCTTCAGTCTTCTCTTTGTTTTCAGACCTTCTGGGATTCAAAGAACGTATCTTGTTATACCGCATTTTAATGTACGAATTAAATTACAAAATAATCAAAATCGAGAACCTCTCTTCTTTAAGGGCTTCAGTTCTCTCTAGACCATGATTACCTATTTGATGGTTTGATGAGTCTTTTGATTTGATTTTAGATCTGGATAACATAATCGACACTATGGAACTTTGACTACCTTGGATCATAGACAACAATCTCAGAACATTTTTTCTATTATTACTCTTTCTTTTTCTTCTCCTCAAATGTAAACTTTTATTTGAAAAGACTAAGTAACTTATTCTCAACAAATAGTCTAGTGATTTGTGGTGTTTAATACTTCCTAAATTCTGTCAAATTAAGTGGAGGTGAGAGGAAACCAGCTTTGGAGGCACTTTTTCCTGAGATGGTCCACTCGCGAAGGCCCCAGGGATCTCACTGAGTGGAGTCAAATTGCAGCCTCTCCCGCCTTCTCAAATCCCCGAGTCTGAGACCAGACGCTTGCCACTTCATCATATGCTTGGGATGTTTCAGGGAGTAAAGACAACTTGGAACCCTGTTTCATATGACTGTTTGTAGGGAAGAAAGAGACAATCCATCAATGCAGGGGAAACTAAAGAAAATTGTTCCCAGACCATAGGTACCAAAACATATCCTTAAAAGCATGCTTAATAGAAAAACAGAACATTCTGTTTGTCCATTTCGAAATGTGTAAAGCTCCTCCTATTAAAATAGCTAAATAATGAATTTGGAAGTAGATTAAACACCAGAAATGCAAAAAGAACTCACTGCCATTGAGTCGATTCCAACTCACAGCGTCCCTCTAGGGCAGGGCAGAAAGGCACTGTAACTGTTTATGGGAGTAGAAATCCCCATCGTTCTCCCTAGTAGTAGCAGATGGATTTGAACAGTTGACATTGTAGATCAAAGCCCAATGTGTAACTATTATACCACAGAGGCTTCTAGATTAAATGTAGTCATATGTAAATAAATATTGGTCCCAAGAAGTTAAAAATAGGCAGTGATGGCATTAATAGTAGTAATAATCGTGTCATTCTTCATGATTAGCAAACGTTTCAAAATCCTTTCAAATGTTCCGCTGGTTACTGAAGGCAATGTTTTGGGGATGAGGTACATAAAATGATGCTAAAAAAAGTGAGAGTACCAACTAGTGTGGTCAAACCAAAGATAGGACACACCTACGTTTAAACTTCAAATAAGCAAAAGATAGCTTTGATTAAATGTTCTCCCAATCAAATAGTTATATTGCTTGTTTATTGGAAATTCAGATTTAACTGGATGTCCTGTACTTTTATTTACTAAATATGAAAACCCTAGGTGTAACTGAGGTTATAGAATTCTTATTAGAAAAACAATTCATAAATGTTCAATAGTCACAAGGCATGGCGGTAGTTGATGTAAACTTTGATATGATATAAATATATACTCAGATGGTACTCAAATGGCTCCAGTATAGAGCACATTTGAGTTTTGTTTGCTTGTTTTAGTGTATGAAATGCATTAACCTGACTGTGGACAAACACCTATTGGGCAGATTTCTTCAATGACTTCTGGCCAAAACTATCAATAACTGTAGCCTTGAATAGCCACTTATGCTTCTATGCGTGCTCTGGGATATTCTCGCAGAACTAGCCCTTTATTGGAAATCTGAGGACCGAGTTTCAAAAGTGAGCATCTAAAAATATTCAGGAGTCATGATAACATAATGGATTATGCTTTGTTCTGCTAACCTTGAGGTTATAGTTTGAAACCAGCAGCAGCTCCATGAAGATGAGGTTTTCTACTCTTATTAAGAGTTACAGTCTTGGAAACCCACAGGGGCAATTCTACCCTGTGGTTCAGATTCAGAATTGCCCTGATGGCAGTGAGTGAGGAAGGTATATCCCATACACGAGAAAGAAATATGGTCCTCTATCCTTTGAACCTATTGGGAATCAGCATGGAAACTCAAGCAGTTACCACAGAAGACATTAATGATCTTCTCTATTAAGTTTCTAGGAAAGATACCATATATACTTGAGAATAAGCTGACCAGAATATCAGCCGAGGCACCTAATTCTACCACAAAAATTTCATTAAAATATGCTGGAAAAAATGGGCTTATACATGGGTATATATGGTAGTTATAAATTCTACTAAGTCTGGTTTGTTACTAAGGACAACTTTCTGAGTCTCAAAGCTATGTATAAATGCAAATATAAATAGGTAAAAAAAGCCTACAGATTTTATGAACAGGAGCTTTGTAAAATACGGAAGTGGAATGGGAAATTATAGACTTAAGTGTTGTTATCAGGGGCTGTGGAGTTCATTCCCACTCATAGACTGTGTACAACAGAGGAGGCACTGGCCGGTCCTGGTTCATTCTCTGACTTATTTTTCTGCCTAAGTTCATTGTTGGCAGCCACTCTGCTGGTCCGTCTCATGGACATCTTTTCTCTTTTTTTCTGCCCCTCTACTTAACCAAGCATGATGTGATATTCCAGGGACTGGTCATTTTCACAACATGTCCAAAGTATGTGACATGCAATCTTACCATACTTTGTTTCCAACTTTTGTATTTCAATCCCAACAATTATTAATTCACCTTGATTGCATGTTTGACCAATTACAAACAGAAGAGTTTGATAAGATTCTTTAGTTTCTTCATCACTAGCTTCAGTGATTGGTGCATAAATTTGAATAACACTTATTCCCTTGTATTTGGATAGCTATTATTATACACATATAAGATAGCTATGTCTTATCACAGACAGTATTTTACTTCAAGATAAGTCTTGAAATGCTCTTTTCGATACTAATGCAAATTGAACTGGATGTCTTGTTCTATCCTTAAGCTTCCCATAAAGTTCCCTGTGCCTCCTTCCTTTGGAGTGGACAGCATGCTGCTTCTTTGCAGTCTGTTCTTAGTCTGGAAGTTCCACTGAAACCTGTTCAGTTTGGGTGACTCTGATGGCATTTGAAATACCAGGGACATAACTTCCATCACTATAGCAGCACACAAGTCACCACAGAACAACAAACCAGCAGAGTGGTGATGGATAGATATATTTGAGAAACACAAAATTGACATTTATTTCTAGGCATTATAAGGCTTCTACAACTTGCTTCATCGCTGGTATGAATCTAGACAGAATTGACCAGCGGTTGGTTGTGTTATCGGACTAAGATGCATATTATGTGTTGAAGCTTAGCATAGCATTGATCCTTTTCATTGTTCACATCTGCTGAACAAAATTAACTCATTGTAAGAAAGTTAGGGCCATTGAGAATCATAGTGAGTAGGGTCTCTTCCATTAGGTGAAAGACCTGAAACCGTATGGCTGACTTCAAAGAGGCAATCAGTTAGATGGCATACATTAAACTAGTATTGCACTGCTATGTTTTATGTCAATCTTTGATACCAGAGATTTGATTATGTAATCTTGAATAGCACTGGAACAAATATGCCTGGTGTCCACTGACAATGCCATGGCGGGTAATGAATTATGATGTCTACTGGGAAGTGAAGGAGAAGAGTGAGAATCTAGAAACTATATTGTGTATGTGCCTAAATTGAAGTGAGAAAAATTAAGCTTAACATGTGACCACGACTGCGCTACTGAGAGCCTTAAGCCACAGTATGCTGCTTCAAAGCAGAGCTAAAAAGATCATTTACAAACGGAACAGTAACATCACTGGAAAGGACAAAGTGACTGATATCTAAGCAAATGATAATCCCCTCCCTCACAGCCACAGAGGAGATCAAATTTCAGGTAGAAAAATGATATCAGTTTAAATAGAGACAGAGAAATCAGTGGTGTGGGAATTTCTTGGGGGAAAGGCCCCTTTCAAGACTGAGTGTCCCGGATTCAACCATGGGAGCATCATTCCCTTCTTACATGAGCAGAATCAACACATTATTTCCATCATTGGTATCTAGTGGCTGTATATCTACCATCAGGTACCTGAAGTGGATTGTGGGAGAATGAATACCATATATGTGTCTCCTTCTTAAAGTCTCTTACTTTAGGAATGTGGCTTATTTCCATTTACAGTGTACACTTACCTAACCTATTGTTGTGTACTTGTGTCCATTTATTTGTCCACCAAATAAAGTAGAAAAGAAATCTAATGTTATTTTGCCTGCAGTGGAGGTGCAACGCAGAGAGTATATCACCAATACAGCTTAACATGGACTTTCTATTATTTGCTTCAGAAGAAACACAAAAGAAGTCAGAGCATCCCTACCACTTGCGTCAGTAGGGTCACCATGGTGACCAAACTACTATTACTAAGGCCATAACTACTTGCACTTGTTGTTAGTTCCTGGACAACAACACAATGAAATAATCAAAGGCCACTCTGAGAAAGATGATTCTAAGAAAGGAGCTATCTGACTTTCATACAGAAGATTGAATGCACTGGAGAAAACTGGCAAATACAGTCTGGGAATTATATTTGATATAGAGTAAAAGTCCATGTAAATACACTCACTGGGTTCTCTCCCTTGATTCCCTAGATGTGTGACTTTTTCCAATTTTAAAAACAAAATTCCCTCCCTTCTTATTGAGCAAACGATTTCTAACGTTGGCATGCTAGAAAGCATGCTGTTCTGCTTAATGGAAGCCTTATGATAAGTGCATGCCAGCCATGATGGAGTCCAATTTTAGGTGGAGTCAGAGAAAAGATGAGCTGAGTTGGAGCTGAGTCACAGAAGTATATATAGACCTCAACCCAATGTATGATGTGTTTTGAGCGTGTTTCTCCTTTGAATATGCACTTCAAACATGACAGACAGATAACAATACCAGAGATGCCACCACTAGAGGATCATCTAGGGGATGATCATAACAATGGGTGGTTTTTAAAACCAATGGGTTAGAGATGTAATGTTGATCATCTAAATGCACTTAAACAACTACTACTATATCAAAGAGGGGAAGGGTTAACCTCCTTCATAGTGGAGTATCATTTATATTGGGCACCAATGTCACTTGAACAGTTTAAGACTGATCAAGTTAGAAGGGTGAGCATGATGGTGGGGCAATAGGAAGGTTAAAGGATACAAGGGAAAGATCTAGGCAGCAAAGCTATTGATAGAGGTATAAACATAGATGTACATACATAAATATCTTAATTCATAAAAATTGAGGTATTGCCCTATGTACATATATTTATATGACAGTACATGGAAGAAGTGAACAGACTTTGGGCCTCTTCTCAAGCTCTCCCTCAGCACAAGAACACGGTGTTCTAACAACCCGGCATTTCATGATGCTCACCCTCCCAACACAACTACTGAAGACACATGGGTGCATCAGCAAATGTGAAGAAGCTGATGGTACTTGGCTAAAGGATTAAAGTTAAATAAGTGGCCATCTAGTAGAGAAACAACAAGCCCACCTGGAAAATCACACCAGCCTGTATGATCATGAGATGTTGATGGGATAAGGTAATAGGAATCAGAAGACCCTACATATATTGTTGAGAATAAAGAGGGTTGGAACAGAGACCAAAACCCATGTGTAGATGATAGGACCTCCCCTCACAGAAGGGTCACAAGGAAGGAATGGGTCAACCAGGGCACATCATAGCACCGATTAAACACACAACATTCCTCTGCTTCTTTGAGGCTTCCTCAGCCCCCACTATCATGACCCAATCCTGACTTTCAGTTCTAGCTAACAGGAACCTGTACACTGGTACAGATAAGAGCTCACAACACACCAAATCTAGGTCAAATAAACCCATTAAGAACAGAAATGGGAGTAGCAATACCAGGAGAGGAGGGGGAGGCAGGGGTAACCCATTGCAATGATGGACACATGCCCCCCATCCAGCCGAGGGATGACCAATGTGGTGTAAAGATACAGCGGTTGGTATAAGATATGAAAAAAAATGTATAATTTATCAAGGGGTCATGAAGGAGGGAGGGTGAGAGAGAAGGAAGGATAAAAGAGGAGCTAATACCAAGGGCTCAAATAGAAAGTAAATGTTTAGAACATGATGATGGCAACATATGTACAAATATGCTTGATACAATCGATGTACAGATTGTTCTGAGAGGTATAAGATCCCCCAATAAAATGATATAAAAATATTGATCAGGTTATAACACAACCAATGTTTCCACTTTCCAACAGATTTTGTTCTATAAAAACAAAACTGGGCCATTGTATTTATGTATAAATATCTATTGCTAGGGTGAATGGCAGGTATGTTCATAGATGCTCTCTGAATTTGGCTAATTTGTAGGGTATATTCACAGGATGACTAGCTATTACTTGAGGGATTTAGAAGGTTCATTGAAGTGACATCAACTGGAGAGAATGATCAAGTATAAGGAGAATGATCAAGCATAAGAGATTGACTCAGTACCACACTAGCCCTTAGATATTGTGTGCACATCTTGATTGTGAACTTGGGTTCATGCTATTTGGAGCCACTGAGTCAATTCTCACGCATAGTGCAAAGTAGAACTTCTTCAGTTTTCAAAGCTACGACCTTTCAGACGCAGACTGCCGAGCTTGGCTTGAGGCACCTTCTGAGGGTGTTTACAGCACCAGTCTTTCAGTTTCTAGTCAATTGTGTCACCTAGGGACTCCTCCTGGCTGCATCGTTAAATCAGAAGGGGAGGGAGATATAACCATGAGAAAACATATGGAAAAATATTTTTAGTCACATTTCAATTGGTTATGAGAGAGTAAGAAGGCTATACATTGAAATAACTCTCTAACAGAACATCACGGGGAAGAAAAAAAATGAGAGACAACGAATTTTTTTTTTCCTTTTGGCCACAGAATACCAACCATATTTGGTCCATTAGAGGTTCCAGGACATTCCCTCTGCGAGCTTCATCTCCATCTGTAAAATGCTAATGATTATACCAGTTTGACGTGCCATGGAGTGCAATGTGCTATGCAATGTTGCTTGGCGCTTAGTCTTACAACTAGAATATGCAATTACCTGTGCAGAAATTGGGCAGAAAAGGAGAGAAGGAAGGACAGACACTAAGAATTAGGATTTTCTAAGACCACAAAAGCACTTGTAACAAATTCCAGGCTAGATTCCTCTTCTATCCAATTCCAGTCTAGTATCTTTTATCTATGTTAGCACGTTTTTAATATCTAAAATTATTTTAAAATACTATACCATGGACACGGTGCTCTCTCGTGCATCTACTCGGAAGGACATGTTTCAGCCCCATGAATGTTTGCTGGCACTCAGAATCCACATTGGAGGGAGGAGTGTTATAATAAATGGAATATATCCATCTTCTAGCAACAATTATATCCATGTATATTGGCCAACTCATTTAACTTGATGAACTACTTAACTTGATGTACATGAGAAATACATTTTTAATAGTGGAATTTGCTTCTCAGTAGTTAGATTGATGTGATTCAAACAGATGCTCTTTAGTGACATTGTGAACATTTTTTAAGTACATTGACTGGAAAAAAAAGAGTCATTCTCACCATTGTGGAAACTAGGTACAGAACTGCACTGTGATTCAAAGGCTGCATGTTAGGCATACCACTCAAGACTCTCTAGTTTGCCATTGGCTTGAGATTCATAGTTGCATCATGAAGACAAGTGTAGCAACATCCTCCTCCAGGAAGGATGTCGAGTATAAAGAGCCCTTCCTAGACATCATGAATGCTGATTAAATTGAAGCATGAAAAACATGAAATTTATGGTGAGGCTTAAAAATGGTGAAATCATTGATGTGTTAAGAAAAGTTTATGGGGACAGATCCCCCAAGAAATTGGCAGTTTACGAATTGTCAACTTTCTTCAGAGGATGATGTTGAATGTGGGATACAAAAAAGAGTTTTCCCCAGCTTCTCTCCCCCAAATCTATGCCAGACCTCAGGCGCAGCTTGCTACTAATGGTTTAAGATTGTCAAAGTTCTCTCCCTGCAGGCATCAGCCATCTGGAGCAAGCAGACCCTATTGTTGGTCCTGCCATAGGTGGGGCTCACTCTCTACTATTAAGGACTGTAGACTGCTCTCTCTGGAAAGCTTGGAGCAAATGAAGTCTCTAGCTCAAGGATAATCAAGGCAGACCGCCATCATGAATCTAGGATCCACCCATCTTGTCACATGCATACCCTTACTCCCTCCTATTCCTGTAGCGTGTATACTCTTAGAGTGTCCCCTCCCATTACTGTATTGCCTGTAGTACAACCCCTTCCTGTGATGCATGCCTTTACCTATAATTAGGGGCCTTACATGCCCCCAAAGATATATAAGCCTTTGCTAGAAATAAATCTCTCTTTCTCTTCTCCCCTCTCCTCTATCCACACTGTGCATGGACCTGTATTATGAGATCATGGCCATCCAGGAGGTGAGCATGCTACCATGAAATATGTCTGACTCCTTTATTTTACCTTATGTTCTATCTCTTGTATTCTCTATGACTTTACTACAATCTTTGTATATCATAACCATGCAATTGTGCCTATTGGACCCCTGATATGTTTTTGAAGGGCTGGTTTCACCCACAGTTGAAGATGAAACCCATAACTATGGGTCATCCACATAAAGTTATGATTTCATCTTGTTCTTAACCTGATTAAAGAGAACCAACAATTAACAGCAGAAACCATAGCTACAACCATTGACTTCTGGAGGTACCACATTTTATTTGATCCATTCATCCGTAGATAGTCATGTACTAAACTTTATTTATGAGGGAAATGTGCCTTATAACCAACTATCAATGCAATATTTATTGTAAGCATATGACAAGAACTAGCCAAAAAGAACTCCAACAGTCAATGCAGGGTGAAATCAACTTGACTCAGTTGCCAGTGCTGAGGGATTGTAATGGTGGGAGAGCATTTTAAATGCTTTAGTTGACCCAGTTAAGGAATTCCCTTTGCTGTTACACTAACCATAGTTTGAAGCTAGCCTCCTCCTCCACATGCCCTCAGCATATCCACGAAGGGTGTACTGAAAAGTTACCTTCCTTCAACTAATAAAACAAAACAGTGAAGGGAAATGACTAAGGGGGAAATCATTATACAGCGAGTAAGTGGGTTGGCAGAGATCATAGTAACATATTTTTGGAAGCACTTTAGAGACGTTCCTTGTGCAGGAGGGATATCCATACCGGGAAAAATAATGTTAAATGATTAATGCCACCAAACCACTTCAGCTGCTTTGATCTGCTCAGTGCACAGTCTCACAGGGCTGAATTAATGAGGACATCTTGTATTAAATTATTTGACAACCTCGGTGCTATTTGTCATTGAAAGGTAACCTAATATACATTTCATATGCCATAAAAGTCTCACCTTCAGATGGAGTGCATTATGATGTGAAGATACGTGCATGTAGTTGTGTGTATTTTTCTCAGCCTAATTCTTTATGGCGATGCATGTTTTTGAGGGATATACCTTTATATGTGTCTGGGGGGTGGGATAGAAGAGACTATAGACATCTAATAAATGGCAATCCGTGATCTGATAAAGAATGTAAGTGAATGGAGACGTCTAGAGATGACCTTCTGTGGACATTTTAAGCCCTATTCAGAAACCTTCACCTCTAAGTCCCTCTTCACTCATTCAGTGACAATCTTCCAATAGTTACTTGTTCCTCAAAGTGGAAATCCAACTGCCTTCTCTGGGAAATCCAGACCTTGAAAAGAGTAGGACACAAAAACCATTGTTTCTGAATAAACTAGGGATTTCAATGCCCATGGTGTCCAATTCAGACCTATTTGAGTATGTGCTTTCTCAAACCTCTGGACCCTGCTTCTTTGTAAAAACCCTCATTCTGTGAAGAAACAAAGGGACAGAGGCCTTGGTTTCCATTAAAATATGGGTGTGGTTTGTTGCTCTCTGTATTTGAAAAGAGCTCTAGCGAAATGCAAGAATGGAATTCTGAGGGGGGAAAACTTTTTCAAAATAAAAGACTGTTCACACACTCTGTGTACGCATGCATAAGCAATGTATATAATCAACGTGCATTCTGAGTCTCTCTGTGCTCAATCACATTAGATTAAAACAGTTTGCTCAAAATAAATTCTCTTGGCTCTCCTCTCATAACTTCCTATTTGCAGTTAGGGAAAAGCATGGTTAGATGGAAGGAGGGTGCTCTGTGACTGGAAACAGTGTCAATTTGCCAACAGAAGTCAATGGAGTGACAACTGGAACGTAACCCTCCTGGAATTATCAATTACTCATCCCTGTCTTTTGCTGTTGCAGTGGGAAGCATCTAAGGAAAGAATCAATAATGATAACTATCCAGTGAAGGAAGGGGAAGACATTTGTTCAGGCGCAAATGGAATGGAGCCTGGCTCTGTGCCTCCCGGGGCGGTGCCAGCATCTCCATCTGTGGCCAAGCTGCGTTAAGGCAGGATTAAAAAAAAAAAAAATCTGTGCTCAAATAAATGCCTGCCAATGCTTCGGCTTCATTTGCCTCATTTTTCTCATTAGAGACAAATTGTAACTTCAGACTAGGGTGAAAATATTGGTTTCTTGAGTTGTTGTTGTTTTCATATATCAGAGACATGTATAATGGGTAAGAGTGTTTTTAGGAGGAACAGAACACTATGTGCAAATGGTTTATATCTACCCACTAAACCTACAAGTTCGTGGTTCAAGCCCACTTAGAAGCAGTACAGATGAAGACCCACCCAGAATACATTCTGGGGAGTTTCTTTGGTAATGATTAAAACCAAGTCAACTCTGTCAAGCAGTCCTGCTCTATAGAGCCTGCGGTATACATGAGCTGATGACAACAGGTCGGATGTGGCTTGTTATGGTGGAAGCACCATGAAGGGTAGCTGAGAATCACCTTAGGGTCTGGGGAGCAGGGGGAGAGAGGTGAAAACAAATGGCAATCCCCATCCTTTACTTTCCAACAAAGGGATTCAGAGGGTTATCAGTGTTCACCTGGCCAGCTAGGTGCTTACAAGTTATTTCTGTTTTCTTTTAGTACTTACAAGTTATTCTTAAATCATCGGTAGGTTTTATCAATAGTACCCCTCCTCTGAGGAATCCTGAGAGCACAGTGGTTAAGCATTGGACAGTTGACCAAAGATTGGCAGTGCCAACCTATCAGCTGCTGGAGAAAGATGTGGCAGTGTGTGCTTCTGTGAGCATGGACAGACTGGTAAGCCTTATGGATCAGACCTTGAAGAGGGCCTATGAAGCAGAATTGGCTCTGTGGCAAGGGGTTTTTATGATATCTGTTCCACTAATTTCTGCTATGATCTATATTTTTCCTTTCTTTGGTTTATTTGGGGTTGAATTAATTTTTAATTTTTATGGGGACCATTTTTTTTAAAAAGTAGAACTGAGATCATTGGTTGAAGGTGTCTCTTCTTTTTCGGTATTTATTATATCATGTGTAAACATTAATTTAATGGCTTCGTGTATTAAAACCTCAGTAATGCATGTTGTAAACCCTTACCTTTATGTCTGTGGTTGCAATCCCCTTTTTGGATGGATTGTCTTTGTTCTGCTAATGAGAAATAATTAGTAGAGGATGTCTTAATAATAAGTATCTTAAGTAAATGTCTTAAATAAGTCTCTCCTAAGATATTAAAAAGAATAAACCAGAAAAAGTAGTAATGGCCATGGAAGAGAAATTATAAGCCCTATGAAGAGCGTTAAGATAGGAAAGTTCTGAGAAGACAAGGACCTACCCTGCAGTCAATAGGGAAGGATATTTTTCATTTAGTATCAGTGCCCTGAATTTAGACTATGTTTGGGTTATTAAATTTAATACTGTGTCATTCTGTTATAGCAATACTGTATAAATACAGGGGAAATAGATGTAATAAGCAGAATGTGCTATTCTAATACATATATATATATGCTATTTGGGAATTGGATCTGAGTAAAGTCTGAAAGAGAAGCCTAGATTAGCTTGAAAAGGCTGCTGATAGAAATATGAAGTCAAAATACAGTTTTGGTGATGGCTCAGAAGAAGGTAAAGAGGGCTATAGGGAATGGTTCCATTGTGTTACAGCATACATATAGCATCAGCAACAAAACCTTGCTAGAAATACAAACATTAACCATGCTTCAAGTGAGATTTTGGAGAAAAAAATCCCAATGAACGATGGCACAATGGCCAAATGGTGATGTGTTTTTATGCAGTGGCAAAGAGCTATCTGAATTAGGTTCAACTGTTTGGTGAAAAAAAGAACTTGTATAGGATGAACTTGGGCATTTGGCTGAGGTTTCTGAGCGAAATCTTCATAGTCTAATGTAAATGAAAACATGGATTTAAAGTGAAATTTTATAAAATTAAAACAAAACTTAAAGAATAGAAAAACTATGTTGTATAAACTGAAGATGCCTGTTCTAGAATGTTCACCAAGGAGGTGATTACACAATCTGGGGTTCAAGAGATTAAGCCTATGAGTGATGGCGCTAACCAATGACCACGGCCGACAATCCATCAGCTTACACTGAAGGAGACAGAGATATAGAGTAAGGAAAGAACCAGGCCTCCCTCTTAGTATTCTATGGGTAGAAAACTAGCCAATGAAGGAATGTCTGTCATATTGAAATAAAGGAAAAAATCTAGAACATTTCAAAGGTCAGCAAAACTATTAGAATGAGCACTGGAAGCATTGTTGCCTTGATCTCAAAAGGTGGGACCACAGGGTCCTGGATTTCAAAGGATGGTATCACAGGCTGCTAGGCTTTAGAGTTGGAGTTTTATCATCTCAGTTCCAGAAAATTGGACCACCCAAAGCTGAGGGCGCAGAGTGACCATATTGGTGAGCTTGGCCCAGAGTTTTTGGCCAATAACCAGAATCTAGAGGATGGGGTTTGCTTAGATGTTCTGAGAGGAAATATGATTAATTCCCACTTTTGAAGCCCAGTAACTTTTATTGTCTTAGGTTTGGGGTTTGCTTTTTTCCTATTATCGTTTTATGCACCCCCTCTAACTTGTAATGGAAATGCCTCCCTTGAGTATGTTGTAACACTGCACATTGGGAGCAGAGAGCTGGCATTCTACCTTCCATGGTCAGCAAACTCAGTTTCCCCAGTTCAGTAACTGGAGGCACCACAAGCCACACCCAGCATCTTACACTAGAGCACTGAGCTTTCCTTGCTCTGGCCTGAGAATTCCGATGCCCTGTTTCATGCTTTATCTCCTTGTTCTGCTGCTGCTGCTCTTCTTCCACTCCTTGCCTTCAAAGTTGTCTACTGGACCAAGGAGGTTCAATATGCAGAGATTTCAGAGTCCAAGCAATGTGCTTCACACCTGGTTCTTTGTTCTCACTGGTAATCATAACCCCAGCTCCTCCTTTTGAAATAGCTCCTTTTATATTCAGCAGAATGGCAACCATAATTAATCCTGTGAAAAGTAACTCACAGCTGAATGATAATTGAATGAATATTGTCCTCTCCCTTCATCCCTTCCTTCTTATCCAGACCCATCAGGAAAATGAAAACTCTTTGGTGACAGTAACAAAAGTTACAGATGTAAGAACAATTAATGTTGTCTATAGGACATTTATTACTTTTATTAATATACATAATATATAATATCATTCCATAGTTCAATCACTCCAGCAGAATTGACAAGAGTCATTTAAAATAACTCACTACATTGCAGACACTCTAGCAGTTAATGTTACCTGACTACTTGCCTAAATTGTGCTTTTCATTATTTTGCAGAAACTATGTAAGCACCTTCCCGTCTATGACTTGATGTGAACAGTCCATCATTGAGTGAAGCATCTCTTTGAAGATGTGGCTTGTAGCCCCTTTATGATGGACATCCTGGTTAAGCTCCTTCTTGCTCTTACAACCCAGTAATCTTCTCAGTGTCTGACTTTATTTGGGAGGACATAGATCAGTAGGGACCTCCAATCTGTCTTATAAAGTGCAGATTTTGGTTTAATCAGCCCCTGAAAACATGTACCCCATAGAAGTCTTTAACCTCCTATCTGACTCACAGATTTGGGAATTCTTAGTCCCATCAATTGTGTGAGCCATTTCCTAGAAGTAAATCTCTCTCTCTCTCTCCCCTCCCCCCCCTGTCTCTCTCTCTCTCTCTCATTTGTTTTGGTTCTCTAGATAATCCAGACTAAGACATTAAAAGGGTCATAAAACAAAAAAATAGGAACAAGTTGCATTCAGAGAAATTACGACCTCTGGATCGACTAATGGCAAACTTGTGAATCATTTCCAGCAAAACTGTCACTGTTCTCACACTAAAAAGAAAGATGTACCAGGGACTCTAATCCCCGGAGTTTGTAGCAGATCTGAAATTCCAACATGGTAAACCTAGATAGCCAGGTAAAAAAACTTACTAGGAAAGGAGTTATGTACAGGATTCTGTCTATAATGTTTTAATAATTGTTTCCTACTCAAAAAAAATTTTAATACTATAGAGGGGCTTCTTAAGGATTTACATGTTCATTTTAAAGAACAACTAAAGAGGAAAATTGATAAAGTGGGGAAAATGAAGTGTTCTTTCATGGCCTATTTTCTAATGGTACACTCCAAACAAACCTCATTGTCATCAAGTCAATGCTGACTCAAAGCAACACCTGTAGGTTTTGAGACTATAACTGAAAAAGCCCAGCCTTTCTCCCATGGAGCTGGTGGTGGTTTTGAACTGCCAACTATGCAGATCCCATCCCAATGAAAAACCACTACACACCTAGGGCCTCTTTAATATTAAAATAAGTGTTTTGTGCAGAGCCTATCAATGCTTGAATTACCTACCCCTTGCCGGTCTTGAACTAAGTGTTGAAAACCCTCTGTTGATCCCCTTCATACTAGATATTGTGGGTGCTTAATTGAGGATCCTTGCCTTTCACTGATTTTTTGTTGTTAATGCTTTTGAAATGTATTTAATGGACTATTAAGAACTTGGTGAGTGGATCAAATACATGTAGACTGGCATGTTGTCTAACATATTTCATGTATTTAAATCACGATAGAAAAATTCTCATAACTAGAGTTATAATTTATGAAAACAACAAAAAATACCTTCATAGATTTAAAAAAAAGGAAACCTTGGAAACATGAATTTTAGCTTCCTTGTATTTCAGCTAATTGGGGCTAATGACCTCAGTGCAGAATTTTCCAGCAACCTAGGTTTTATTTAATACAAATCCTTTCTTATCTACAGGGAGCAGCAAAAAGAGCCTTTGGCAAACCTTTTTGTCTATGAAGCAGTTTTGTCTTCACCGGCCTTGCCCTTTGGGGGAAAAACACGTACTACAATGGGTAAGCACCTTGAATCCTGAATAGATTCATTCTGAGCTGCAGTTGTAGGTTACCTAGAGGCATTGTGCCTCTGTTTCTTTCTTACACTTCTGAATTTGACCTATTGGGCTAAAAAGAAGAGTAAATGTCTAGAAAAGAATGAAGTCAACGTATGTACAAACATGCCTGATTCAATTGATGTATGGATTGTGATAAGAGTTGTACAAGCCCCAATATAATGCTTTTTTTTAAAAGGAAAAAAAAATAAAAGAAAAATTAATGGAATTAATGAAGGTTTTTAGACAGTGTGACCAGACATACTATCTTGCAATCATTACTCTTCCATAGCCTCTCAGCATCTTTCTCATATTTTCTAGCTAATTTAACATGGTAATTTTCTCCAAGCCCAAACTACAGAAAAAATGCAAATAAAAGGTCAGAGCTCTCTATTCTGTTATAAAACTATTTTAATTATTTATTGTTACTCTTAGACCTACTGTTCTCTTGAACTTGTGTTGTCTGGATGTTTTATGTTTTATGAATTCCCAATGAGAATAAATATCCTGCATTTAACTCAACAAATATTTAAGTATGTCCTATCCATCAAAAAAGCACAAAACTATAGAAAAGGCAAGATAAATAAGATTTGGTGCATTCCTTCAATGATCATTCATCCTAATCACAATGACAGATATCTTTACGCTATGTGTATTACGTACGGCATAGTAAAAGGCATTTTTGGAGCATGAAAAGTGGGTTATGATTCCCAGAGAAAGTATTCCTTTGTAGGCTTTCAACTTAGTTAACAGCACCAACACAACAACAATGAATTGTAGCAGGATAATTAATCACTCAATGGTGGAGTTCATTAAGCCCTTGATTATTAAACAAGAGGTTGGTGGGTCAAACCCAGCTAGAGGTCCGTGGAAGACATGCCTAAAGATATGTTTAAAAAGGCTCACCCAAGAGCAGTTCGGCTCTGCACATGTGGAGGTGCCACCAGTAGAGATGACTTAATGGCAACCCATTTAGCTTTGCTTTTGAGAAAGGTAATGACAGATTCATTGATAGTGAGCCGAAGGTTTAGGTACTTGGTGAAGGCACTCTGAGTGTGTTTGACAATGTAGTCAGTTCGGTCTTGGTTGGAGGATTCCAAAGAGCCAGCACAGAATCTGAAATTAACCTTGTTCCCGAATGAAACACTTTGTGCTGTGAATAGCTATGCACACACATAACTTCATACACCCTTAGAACATTTATTATCTGGACATTATCAGTGTTGCTCTCGGAAGAACTTTGTTATGAGTTTTTGAGAAAAGAGATACCACAATTGATGACAAAGGACTTCAGAGAAGATTTTAATCCCCTTTATCTGTGTCTTGTATATATATATTTTAGAGGTAGGTACATGAAGGAACAAATAAAGCAGATTTATTGATGTTGTTGTTGTTAGAAATAAATAAGTAAGGAGTACATGGCTAACTAATGAATTTCTTGGCTTTTTCAGTTATTTGTATATTTTAAGTCTATTTAAATGTATATGATTTAGATTTAAAGTGACAGATAATAATTTGTCCCATGACTTTATAAAATTTATATAAGACAGGGGTTTTAACTGTCCTGGAAAAGAATTAATGCAACGATTCACGGAATAGTTGCCTTGATGTTTCTTGTCAATAATGATGCTTCCAACCTTAGAGATGATGAATGACAGCGCTTTGACTGGGGGCTGAAGGTTTGATTAAGAAATCCTCCTTAGTGTCCCCTTTCATGGCAACACACAGCTTTGTGTTTTCTCAGCCAGTCTGCTAGTCTCAGTGTTTTAATGCCTGACTTCAGGTTGTTGATTCAGGGCTATTATCTTCATCTGCAGACTGTGATGTCATCTTATACCTTTTGTGTTTAGTGATTTCCTACCTTCCTTTGTGATTAGTGTGTTGTACGTGTGTGTGTGTGTGTGTGTGTATGTGTGTGATTCTTGACTTCTTTCCATCCTTAAGCCAATGCTATCTTGGGACTGTTTTCTCTTTGTGTGTCTTCCACCGGTAAGCCAATAATTCTAATGTTGTCTGCTTCATAGCATCAGATATAGCTCTTAGGTATTTGTCAGGTTCTCTAATGATCTTACTAGATTTTTGTTCGCGTTTGTTAAGTCTGCTTGGCTGTCCCCCAAGTCACTGATGCGGTTCTCTGCTTCCTGCAGTTGATCCTCAAAGTCCGCGTTTCTGCTACTGGATTTTGTTTTCTCCTCACTATGCTCCTGTATTTCCTTTTGGTGTAGGGCCTTTATCTCCTCTTTCACGTCATTCTTTTTATGTATTGTTACCCTCATATCTTACATGATTTCAAGCAGCATTCTGAAATTTTCTTTCTCTGGCAGCTCAATGCCTGCTTCTTCTATACATGTCTTTATGTTCGGGAAATATTCTGCCATTGTGCTTTGTTTCTTCAGTTTTTTCATTGAGGTCATTGGGGCTGATGGATATTTGCGTTGCATGTTTAAGAGGAGCCAGATGCCATTTTCCAGGGAGTTGAAGAGCACTGGCTCTCGCTGGTAACTTTTAGGAATGCTTCTTTGAACTGACTACAGCTAATTTCATTAAGGAATTGACCTACCACTTTATACTCCTATGGCTTCCCTCTCAGGGGACTTCTCCAGAAGGGTGGTGGATTGCCTGCTTTGGTGTTGCAGAGGTTGGAAAGAGGTTCCTACAGCAGCTTGAAATGTTCCCGAGTGTTGGCCAAGCTACCTTATTCCCCCAGGTACACAGATAGGTGTTCCCCAGTAAGAAGTTGGGCAAGGTATCCCCTGGTGGAGGTCAGCATGGCTCTCCCCAGTCTTGGCCTAGCTGCACAAGGTGGAGCTCACCTAGCTGGGTGAGGCACCAGCGTAAATGCCTAGGCTAAGGGGAGTGGTCTGGAGTTCAGGAGTATGAGTGTGAGGAAAGAGACAAAGAAGAGAAAAAAAAAAGTAATTCGGTGAGATTGGTTGGGGGTTGGGTTGGTGGCGGGGATATAGAGAAGAAAGGGAAAGGGAAACAAAATCCACAATGTAGCTGAGTCCAGATCCCTGCCCATGGAGCTGCAAAGGTTTAGTCCCAGCCCAAGGAGGCAGTGGCAGCAGGCTATGGCTGTGTTGAGAAAAAAAAACCTTCCCAGCCCTCCTAGGCAGTGGGGGTATAGAGAGAAGAGATGAAAACAAAATAACAATGTAGCTGAACCCCTATCCCTGCCCATGGAACAGCAAGGGTCCAGTCCCTGCCCCGAGGAAGGCTGCAGCAAACTGTGGCTGTGTTGAGATCAAGCCCCGCTACCGGCTCCAAATAGTTCCAGCTCCAGCAGAGACAGTGGCTTGTCCAAGGTCAAGCCCCAGCTAGCCTCTACTGTGGTAAGCCAAAAGCCGCCATTCCCTCAAAACCCCGTGGGTCTGTCCCTACTTATCTTTATGATGCTCCTCCTGCATTCCAGCAGAGTTGAATTTCCCTCTAATGAACGCTCCTAGGATGAATTCTTTGGAGTCCCTCTGGTATGTGTCACTCCATCGCCAACTTCCCAGAAGTCATAATGTATAATTTTCCTCAAACAAATATCCTCTTAACTACTGCCATCATTGCAATATCAAATAAAATCACAAGATTATTATTTTTACTAGTTCTCATGAGGATAATTTGTACATTATTATATGTTTGCTGGGTGCTAGCATTATTTGTAGTGTTCTTTCTTCTGAAACTTAGATGCATTGTTCTTGACGTGACCTAAAACCAAGATTGTTACAACCATATTTTCCTGTGAGTCAGTGCAATGATGTTTATATATGTTTTGTTGCCTTGTAAATAGATGAACAAGATCCACAAGAAGAATTGTGGTGCTTGTGCTTCGATGGGGGCAGGTTTGCTTTTAAAGAGCTGTCAATAAGACATCTAGGGCAGCAGGTGAACGGGGTTGTAAATGGTGGAAATCTGCCCAATAATAAGGCAAGTTACTGTCAACTTGCTGCAAGAAGAGATGGATGTAAGGAACAGAAGACACATCAAAATAAAGTGGGTTAAGGGAGACCGGTCAGTGTAAGACATGAAAAATAACAACAATTTATAAATTATGAAGGGTTCGTGAGTGTGAGATTGTGGGAGAGGTAGGGGGAAAATGAAGAGCTGATACCAAGGACTCAAGTAGAAAGCAAATGTTTTGAGAATGATGATGGCAACAAATTTACAAGTGTGCTGGACACAATGGATGCATGTATGGATTGTGATAAGTGCTGTATGAGTCCCCCAGTAAAATGTGTTTTTTAAGTGAAACGAAATGATCTTTAGCAGACATTCAGGACTGGATCATTCTCAAGGTCTTCTCTTGGTCATTGTTGCCCAATATACCAATTATTTGTGAATTATGCAGTAGGTACCAAGTCTTGTTTTATGTGCTCTGTAAATTACAATGATAATATACCACACTTTATTGATCAATCATGGATGGTTACATAAGCATTTTGCATAAGCCTTGAAGTGGTATGTAGTTTACAAAGTTGTTCAGTGTTCATTATCAAGCAGAACAAATTCTGGTGCTGTTTAGTGCAATAAACCAAGGTGCTCTAGACTTACTAACTTCCCCAACATTTAGTAGGTTATAGAGCCTAACTGAAAATCCAAGTCATCTGCCTGTCAACCACTACTCTTAACCCTCTCTTACATGAGTATTTTCTACATCATAAAGTGGATATAAATTGCAGTAACAAAGGTCTTGATATAATGGGTATTATTTGAGAAGCACAGATAGATCACCAGAGAAAAAGAGAGGTTACCTGGAGGATTGAAGGAAGCATTTTGGAAGGTGTAGCATTCCAACAAGACATGGAATAGAGCTTTTGTCAATCTCCTAACCTTGCTGATAATTATGGTGTTGTCCCCTCATCTGAACTCTTGAGGTTAGACAGAATAAACAAACAATACCTGACAAAATGTTAAATGAGAGTGATAACAAATAAATAAAGGGTGACAAGAGGGAGAATTCATAAACAGAAAGCAATACTTGAATCTTGTAGAGTTTAGCATTATAGATTGAGATCTGAGGCAGCCTGGGATGAGCCAAAACACTATTAAACAAAAATAGTACTTAGAAATGTGTATACATATTCTGATTTTGGTTTCTCCTGACATAATGAGATTAAAAAGTATTAATAAAATAATCTCGACCTAGTTCACTGTGAAACCAGATTTAATGGTGTGTTTTTATGGCTGTGTACTCTGTCATGGAGCTTACCCTAGTTTTAAAAAATTTGTGGGAGAATGTATAGCTGATGAAGCCTGGTATTGTCCAAATTTCCCTGAATCCATTTATATCTCCATCTTTATTGTAACCAGGACCATAAAGATATAAAATAAAATTTCTCCTGAATACAAAAGGACTATTCCAGTGAGTTGGATTATGTTTACTCCAGAAGTCCTAAGTCTTAATCCCTCATACTTATAAATATAACCTTACCTAGAAATAGGGTCCTTGAAGATGTAATTAAGATGAGAATACCCAAATGAGGTCACTGTAGGCTTTGGGTGGGCCTCAAATCTGAGGGTGTTCTTAGAAGGATCAGAAGGAAATACACATAGACACATGCAGAAGTTCATGTGGAGGCAGGTCAAAGAATATCTGCAGCTAACAGAAACTGGAAAAGGTAAGTAAGGATTCTCCTCTACAAACTCCATGGGGACCTCTTGATCAAGTTTTCAGCTCTCAGAACTATGAGAGAATGTTATGTTTCAGCAGCCTCAAGAAACTAATATACACGCCAACTGTAGCAAATTTAGAAACAACAGCAACACACAACTCACTGTCCTGAGTAGATTCCAATTCACAGTGGGAGCTGCCTCCCACTCCCACACGCAGGAGTTTTCAAGGCTGTAAATCTTTATGGGTGCAAAACATCTCATCTTCCTTCACAGGATGAGATGGTCATTTCAAACTGCTGATATGATGGCTACTAACTTGACTTATAACTACTACACCGCCTCACTGCCCTCAAGCTGGTGAGACTCAGAGCAATGCTATAGAACAAAGGAGAACTCCCCCATGGGGGGTTCTGAGACTGCAACTCTTTCCCTGACCAACCCATCATTTGCCTGACAGCTGGTGGTGTTGAACTGCTGGCCACGCAGATAGAAACACAATGCATAACCCCTACATCACCGGGGTCCTTAAATTTACAAATGGTTGGTGTTAATACTATAATGTTCAACTTTGGTTACAATCTATAGCTAAACTTTCAGATACAGTAATTTAGTTAAGCCGTTTTTTGTATATGTGTACAACATATAAGTGTATATACTATTGTTGCATACGTAAAAAAATGCAATGGTGCACGGATTAAAGTGCTTGACTGCTAACCTTAAAGGTCATGGATGAAACTCACTAGCTTCTCCACTGGAGAGAAGATCTAGCCATTGAGCTCCAGAGTATATTAGCGCCAAAGAGGTCTTATGAAATAATTGTACTTTCTCACACAGGATTGTTACGAGTTGGAATAGACTTAATGGCACAAAACAACTCTACCAGGCGTGTCTGCTTATCATCATACTTTAAGTTAAATTATGCATTTTATGCAAATTGAGTTCACACATTATTTAAATTGTGATCACGCTACATATATAGTTTTATGTCCTACTTTTCCTCACTTAACTATTGTGAATTTGATATGTACATGTATAGTAGATGGTTAAATATCCTTCGAAGATAAATAATTTATAGTGCTCTAATTGCGATTGGTAACCTTTCCACTTTGGAAAGTCTCCTCGATCTTGTAGCTGTGTATAGAAAGCAGACGTTGAATGACTACTTGAGTCAATGCTTTCGCATTGGTTCCCTGCTCCCTGCTGCTGCTGTTCTTTTCACAAAAGATCCCGGACTCCAAGCCCAGAGCAAGTGTCTTCTGCTTCAGTATGGAATCCCCAGTGGTGAACTCAGCAAAGAACAATGAACAAGAGGACGTACTTCCTTATAAGGATTTTCCAGCGCAAAATTAGTCCACTCATGCACAGCATGTTTCAATGAAGAAATAGTAATCTGGAAACTAAATAGGACAATTGTCAGAATTCAACTTGAAGGAAATAAAGTTAATACTTCCTTGAATTTTGTCATTTCCTTGATTAATTATACTGGTTTGGAGTGAACTCCCCACAACTTTTGCACCTGTCAGGAAAACACAATCCATAATGCATCCTGCTTTTCCACCCCTGCACTATTTCTTTCCAGAACTGCTAACATGAATTGGAGGGTGGGGGGGCTAGATGAAGAGGATGCGTGGGTTCTCATGCACAGAGCAACTGCGCCTGGGTTTGACAGGTGCATCTAGTGTAATCACTCATTTGCTCTTTGCAGGGCCAGGAAAAGGTATGTCATTACATTCTTCATATTTATCTCGTCTTCCACTGGACAGCTGTTAGTCTTTATACAGGGTTTGAAGTAGTTAGGCTCAAGAAAGGAGGAAGGAGATTCTTTATTTTAAAACAAACCAAAATAATTTTCCCCCTAGACTAATCTCCACAACTCTTCTATTCCATTATGGACAAAGTACTGGTACCAGAGATCACATCTCTTTAGAAATCATAGGGCCTAAATTTGTAAGTACTGGCAAATGAATTTTGCTTTTGTGTTTTGATCGTATTTCTTCCTTTAAAAAGCCTCTGGTTATTTTACATTGTATTCAGAGAGAGATGGACAAAGACCCTTTAACACTAACAGTCACTTTTGGATTCTTTTTTTCCCCTCTTCCCATGAAAGGTTATTCAAGTTGTGATACTGATGTTGAGATCATGTCTGCAGATTTGTGTCTCCAATCAAAAACCGGGCACTCTATCATTTTCACTAGAAATGTAGCTGTTTCCAGACTGCCACTAGACTCTCTGAAAATGTCACAGTAAAAATTATGAGAACAATAAGGTAAAGTTAAGGGAATTTCGGTTCAAATTGAGAAAAATGAGAAGGGAAATGGATAGTTAGGAAGCACATGCAAGAGCAGTATGATGAAGTATTAATAGAAACAGATAGAGTTTTAATATCAAGTTGACAACCAGTACTGCAAGTTGGATAAACTATGCTCCATATTTGAACTTTGGTATCTTCAGCAATAGGATGAAACAGTGGGATTATAAAATCTCTAGTATTTACATATAGCTTGTTGGTACTATTTAAGCAATCATATTGAGAACAAAAGGTTCATGTAATTTTCCAAAGTCACATGTCTATGTCTTAGATTTTCTGGGATGTTTTTATCCTAGGGACAAGAACCTAAGTTACTTAATTATTATTTTTTAAAACCATGAAATACTTCTAAAGTGTATGTAGAATCTTTTTCATATTTTTTTGTAAAAGGAAAAAACATGGTCTAACATTTTAAAGCAGGAGGTTTAAATGCTCATAAATAAGGAAACTATTAAAAGTGGTAGCTAAAGATGAAAGGTATTGTTTTAATATCATGCCCACAAATGCTGTAATACTCTTAATGAATGTTGTCATTGTTAAAGACTTTCCTAGTCCGTGAGCTCTCATTTTACTCTTTCGATGTGTATAAGTGCCTGTTTATTTTTAATAGACCCCAGTCATCATTTTTTTTCTGCTCTGTGTGCTTATTTTATTATGTTTGGTAGCCCGGGTATGCCTTGAAATAGGGCCCATAAGATTGTCCTGATTTTTTCCCTTGATTATCCTCTGCCTGTGGGATTTACATTTAGGTCTCTAATCCATCTTGAGTTCATCTTTGTTCATGGGGTGAGGAATGAGTCTTGTTTCATACTTCCCAGAAATGTTGGGGAGAGTGAGTGTCCTTTTGCCATTTAGTGTGCTTTGGTCATCTGTCAAAAATCAGTTGTCTGTAGCTGGATGCATTTATTTATGGGTCTTCTATCTTATTCCTTTGGCCTGTGTATGTCCTTGACTTCTGCATTTGTCATGGGTTTTCAGGTTGCGTAGGAGAACACCACTTATGTTTTTGCTTTAAAAAAATTAATTATTTTTTAGTGGGGGAAAGTTTAATTTAATTTTTAAAAAACATTTTATTAGGGGCTCATACAACTCTTATCACAATCCATACATATACATACATCAATTGTATAAAGCACATCTGCAAAAAAAAGGTGTTGTTCTTTTTTTAACCATGACTATAACTCTTTTTATTTGAGAAGTTATTTTCTTATCCTAAATCTCTTCCATCTCCATATGAAGTGGGTAGTTAGCTTTTCCATTACATAAAATACTGCAATTTTGAGTTTCAGTGTTATATGTACAAGTTTTGGAGTAATGTTTTTTAGCAGCAATAAAAATTCAGAAGTGACTGTATGAAGCTCCCTCTTACAAGTACTTTCCATCCATTTATTTGGTGTCTCTGTGTAGACCTCCGTGTCAGATCTCCAAAATTCATCTCAGTTTATCGATTGAACCATGCTATACTGTATTTCTCTAGATATCCAGGGGTACAATCCAACCCAAATTACCTTTTGTTGGAACTATGCTTTCAGGCTATCAAGGCTACGAATGTGGTTTTCCCTAGGATTAAATAAAAGCTCCTCTCAATCGCATTATTCAGAATTTCAAAGCACATCTCACTTGCTGAATATCTTGGATTTTTAAATACGTTGGCTTGATTCCAGTGGAATTGCAGGCATACCATCCAGACGCTGCTCATTGCAAGGGAGAATCCTGGACAAGGCCTGTATGCTTGCATTTTTAAAAGGGACCTAATACTTGCCTGTCTCAAGGAGTGAATCTGCAGATTAAATGATAAAGTTCACATAAATGCTTATCAATGCTTGCTTGGCATGCAACTATTTAAAAACGCCGTTACGTTTATTGTTGTTGTTCCCTTCTGCATGGTCTGTGGATGATTTTTAGGATTATTTAAATTTATACGCAGTGCTTGCCTTTTGATATTTGTTTGCACTGTTGTTGATGCTGGTCTTCTCTAAAGGCATATATTGAGGGAGAAAGATGGATTTTCTATGCCTGTAAAGACGTACAGTCTTATGAAGCCACAGAGGTAGTTCTATTGTGTCTAACAAGGTAGCTATGAGTCAGAATTGACTCAGTGGCAATTACATTTAAGAGGTCTTATGATAGTCCTCTTCTTAAACCTCCTTATCACTTTAAGTAAGAGTATTATCTCTTTCTGGAAGTATCTTAACTGTCGCAATACTCCATATATGTTTGCTGAATTGAGTTGTATAACAAATTAAGTTTAAGATTTTTTTTTATTTTTAATGATTTTGACTCTATGAAAACCAGACCCTTCCAGACAGATAGGTGTTTACTGGACTCTAAACACTTCTTTTCCTTTTTTATTGAACTTTTAATTTATGATTGGATGAAGGTTTACAAAGCAGATCATCAAGTTTAGATTAAACAATTGTTAAAATTCGTGTTCCATCTCACTCATTGCAGCGCCCTCCCTGTGCCCACCTCACTTCCTCCCTGCGTTTCTCTGCAGGATATGATGCCCTTTGGATCATAATGGTTCATTATACTAATGTGTGAGTACCTCACCAGAGTTATTGGTCCCTTTTATAAGCCTATGTTTGGCTAAAAATTGAGTCACTGGGGTGAGTTTGAGGGTAGTGACTGGTGTCTTAAAAGCTTGAGAACCCTCCTCTAAATTCCAACGATTGATCTTTCCTTGTCTGGAGGAAAGGAGGATAATGAGAACCCGACAACATACGGATGCCATCTGTCCAGTAGGCTGATCACAAACACCAGTCTCTAACCCTGGCATCAGAAGGATCAGAGAACACCTTCTAGCTACCCCACCCAACCAGTGTCACAGGACAAGGTACTTCAGAGAGGTGCAGACCGACATAGAAGAGACTGGGCTTGCTGGTCAGATAGAGACTGGTGTAACCCCAGAGACTTTGGCCTTTAGTGACCCCTTAGGTCAGCAGTTCTCAACCTGTGGGTCACGACCCCTTTGGGGGTTGAATGGACCTTTCAAAAGGATCACCTGATTCATAACAGTAGCAAACTTACAGTTATGAAGCATGGATGAAAATAATTTTATGGTTGGGGGGTCACCATAGCATGAGAAACTGTATTAAAGGGTCGCTGCATTATGAAGTTTGAGAACCACTGCCTCAGGTTCTTAATGTTGCTATAGAACATTTTTTCAATTGATACCCAAGAGCATGAGCCCCTGGGTTTTCTCTCAGACTCTAGTACTGCCTCATTGATTACTGTGACTAAATCATATGAACATGTTACCTCATCTGTCATTTTATCTTGAGATACTTAAATTCCCTTTTAATTCTATCTTCTGATACTCTAAACTTTTCTTACATATAAACTATGGTTTTTTTCCCCTTAAGTTTAATTTATAGGTAAACAAAGAAATTGACTTTTTTAGTATTCTAGTCCTATTGTACCATCCAGGTGTGTATTAAAGAAAATAATTTCCTTGTGGACCAAATAAAATGGATTTTTAAAAGTGCTCCATTCAATCTCCTTCCTTTGATTTTACAACATGAGCCATCTGACATGTGAATTTAATGACATAGATAAAACCCTGGTGTGATCACACAAAAGCTACTTTTATGTGTGTTCTGATTCTTAGGCAGAGTGAAAGCTTATGTGATGGCCTAAGAAAAAAGTAGGGGGCGGAGGGATGGCCCTTTAAAAGGTAGTAAAGTTTTATTTTACACCCTAGTCTCATTTATGCAAGTAGTTTTGAATATCTAATTTATTTGTAGATATTAAATGACATAGGAAAAAAGTTTTTGTGAATAGTCTATAGTGCTGTTCACTAATCACACAGGTCTATTGATCAAATATATTGAAATCATAAAATTTTGAGACCTGGAAGAAAGATAGGAGATTGTTTATCTAGTAGTACCTAATCTGGAATTCTTCCAAGTTATTAACATATATTTCAAAGGCATAAAGTAAATTATATATTGATTTATCATGCAAATGCATTAACTTTTCATTTTTGTAGGAATTGAAACACTATATGAAGGTTAGTCTTTGCTTGTAGTATCTGATATGTAAGGAATTTAAGCCAAATGGCATAATTATTTTCTAAAAGTAATTCAAAATGTTAGTGTCAAGTCCCATTAGCCATTTGAAGACTCTTGATCATCATGCCTTCCACCTAATCATCTTATCTTCCTGAAACTTATGTAATTCTCTGTAGTCACAATGGCCAAAGTCTAACACACTTACCCAGGGGCCAACAGGTAAAAGCTTTTGTAAAATGACTTCTAGTTTAAGTCACGGGCCTCATGTTGCAATATTACGAATCTTTCAGACAGTCACTGCCATCTCTATTGAAGGGCTAATTTCTCTAGATCTTGGTGGTGCACTTTTGTTATCACAACTTGAACGTGTTCATTCTCTGTTTCATGAATTAACATTTAAAATGAATAGTATGATTACCGCTGGTTTTGAAATAAAGTCCAACTTAATGCATACTTACCAACAGATGTTTTATTAAATACTTCTTGCACATTACTTATTCATGTCTAGTGACAGTTCTAATATAACTTGACTGAGGTTACTTAGCTTCTGAGTATCTTGTTCAGTTTGGTATTTAGGCTTTATGATTCTACAGCTCTTTACTCTTGGTACAAAGTGAAAACTTGCACGTGCAACATAATTTATTTCTTTCTATGACAGAATTAAGTTTGAAACAATATTTAAAAGCCATCCCTTTGCTTATCTCTCACTTCATCCTTTTTGTCCTTTTAGTCAATTTCATGTTCAATGCAGTACACTTAAATATTATATTTATATATGTATGATATATTTAGGTATGTATGAAGTTTAAAAATATCCTTCGTAAACAAACATTTTTCATTACACTTACTATAATGTAGACTGGGATGTGCTCTTTAATAAATGGGTCTAATTACTAACAACTTGTCCATGTACTTTAGAACTACGTTTGAAAAATATGGCAAACTATTTTTAAGTTATATATGTTATGCCATTGAATTATAAGTGTGTTCTGTTACAATATGTTTACTTAGATGAGACATGCTTTTACTTAGATGAGTTACACTTTTACTTAGTTAAGTTATACACAATCATAAAAAACTGAAGCTACCTAATCCTTGGAAAAGATATAAATTCATTTACTTACTACATGTAGATCAACTACAGGGTAGCTCTGAAGTTCATGCAAGTGTATATGTATTGTTTAAGTCTATGTGCTTTTGCGAATAGTTATGTGTAGATGTTTGTAGCTGTAGTTCTGTAGGAATAGATTAAAGGTTAGGTATATCAGTATAGGCAGGTAACCATATTTATACATAGATTTTACCTTTCTAATTAAAGTAAATATATATGTGTATATATATAAAACAAATTATGTACCACATCAACATTCTTTAATATGCAATTCAGATAAATTAATTTATAGTCATCACATTGTTTAATCAGCATCTAATATTTTGGGGTTCTCATAGCTTTCACCAATATTCTCGATGGTATCATAGTTACATGTTGGATTGCTAAGGGTTAGGTGATTAGTTCAAAACCACCAGCCCCTCCTCTGAAAAAGATGGGGCTTTGTAAACCCACAAAGAGATATAGTCTAAAACTCGAAAGGGGCCGTTCTATCCTGTCCTATAGGGTCGTTATACGTCCCCATCCATTCATTGACAGTGAGTTTTGTGTCTTCCCAGAACTGTCAAGATAGAGTAAGACTGAAGAAAGATTAAAAACTACTCTGTTATAAGAAGTGTAACATATTTTATTCCACTGACTACCTTGAAACCAGGCAGATCTTTCATCAGTTACTTCTCAGATTTTTGATGATTCTCCCAGATCCTTTTGTGCACTTAATAGTTAGGTTTTGTGTCAAGTTGATTGGGCCAGAAATCTCAGTGTTTTTCCAGTTGAGACTAGTCCAACTCAAGTACATGGGCCCCAGGCTAGCCAGAGACCTCTTCAGCACCAGAAGTGTTCTCATTATACCCTACATTCCTATGAACCTAACTAAATGACTCAGACAGGCTTTTGACATGCCCACTTTCCCCAGTGCCTTCTAAGCTGCTGACACTGTTTCTCTTTGTGACACACTCCTTGTGAATTGTGCCAATGCCATTGACGCTGGCAGGCCTCTCTGAGGGTTGTTCGGGCCTCTGCACATGGCACGATGCCAAATGATGTCAGGGATGGATGAATGACGATAAAATAAGCATTCTGCCTTGTGACAGCAAAAAACACAACTGTTATTATTTCATATGGAGCCTTTCAAAACACCACGTTAAATAGCCCGTGCGAAGAGAAATGAACACCAAATTACCATCAGGAACTCCTTTAAAACAGATGAATTGAAGGACCAAGAATGCTCGCTTCTAATCTATCATCAACTCTTCCCATTGTTACCTCTTCCATCTCTTGCTTTGTTCTGGTATCTATTGTTTACCTATTATCTCAGAAGAAGTTTTCACACTAGACTCCTTGCACCTAGTTTTCATCATTTTAATGAATTCTCTCAATTTTTGTATCTTTCTTGTAGGTTCCTGATATTTTAAAAACTATAACCCAATCTGCTTACTTTTGCATAAAGTGCAATTGCGAAGGAAGGTCCGGACACACTCTAGCTTCTTCCATCTCTCTTTCACATGGCTCAAAGAGGGAGTAAAGAAGAACAAATTATGAGGAGGAGTGATGCATTATCATGTTTGGTAGATGGATGAAGAAGTAACACATACATGGGCTACCAGATGACAAGTTTGAGGACAAGGCTCAGGTAATTTCCCAATGATCTGGCTGTTTTATGACTTGAGTTGCCATCATTTTTCTCCAAGAAGCAGATTATTTTGAAGCCCCACAGTATTTCTTAGGCTAGATTTAAAACAAACTAGTCTGTAAAAGTGTAGGAAGCAACAATGAATGGTGTGGGGATGTACCCTGCCAGAACTGGAGGATGCTGCAATCCAGTTTATCAGGATGGGAAATGGCTTTTTCTCCTGTCTGAAGTCTTTCCAACTACCAAGTATAGCCCTACCTAACTCCGTTTTTGAGCAGAAAGCTAGCCACCTGTATTAGTGTTCACTTTGGCTTTTGCACTGTCCATTTGGTCTTAGACATTTTATGATTGTTGTTAATAGTTATTGTCTTGATTTTGACTTAGGATGACTCAATCCTGTTACATAACTTTCAGTGCTATAGCCTTTAGGAATCAGACCACCAGGCCAGCTTTGTGAGCTGCCTTTGGGTGAGTGTAAAAAGCCGATCTTTCGGCCAATAGTCAGTGCTCATCTGTTTGTGCCACACGATCACTCCTCAAACATGTGGTGAGGTGAATTCAGACTTTTGAACAAACCAGACTTTGAACAAGGGGGGAAAGAGGCATCAAAATCTCTCCAGTATGCAAATAGAATTATAACAAAATTAAACCTTTAAAGTAATTTGCCAATGCTTTGTATCTTTCCTTCAAGCAAGTCTAGCTGTACTTATTGCTGTTCATCTTGCCTTTCAGGAAATATAAATTGTTATAACCTAATCTTACCAGAAAATAATTGGGTACATTTAATCATTTCTTCTAAAATCTTGAGGAAATAATTTGAAAGAAAGAAAAAAAACCTGTGTATAAATTACTGAACTGTCATGCTCAAACTATTAAAAATCCATAAATAAATTAAATGTCCAAAATTAGAAGACATATTAAGTAATATGCAGTATATGTGTGTGATAGACGGATTTGCAGTAATTTTAAATCATGTTTATAAAGAAATTAGTGAAGGACATTATATGTTAAATTACATATAAATATGTTGATGATATAAAATGTATATGTAGTTATATATCAAATGTACTTGAAATATTTATTTCACCATCTAAGCTTATATAAATGAAGTTATACACATCACTTCTCAATGACTTATCCACTATATTAAGTGAAATATGTCTTTAATATTGTAAAAATATATTATTTTATATAAAACACAAAATTATATTTAGTATAATGATACAGACTAATCAGAATATTGGAGATGGTAAAAATTAAATAATAAATTCTCTTTATTGCTTTAATAGTAGGTCAGATAGAGAGAAAACACTTCTTTTTTCTCTGTTTTGGTAATTGCTTACTTAGATCAGTAACAAATGGTTATAGATAAATTATTTGATCAGTGGGATATTTATTTATTTAAATATTTAGTGTTAAGTCTGGATCTAACAAGAGACAACACATAATGTATAAAACCATCGTAATTTACATTCCTTAACGATATGCATTCACACTCATGCTCAAATGAAATAGGTTTAACATAAGAAATGCCACTAGTTAAATTACATAATTTCAAATGAAGTATCTGATACATAGAGGGAATGACAGCCAGAGGTGGTGGCCTGCTCAAAAGCCACCACCTCGGCTTGTCATTCCCTCTATGTGTCAGATACTTCTAAAGTAGGTGTGTAGGTTAAATGAGAAGGCAAACATCAAGATTAGATCCCTCTCTCCATAAGGCTAGACCATTCCCAAAAAATTTGAATAGAAGGCCAATTTTAATTTGTCTGAAATCCATTAATCAAGGTAGTAGCATTCCCTTGCTCAATGACATGTGATCCAATCCCATTTCATTAAAAGTAAGGTATGTCTAGAGAAGTTGTTTCTTTAAGAGGTGTTGGCTCTATGAATAAAATGGGTGAACCTCTTTTCTTTAAAAAAAATAGCTAAAACAATGTGATGATGTGACATCATAATGACTTGCAACCATGAGGAAACCACTCAAATATTAGGTCGCCAGAGTACAGGCTCAAAGGAATGTGGGTGCTCCATAGCGTGAGTGTCATATCAACATAACTCACCAGGAACCACCCTAAATGTCACCTGTGGCAAAGGCTTTTTATGACCAACATTTTGCACTTCAAGAATCTCTGGACCACTAGATGATTTTTGATTTGTCTAAGTTATCATGGTAATAATAACTCCTCAACAATGATGTGTAATCCACTTCTGTTCACTGAGAAGTGAGGTTAAGTCTAGAGAAGTTGCTTCTAAATTGGTTTATCATTTAATCAAAGTTGAAGGCATTCCAAATCGAATAGATGTTTCTTACATTGAATTCATTTTGCAGTATTATATGAGGTCTATGTTTAGCAAAAAGTCACAAAGGATGAGGGAATGTGAGACTAGATAGGAGAAACAGTCATGGGTCAGTTCGTGAAAGAATTTAGGATCTGTATTAAAGATTCAAAGTTATGATAAATCATGAAATAATAAGATTAATTAGAACTATTTGTAATTTTTGAGTTTCCCTTTGCTCTCTCTAAATTATTGCATCTTAATTTTTTCATATGAAATGCAGATGTGCTTCCTATTTTTTCCCTTAGTCATTTGTCTTCTTATTGGTCTTTTTCAATTTTAGCATTAATGCTATTAATCTCGCTCGAGACTTTTGACCCCCTTGCTTTTCTGCTTTGTCCTCTACTGACTTCTCATCTTTGGATATGCTTGGCGGTGCTTTTACTTTCTCCAAATATAAAGCTATTATAAATGCACAGGGTAAGGGTTAATGAAATACCAATGCAATTAAAGAATCCATTTGCATAGCAAATAATTAATCATGAATTATTTTTTCTAGTATAACAAATCATCATACTTAGTGTTTACTTTTTTTAGAAGGCCCACCTACAACCATCTATATAATATCCATGTTTACTGTTTATTCCTTCTTTCAAAATGTTCAACGTTTGGGTTTTCTCTGAAGATTGAAGTATGCTACTTTTGTAGTTGAGTGGAATATGAACCATGGATAAAATACATGTGTTTGTAATGAGATAGTTTTTCTTATATACTTTTCTGTCTTCCTTTTTTGTTGTGTACTGTTACAGATCTTTGGGAATATGCTTGCCTAATCATTTATTCAACATTCATCAAAGTCCTTTTAAAGTCCATTTTCTTGAGTAATTAAAACAGAACACAACAGATTTGTGCACCATAACGAAGATTATTTGTAAACGTGTTAGGTACTCTACAAATGTGAGAAATGGCTTTTTTGAACATCTGTTTAATTATAGCACATGGAATAAGTTTATCGATATTATAATACCAGTAAAAACCACTTTCTCTTTTATTAATACATTGAGTTATTTGAAGATCAGTTACTTGACTAAGAACTATGATGCTCACCCTCCCCACACAACTGCTGAAGCCAAAGCTAGTGAACAACTAAATGTGGTGAAGAAAGCTGATGGTGCCTGGCTATCAAAAGAGATAGTGTCTGGGGTCTTAAAGGCTTGAAGATAAACAAGCGGCCATCTAGCTCAGAAGCAACAAAGCAGACATGGAAGAACCAGCCTGTGTGATCACGTGGTCCCGAGGGGATCAGTTATCAGGCATCAAAGAACAAAAAATCATATCATTGGCTGCACACCTCTTTTATACGATCGCCGAGGACAAACGGGTACATAAGCAAATGTGGCAAAGAAGCACACCAGTCTGTGCGATCACGAGGTGCCAAAGGGATCAGGTATAAGGCATCATAAAAAAAAAAATCTTACCATAGTGAATGAAGGGGGAAGTGCAGAGTGGAGATCCAAAAGCCCCATTTGTCGGCCACTGGAAATCCCCTCACAGAGGGGTTTAGGGGAGGAGATGTGTCATCCAGGGTGCGATGTAGCACCAATGAAGAATACAGCTTTCCCCCAGATCCTAAAGGCTTCCTCCCTCCTCCCCCCAACTACCATGGTCCGAATTCTACTTGCAAATCTGGATAGAGCAGAGGTTGTACACTGGTGCATATAGGAGCTGGAGGCACAGGGAATCCAGGGTGGATGATACCTTCAGGACCAGGGGTGTGAGGGGCGATACTGGGAGGGTATAGGGTGAGTGGTTTGGAAAGGGGGAACTGATTACAAGGATCTACATATGACCTCCTCCCTGGGGGATGGACAACAGAAAAGGGGATGAAGGGAGATGTCTGATAGGGTAAGATAAGACAAAATAATAATCTATAAATTATCAAGCGCTCATGAGGGAAGGGGGAGTGGGGAGGGAGGGGAATAAAAAGACGACCTGATGCAAAGGGCTTCAGTGGAGAGCGAATGATTTGAAAATGATTAGGGCAAAGAATGTACAGATGTGCTTTATACAATTGATGTATGTATATGTATGGATTGTGATAAGAGTTGTATGAGCCCCTAATAAAATGTTAAAAAAAAGAACCAAAGCATGAGCAACAATGATGTGCCTTTCCATGGTGTTGGCTGTTATTAGAAGGCAACATTCTGCCCTTTCTGTGCATGAAGCTTTAGTGGTATCTTCTAGGCTAAGGTTATAGCCGAAGAACTAACTGTCCCTTTGACTACTTTTCCCCTAACATAATTCCCCTTATTTTCATATTTTCAGAGCTTCAAAGCAACTTTGCTTTACCTCAGGCCCCTTGACTGTGCACCCAAGGAAAGGTGGAAAGTCACTGCTTGTTTCCAACATAGACTGGTATATCTTCTGCCACAGTGTATACCTGTACAGTTATAATAAGCCTTTTGCATCTCTCTATGGAAAAATAGCAAAACTACATTGTAACTCAAACTACATTTATACACCTACTTAATTATCAGTCACTATGCAAAATACTCTAGAATAGATTTTAATACATGCACTTTAATTGATTCTTTATGCTAAACATATTAAACAGGTTTATCATTCCCTTTTACAGTTTAAGAAATTGATGTTTACCACTTAGATGTTACACAGTAAGTCCTTGAAACTCACCACTCAAGTTGTTTGTTCTTATCTAATATTATACTAATTACTTGATTGCTTTAGATTATTCATTCTGAAATTAGTGAGGTTTCAGACAGTTTTAAAGAACACAATTAAGTCACTGGGTCTTAAGAATGGGATATACTCAAGAGGATTAATAGAATCATGCTAACACACTAAGTGGACAAAGAAAATTCCCCAAGGACCCGGTTTTATTATTGATATTAAAATTTATTGGACCAACCTGGCCGATAAACACATGTGGGATTAACTGAAGGGCAGAGAGATAAATGGCTTGGTGAGCCTCACCGTTCTAGTTCTTGGGTCTCTTGCTTTGTGATGGTCAGACCAGAGTGCAGCTGCCTTAGCCAGTTCCCTGCTTCAGTTGGCAAAGCTCACTTTCTGCAAGACATCCCCAAGGAGAAGGCGCATGGACCTACCCCACAGCCCTGGGTGCTGGAGCAGCCGTGTAGAGAACCCTGCCAGCGCTGAGAGGATGACACATTCACTGATTCGGCATTCCTCCTGCAGTCGAGGTCATTGCATGAGTATTTTTGAGATGGAGGAGGACTTTGTGGATTAGTGTTGGACATACGGGGTAATGTTGGACTTGTGGGTTTGGGGAGCACTAGGTTGGGATATTTTCTTGATGTGCACTTACCCTTTATATAAAACTCTCTCTTATACATAAGAGTTTCTGTGAATTTGTTTCTCTAAAGTACCCAAATTAACACAATCATTTTGCCCAGTACTTATCTCACAGTCACCTTTCCCTAGAACTGTATGAGTCCGCAGGGACTCCCAGGGAGTAAGTTTGGCTGAGTTTGTTTGTTTTATACTTATGTAAGAGCCACAATCATGCATAGTGAAAGCACTGGGGCTGTTAACCAGAAAGCCTCTGGAAGGACAACATGTGCAAGTTTACTTCCATAAAGATGATACAGGCTTGAAACCCCTAGAGGACAGTTCTCTTCTGTCCTATAGTGTCGCTATGAGTCAGACTCAAGGGCAGTGGATTTTGAAGTTTTGAGCATTTATGCCATCTCTCTTTTTTTCCCAGAGGAGAGGCTATTACTGGGAACATTACTGAGTTCCATGTGGTCCCTCTAGAATAGACTTTCCAAACGTTACATCCATGTTAAAGGAGGTGTCTACTGAATAGTCTTCTAGGTGCTTTGTTTGCTTGTTTTGTTTTTTAATCATCTTAATTTATTGAGCATTTAGTTGTCAAATAAATTTACTTCTTGCAAACATCTGGGACACTTTTTAGCTTCTTAGCTTCAAGTGCTACCCACCCCAGGTTTTCTTTACTGTGTTCTGCCCCATACTGAGACATTCTGTTACTTTCTTGAAAATTTGTGGGTATCACTTTGCCAGATCTAGAAATTGTGATATCACTTTAACACCAATCATTGTTCATATTCCTAGTTACACTTTCAAAATCTGCTCCATGGTCAGTTTCTCCAACACATATCTCTTCCTCCCCCATTGTGGTGGTCAATAGTTGCCATTCACTCTCTATTCAATCCTGTATAATCAGAAAATGTAAAAACATGGCACACTTGAAGGTGTATTCCAAAGAATTCACATGACCTCGATCATACTGCCTTTTATTTTCCATATAAACTTCAGCTTTTCAAGCCTCTTTTGTACTTGGAACAGTTTGATTAGCACTGAGCCTTGTGTTCTTCTTCAAAATACTGTCTTCATATTTTCTATTAATGAGACTTGTTATATTCACCTTTGATTTTCTTTTCCTCCTCTTGTTGCCACTTGATTGGCTTCTCTACTACAAAACAAAACATAACACTATAAAATCATCTCACCTGAACCAAGTTTTGCAATTATTGTCTAAGAATATAAGAAAGGCACCTTATGTTTGGAGAGTAATTTGGAAAGCAAGGTATCACAAAATGCAAAGGGCTGATTTGTAGAATATCAGCATCGTAGGAAACACAGTGAGGAGATGGAGGCTATCAATGCAATTTGACTTAGGGTAGCCCTATTCTTCAAGGTACAACTGAAAGGAGTCTATTGGACACTCTGAATGAGCCTGTTCTGTTTGAACAGGAGCTTGTCAATATTTTCAGTAAAGAGGAGGGAATGTATAATAAAAGAAGAAAGATGCTATAAAAAATGAAAGTGTTACATTTCTCTAGAGTGAACTTTTTGAAAAAATTCTGCATTAAATAATTATAAATATTAGATTATATAACTGATGATAAAATGAACGTGTGGCAATATATTGCATTCTTCTTCCAATTCATTCTCTATAGCAAGTAATATTGTTTGTCTAAATAAATTGCTTTATTGGGGTTCTTACCATTCTTATAACAATCCGTACAGCAATTGTATTGAGCATATTTGAACATAAGTTGCCATCATCATTTAAAAAATATTTTCTTTCTACTTGTGACTTTGGTCTCAAGTCCTCTATTTTTCCTCCCTTCCCAACCCTCCCAACTTCATGAACCCTTGATAAATTATAAATTATTATTGTTTTCATATCTTTTTAAAAATGATTTTATTGGGGACTCATACAATTCTAATCACAATCCATACATACATCCATTGTGTCAAGAACATATATACATTTGTTGCCATCATCATTCTCAAAATATTTGCCTTCTACTTGAGTCCTTAATATCTGCTGCTCATTTCCCCCCTCCCTCCCCACTCCCCTTTACCTCATGAACCCTTCATCATTCATAAATTATTATTATTGTGTCATATATTACACTGTCCGACATCTCCCCCCACCTTTTTTTCTGCTGTCTATCCGCCCAGAGGAGGCCATACGTAGATTCTTGTAATCAGTTCCCACTTTCTATCCCACATTCTCTCCACCCTCCAGGCATTGCCACTCGCACCACTGCTCCTGAAGGCATCATCTGTCCTGGATTTCCTGTTTTTCCAGTTGTTATCTGTACCTATGTACATCCTCTGTTCTAGCTAGATTTGTAAAGTAGAATTGGGATCATGATAGTGGGGTGGAGGAAGTATTTAAGAACTAGAGGAAAGTTATGTTTCATCATTGCTACCCTGAACCCTGCCTGGTTCATCTCCTCCCCACAACCCTTCAGTAAGGGGTGTCCAGTTGGCTACCATTGGGCTTTGAGTCTCCACTCTGCATGCACTCACATTTTCAATGATATGATTTTTTGTTTTTGATGCTTGATACCTGTTCCCTTCAATAGCTCATGGTCACACGGGCTGGTGTGTTTCTTCCATGTGGGCTTTGTTGCTTCTGAGCTAGATGGCCACTTGTTTATCTTTGAGCCTTTAAGACCCCAGACACTATATCTTTTGATAGCTGGGCACCATCAGCTTTCTTCACTACATTTGCTTGTGCACACGTTTGTCTACACTGATCTTATCAGGGAGGTGGGTAGCCATTTATATGATTTTTCGTTCTTTGATGTCTGATAACTGGTCCCTTCTGCACCGTGTGGTCAGACAGGCTGGTTTGCTTCTTCCATGTGGACTTTGATGCTTCTCAGCTTTCTGGCCATTTGTTTATCTTCAAGTCTTTAAGACCCCAGATGCTATATCTTTTGATAGCCGGGCACCATTAGCTTTTTTCAACACATTTGCTTATGCACACGTTTGCCTTCAGTGGTCGTGTTAGGAAGGTGGGAACCCACTGATATGATTTTTAGTTCTTTGATGTCTGATAATGAGTCTTTTCTACACCTCGTAGTCAGCCAAGCTGGTGTGCTTCTTCCTTGTGCGCTTTGATGCTTCTCAGCTAGATGGCCGCTTGTTTGTCTTCAAGCCTTTAAGACCCCAGATGCTATATCTTTTGATGGCCGGGCACCATCAGCTTTCTTCACCACATTTGCTTATGCACACATTTTTCTTCAGCCATCGTGTCAGGAGGTGTGCATCATGGAGTGCCAATTTAATAGAACAAAGTGTTCTTGCATTGAGTAAGTGCTTGAATGGAAGCCCAATGTCCATCTGCTGCCTTAGTACTAAACCTATAAATATATGCACATAGATCTGTTTCCCTGCACTCATATAAACATATATGCATATGTACATTCCAGTCTTTGGATCTCTATAAATACCCTTTGCCACCTAGTTCTTTCCTCTATTTCCTTTTACTTTCCTCTTGGCCCACTATCATGCTCAGCCTTAATTTTTAAGTGTTTTTTTTTAAATAATTGGTTTGTAGCATTCCCTGGTATTGGGACTGTGCCATACTGTCCCCAGGGGAAAAGGGCCAGAATAGCCAAGTGGGACTGGAGGTCACTGGGTCTGAATTGCCCCAGCTGCCCCCCTGTGTCACTCTGGCCCCTCCTGCACAGCTCTGCACATGTACACTGGGGATCTACACTCTACCTCAGATACATATCCTAAGTGTTCTCAATTACAGCAAATTGGTGTCTAATTTTGTCTTTTTATCCATACTGGCAGTCAGGGAGCTGAAGAGAGGGAGAAAGGGAATGGCTAATGCAGTCCCTCTGTCTCTGGCTGTGAGAAATGTCAATCCTGTGAATTCAAGAGCTGGGAGGGTTGCAGAGAGGAGACCTCCAGGGATGGCCCTTGTTGTTAGTTCTCTGAGAATCTCCATGAGCTCAAGGTTATGGCCACCTTTAGATAGCAGTCTGAGTAATCTACTGCATGCTGTGGGGCTCAGATCTTGGTTGCAGGAGAGGTTGTAGATGCTGTCCAGTCAAACCTGGTGAGGCAGTAGTGGAGCCTGTGGGCAGAGATGGTGAATTTAGAGTGTTTCAGTGAGCCCTTGAATAGCATGTTGGGTCCAAACCACAGGACCAGATCTACACCACAGGCCCTAGTACACTTGAACTGCATTTCTGACACCATGCCTCCCACTATTGACCTCCTTACCTCTTCATTTTCTAATCTAACAGTAGGAGCACCAGCAGGTTATTTTACCTGGACACCATCTTGGTACCTCTCTTTCAGAAATACTATTTTAAAGACCAAATATTCATTATCTTTCCCCATATTTAAAATCACTTAATAATCTTTGGACTTTCTTTTAAAATTGTCACTTTAATAACCTTTGGATTAAAGTTCATCCTATCAATCCTCACCCATGTAGCCCTACATGATCTCTTACCGTTACTGGCTCATCACCCCATGTTCTGTTTTATCCTCACACTAATCTATGGACTGTGTCACTGTAAATTGAGGTTCATTCAGGATGTGCTGTGCCACACCATTGACATTTACATCTCTTGCTGTTTGCTGCCTGTGCCCAGATAGCCTGAATTGCTCTACAGATGACTACCCAGTGGCCCTCAAGATGTGAAGGTTTGCCAGTGTCTCACAACTGTCTCATGGGAGTGAGTTGCACTGAGTCATTTGTACTGCTTTATAATTTAATTAACTGTTTGTTTCTTAAGTTATGTATGTATCTGTATATAGAGACATAAAATTATTAGCATTCTGGGTTTTTTTTTCCTTTAGAGAACTCTGTCTAACACAGGAAGCCACTGAATCCCTCAACGAGGTCTTATCATCTTACCGCAGACAAAATTTTTATATCTTAACTCTATAGTGTTAGTTGCAGCTCAATTTCATAATTAAAGCCTTAAATATTTTAAAGTCATCTTGCTCACTGGTGAGACTGTAAGCTCCAAAAGAGAATGGACCACAGCTGTTTTGATATAACAGAATCCTGTAATATTTGATACATATTAGGTGCTCAGATTATATGTTCTTTATGTACATATATTGTCTTAACTACGGAGGGAAAGATTTTTTAAAAAGACCAATCGAAGTGTATTTTACACAATGTATCCTCAAAGTTTCTGAGTAGATGATGGTATGCATAATAAATATTCAATTACCTATTGGTGAATTAGGGGCTTATGAACATCTGAATCATCTGTGTTTTTAATTTTATTTCCTTGGTTATATATTTACTATATGGAATCTTTTCTTCTACTGATAGTGGAATGGTTACACTTTTATTATCCTTATAAAAACAAATAAACCAATGGGGTATGCTATATCATAAATGACACAATGCATGCTAAAGGCCAAAACAATCCATTCAAGAGTGTCTATCATTGTGTCCTTGAACCTATCCTCATTTAATATGGAAAATGGTTAGGGATCTGCAAGGCAAAGGGCTTGGCTGACCCAAAGTCACAGACTTCGTTTGTGATTCAGGGACAATGTAAACAGAAAGCTCTTCAGCCTATAATTCATGTTTGTATTGAGCTTTCTGGGCATCTCTGGGGCAAAGTCCTGCTGACAGTGCTTTTATTTCTCTCTTTAGCTCTTCTACATAAACATGCAGTCTAATTGCAATAAGCACAGCACTTCTCAGTGGCAATAAATTAAAATCATTTGGCAAATGTCTCTTAATTGCTGCTCTTGCCCTCCTCCCTCCCTTGTCTAATGCACTACCCTGGAGGGATTGGCTTGGGCTAGCTTTGCTTTCAGGAACCTGGAAATAAAGGAAAACGGTCCTCATATTCTATCTTCTTTAAAGAGACACTATAGATTCCATTTGAGAGTCCATATTTTCATTTCATTTATTAGTTGGTTTTAATTACACCTTGGGAGAAAGCTGAAGGATGTCCAAATTGCAACACAGGCTGTCCACAGTACATTTTATAATCATGGTGTTAGTGACTACGCTAGATGTGCCAGAAAAATTAGCCTAAAATTATTCTCACAAAAATCTGGTGTCTGAAGTGACTGATATCTAACAAGACTGCAATGGTTACAAGCCATCTTACTTCTCCTTTTCTTCTTTATCCAAAAGTAAAACTGCCTGATAAACAGAAAAACCACTGGCTTTTATATTGTTTTCTGATTTTAAAGTTTCTAAAGTTCAACAGGAACACTGAAGGAGGGTGAGGAGACTTGGTTGGTTCCTCACTTCATGGACAGTATGTAGCCGGACTTTTCCTTTCCTCTGACCTTAGTCTTCCTCTGTGGGAGGAAACTGAGTCCTCAGGATTTACAGATTGGCTTGATGCTCAATCATTTAAAATATTTTATTTAACTTTTTTAATACCTAAGGGAATACTAAGATGATGGCATGAAATTGTTTAAATGAGTTACAAATCACATTGACATTATCATTAAAACTTTGCACTACTTTTCTACAGGTCTAAAAAGCTGATTTATTGAAGTGCTTTTCTTCTATAAAATTTAATGATTTGGACCAGTATTTTTGAAGGGAGACATTGACACCAAGTCATATATTTAATGGGCAATTAGAAGTAGGTCTTGAGTAAAAGCACAAAGATACATGGCCTGGGATATATTAGCACCAGGTGAGTTTAGTGTTCTGTTCTGACTTTATACTCTGCACGGTAAATTAGCATTCCCTCTCACCCTCAAAAGAAAGATGCCCAACCCGTGTCCCCTGGTTATTCTATTCTGTATATCCCAGTTTCCCGGGTACAACATGGTACTTAAAGCTAACTATCCTCACATAAAAATGCAAGTTTTACCTCCTCTTTTGTATCCATTGAAATTTACTGTGATTTGACCTCCCCATCGCAAGACTCTCTTCTTTGCTGTCAAAACTAAACAACATGTTGACATTTTAACTCTTATTCTTTTTAGGTGCCATGGAGTCCACTGCAAATCCTAGAGGTATCATGTGCATCAGAGCAATATGCTCCCTGCCCCGATCATTCTTGTAACTATCATGCTTCAGCCTAGGGTACCAACCACTCTGTTAACCCAGCTCATTAAAGATCTTACTCTTTTGGACAGATCCTCTGCTTTTCCAAGCATGACGTCCTTCTCTGGGGACTGGTTCTTCCAGACAACTTGACCAAAATATGTGAGAAAATGGTTTATATCCTTTCTTCTAAGGAACGTAATGGCTGTTCTTCTCCAAGATAGATTTGCTTATTCTTCTGGCAGTGCATGGTACAGACAGCATTCATTGCCAGCACTATAATTTGAAGACATCACTTCTTCCGTTTTTATTTTTTAAATCTAACTGTCTCATGCATATGAGGTGATTGAAAATATTAAGGCTTGAGCCAGGCATACCTTAGTTTTCGAAGTAGTCTCTTGTTACCCCCTCCCCACCCACCAAATTTAAAGAGGTCTTTTGCAACAGGCTTGTTCAATGCAATGTAACATTTGCTTTCTTTTCCTCCATTTTCTTGCCTTAATTATATGTATTTATTTATTTCAATTTATTATTAAATGGGAGTTCATACATATATCATTCCGTACTTCAACACATCAAGCTGAATTATATAATCTTTTTTACCATAAACAGTTTCCAAACCTTATTTTTCTTCCTGGACTTCTTGGCATTGTTTCTCTTTTATCACTACTGTATTCCCCTCCCCCCTGTGTCCCCGCCCCCCGTCAAGTTCCCATGAAACCCTAATTCTATTTGCTGTCCCTGTAGGTTCATCAATCCTGGGTTTCATATCCTAAAACATAGAATGGCGTATAACACACCTTCAAGAGGGTGAACTACAGTGGCATGACACCTCTGGGAGACACCATAATATGAACAAACAAAGAGAAAACAACAAAACACAGACAGAGTTGAAACTCAAATCAGGTCCTTCAAGAAACAGAGGGGTGATCAACTGACAAGGTTTTAACTGTTCCAGTCAGATTTATGCTTTGGTCATCTATGGTCACCTCTCCAATACTCTCTTTGGTAACCACTTTGCTCCTATCTCTCAACCATGGATCAAGGGAGGATTATTTTCTATGTAATTCCCCAAAATCAATCTCGGGCTCCCACTGCTATCCATAACCTTAATCTACATGGGTTTATATGATTTATAATCTTTGGGACCTGATGATGGTGTGCTTCTTCCATGGGCACTTAGTTGACATTCCTCTCTCTCTTTTTAAAGCCATTTTATTGGGGCTCATGCAACTCTTATCACAATCTATACATACATCAATTGTGCAAAGCACACTTATACATTTGTTGCCCTCATCATTCTCAAAATTGACCTTGCGCTTGGGTTCCTAGAATCAGCTCCTCGTTTTCCTTTTGTCCCTCCCTCTCCCTCCCTGCTCTCCTTTCCCTCATGAACCCTTAATGGTTTATAAATTATTACTTAGTTGACATCTCTTGACTGCTGCTTTCATGAGGGTTGATTGTGGATCCAAGTAAAATAAAATTCGTGGCAATTAAAATATTTATCATGATGTTTATCCATTTATCTGGATGTTGCCTATTGGTTCAGTTTTGCATACCTTTATTTTCTTTTCACAGAGGTATAATTTATACTGAAGATTGCAGTCTTTGATATTAATCTGCAAGTCTTCAAATGCTCTTTACTTTCAAAAAAAAGGCATATCATCTACATATCTCAGGGATTTTATGGGTCTTCCTTCAATTCCAGTGCTATATTCTTCTTCAGATAGTTTCATCGTATTTGCTGAGCATATGGATTAGATAAAAATGCTGAAAGAATAATTCGTCAATGGTATACATTTATGCTTTTTGTTCTGTAGTTTTTTGACATTTGCTTGGCATGTAGTCTTGTGTATATTGTGGTTCTCTGAGATTTTAAGAGCAATTTAAATATTCTAGAGTTTTGTCAAAGATAGTGACCAGAAATTAGAGTTTATGCTCTTTGACTTATATTAAAGAAAGTTATTAATAACCTTTGTACAAAGATGCCTGGCTTTTATTCTTCTGGAATGACTTGTCAGGTCCAGTCCCGTAAAATAAAACCAAACCCGCTGCCATGGAGTCAATGATTGCTCATAACAGCCCTATAGGACAGGGTAGAAGTGATCTTGTAAGTGTCCACTATTGTGAACTGTTTATGGAAGTAGAGAGCCTCATAAATCTCCCCCACAGTGGCTGCTGGTTTTGAACTGCAGACCTTTAGTTTAGGATCTCGTGGTAGTTACATAACTGGTGTCAGTTTGAGGGACTTGAGGAGGATTAAGAGTGAAGGGGTGGAGTTTAATCTGTCACTTGGATCATAGCCAATGACAATGAGGCCTCTGTGTGGGCTTGGCCTTCTCCTGAGAATTCTGGGGAATCCTGTTTTTGCTCTTTGAAGGTAGGAGAGACTCTCTCTCACTGCTTATTCCTTTGTAGACACTCTACTGACAAGACCCATGGCACTTCACCGATAGACCCTGTGCCCTGGGAACGGGAAAAGCTACGTAGAGACCCCTGACAGCGCCGAGATGCTTACAACACCACTGAATACACAAACTTCATACCCACTAGCCTTTGATCTTGCATTCAGCATCATTGCATGTGTTTCATGGGTCTGAAGAAGACTTTATAGATTGTTATCGGAAATTTGGGCTAATATCGGACATATGGACTTGGACCGGACTGGGTTAGAATGCTTTTTTAATGTACAATTACCCTTTATATAAAACTCTCTTATACACATATGAATTTCAATGGATTTGTTTCTCTAGTCTACCCGGACTTACACATAGCTCAACATGTAAGCACTACAACACTAGGGAACAAAAACTAGTCCAAAAGTCTCTTAAAGTGTGCCTCTGTGTGTGCAAGTGATACCCATCTCATAATCTTTCAGGCCCCTGGGCGATGCTCTAATGACCTCCTTTCCAGTCCATAATAATGTTGGCCTTAGTCATAGCTCCCATATCCACACATTACTGATAAATTCAAAACCATAAAAATCAATTCCTGGGACTAGTCACTTACTAGTCTTACTAGTGAGTTACTAGTCACTAGAGGAATGTGAAGCAAGAGAAGGAACAGAGAAAATGAGACAGAAAATTCTGGAGTCAAAAGCACAGGAGCTGAAAGTACAAAAGGAGAACGTTGTGAGCCATGATCCTCTCCATAAAGACATGTGAGTTGAAAAATATCCTCAAGGACAGAATGGTAGCTGCTACTAAGAAATGATTGTAAGTAAGAACAGTGAATTTGGTCACAATGTTAGTAGGAACAAAAGCAATGAAATCAATAAAGGCTTGAGAAAGGGTATTGGCCCCAGGCAGGAAAAGGACCCACAGTTATAGTTTCTGAAAGGCTGACTATTTAAGTTGACCATTTGAAAATAATGATCACTGAGGCACCAGGCACTGGATCATGGAGACAATGAGATAGAGCAAAGGAGCCAGGCTGAGACCAGAGACCATGGTAAGGTACCATGAAACAGAGCAGAAGAACCGATGAGACTGTGAGACAGAGTGACAGACAGGAGTCCTGGTCACTGGAGGCATAGGTCTCAGGGGCCCCATGGTCAGGAAGTTGAGAATTGGAAAGAGGCACCTGGGCTCCAGGCTGAGGAGCGAAGCTGCTGTGGACCTTGTTCTTTAGGGATCCTCCCTTTAGTAGTCTGTGATCTCCCCAGGGAATCCCTGGTGGTACCTGTTACGTACCCACAAACTCAGCAGTTCAAAACCATCTGCAGCTCTGTGGGGAAAGGTGGGTCTTTGTACTCTGGCAAACAGCTGCAGTCTCAAGAGTTACAGAGAAAGTTCTATTCTGCCCAGTAGTGTCACGAGGAGTCAAAACTGACTCCATGTCAGTTTGGTTTGGTTTGGTTAACTCCACTAATACATCCCCTCAATCGTGGGAGTAAGAAAAAAAAAGAAAGAAAAGCAAATGGTGATGTCAAATACCTTTGAAACTTTATCTATGTTACCAAGTACCATGTCTCCTTTATCTAAGTGCTCATCAAATTAATTCTGAGAGGGGTAGGGGGAGTGGTAAATAGAAGTAAAAAAAATTAAATACATGTGTAACAAAACATTTTCTAATTTAACATTTTTCCCTTGTGAGACTCACTTGTATTTATCATGTTAGGCAGCCATTGCCATTGCCACGATCTGCTTTCAAGGTCTCCCCCGCCCTTCACAGATGCTTGGTGTCTCCTAAGCAGTGGAGAGTGCATATGACCCTTTGTCCCACAAGGTCCTTCCTCTGAACCTCCCCTGCCTCGGTCTATCTGATGCATTCCTGCATCCTTACAGCTCATTAAAGGGGGGAGGCCCAGTGAGTAAAATTAGAAGTCATGATGGATGTTGAATTGTATGACCCTCATTCTTCTTTTGCTCTAATTGATGATGGGATTTTCTCCCACTCCATGAAAACTGATTGGATCGATTCCGTTTCATGCTTAGCTCTCTGTTTATTGTTGTTGTTTTATTTTTTTATACTTTCCCCCTTAACATTTGCCTATTAAAGACTCAGAATGTTGTTATCTGTTAGTCTTCTTTCTGAAGCTCAAATTTCATTAAGGCGACTGACATAATGGGGACCGAGAGGGAATAAGCGTCTCCATTTTATACTACAGCACCATTGCAAACCAAGCAAGCAAGCAAGCAAACAAACAAACAAACCCTTTAACTGGTGCCTTTTCCTGGTTTGAGTAAGGGGAGGGAGGGTGTGACACCTGGAGTTACCTAGCTTCTTGCCTTGTAGACTGCTAATGCAGACAAAGCAGTCAGTCCCAAGAGGACCTCTTCCCTGAGAGAAAATAGCGTGTACCTTTATAGACGTGGAAGTCACCAAATCCCTGAACCGTTCTCATCCTGCTCTGTGGCAATATCCTTTGGCCACAGATCAGTGACTTAAATGGGACAACTTTGCCAAAGCTTAACAGGCACAGAGCATTGTTAATAGGAAGATATTTCATGTTTTTTGACATCTCCAATGGCTCACAACCAGTTCTTCCTGATATTAATTCACCTATAGTTTGTCTCATGAACATTCAAGAAGAAATATCATGGCCTCTTCACTTAAGGAAAATACCAGGCTGCAGACTTCAGCTCTGAATTATTTCCTGAGCTTCCTCATTATTTACTGAGATTCCTGAAACGCAAACAACCAGAATCTTATCAGGCAAAGGCAGATCCCTGGAGCCTTTTATCATTCGGGCTGCAATTTTAAATATTTCCTCTATAACCAGACAGCATACCAAATGAAGCTAGACTCTTTAAAGGGAAATGAGGCAATTAGAATGTCAATTTTATTTAGTAATATATTGTAAAACCTAAACAGCATATCCAGCTGATTGACAAAATCCATCCAACTGTTAAAGGCAAAACAAAACTAGAGAGAGAGAGAGAGAGAGAGAGAGAGAGAGAGAGAGAGAGAGAGAGAGAGAGAGAGAGAGAGAGAAGCAATATTGAAGCAGAGTACAACATCTGGAATTGTTCATCAAATAAACCTCACAGAAAGTAGGAGAATGTGAGAGTTAGAAAGAGGCATGGCATGGCATGTTTTCTCTCTTCTTTTTCCGGGAACCTTTTAACTTCTTCCACGAACTGTCTTTTCTCTTCAGTTTCTTTTCCATCATAGAGGTCATAGACTCTTTTTTGTGAATTTTTCTCACTAAGCCATGAAAAGCATCATCGATGCAGGATCTGAGGGCTGCAGAAGTCTCAGTAAAGCACAGTTATCTCCTTGGGCCAGACTCAAGCCTTCTTCTGTAGAGACCTGACAGGGAAATAAACCATATTTCAAAACAAGAAAGGAGAGATTTTTTTTAGTCAAAATGATATTCCCTACATGACCTGTAGTTACACAATAAACTATAAAATGTGAGAATTTATTTCAATATATCATTCTGAGAATATCTGTCCTGAAAAATTAAATGAGAAATGAGAGTCCTGTTAAAAACCCAAACCCAAACCAAGCACCCTCCAAAAAATGCAGCCAGGCCCCTCAGGTTGATTTCCATTCTTATTGATTGACACTACAGGACAGAGGAGAAGTGCTCCCTAGGGGTGCAGAGCATGTCTGTTCAAGAATGAAGTGTACGTTAAAGTTTTAAGTATTGAACTATAACTGTGAATAAGTAACACTTATGTATTTTTAAACATGCCTCTAACATGTTCAATGCTAATTTCAACTAAAACAATGCACGCCGGTTTATCCTATGCTGAAGAAATTGGGACAAAAAGGTTAAAATTTAGTCCAATAATATAAATTAAGAATAAGTCAGAATGAAGTTATCAAGAAACCATAAATGCATTCTTCTTCCCCTATCTCCACTGTATATTTTTAATACACAGATGTATATTTTAGTATACAGTTGACCCTTGAACAACCCAGAAATTAGGGGCGCTAATCCCTACCCATGAAGTAGAAAATCTGCGTCTATCTTTTGACTCCATAAAAATTACAAATAGTCAAATGTTGACTGGAAGTCTTAGTAGTAATATAAGCAGTCTATTAGCATATACTTCACATGCTATATGCATTACATAATGCATTCTTATAATGTAGTAAGAGAAAGAAAGAAAGTGCTGCTATGAAAAGGACAAGAATGAGAAAACACTTGTGCACGTGTGTCTGGAGGTGGCAGAAGCTAAAGAGCTGGGAGAGATGGAAAGGGAGGCAGCGGGAGGTGGGCAAGCATCACGGAACTTTATGGGAATATAGAATAATTTCTGTCTGACTTTTTTATTTTAAATTTCTCTAAAAATGTTTCTATATGGCATCAATCTTTCTTCCATTTTAAATTGCCTAAGAGGCTGTGCCCAAATCATAAAATAACTCAGAAGCAGCCTTGAACACTGGGAACGTTTCTGCCAGTTTCTTCGTGTCAGTTTGTTGTCTGACACCCCTCTGTCTTCTTTCTCATCATCTGACACTGGTTCAGATCCTTCATATCCATCAAGCTTTCTTCTGTGCACTGCCCTGCGGTAGTGCCTATTAGAGTTAAGCTCAGTTATCTACCTTGAATCCTTTCCCCACCATCTTTTGTGTTATATCTGCAATCGCTTCCATGATTCCCTTGATGGGTTCTGTCGTGATTCTGGTGGTGTCATGCACAGCATCAGGACACCTTTTTTTTTTTTAAGGAATCTATTTTTCATGTTTGATACCTTTCGTGTTTTTTTTTATTTTGTGCAAAGATGATAAAGTCTTCAATACCATAATCTTTCCAGCCTTTCATGATGATTAAAGTTCTTTTCCACGGTGCTTGCTTGTCTTTCCACAGAGTAGGTGTGTAATGAGAATTAAAGTCCACATGATCCCCTAATCAAGAGACTGAGTTAGAGACATCGTGTTCGGGAGAAGTTTATATAGAAATACATTTGTTGTGAACTCGTGGAGTTCCGTGTGACCAGAGGCCATAGTCTGTAGCAAAAGAACTTTCGATGAAAGCATTTCCTGACTTCAGGCACAAAGTGTCGATGGAACAAATACTGAAAGTACTATTATCTTTGTTGAAGTCTTTTTGAGCAAAGAAAAGATTGGAAGCTGGTTTTTATCATTTCCATTTAAGGCTCAGTTGTTAGCAGGTTTATAGATATGGGCAATCTTGACCAACTGTACACAGAACGGTGAATTAGTCTATCCCTTCCTATCTTAAATTCAGCTATTTATTTTCCTTAATAATGAATGCACTCGGGACACTTTCCTCCAGAGTAAAGCACTTTTGCCTGTATTAAAATCATATTGAGGGAAATACTATTTTTCTTTAATGATTTTCTTAATGATGCCTGAGAATTCTTTGTTGCCTCTGATTAGCAGAAGTTGCTTCTCTGGTTACTAAATTATCAAAGCTGCTTCTCTGGTTACTAAAATTATCAAACCATCCTTTGCTTGCATTAAATTATCCAGCTGAAGATTATTCACTTTCTTTTTGCTTTCATTTGTCATGAAATGACTTTCAAATTTTATCAAATCATGTGCACTAAATAGGTGTGCCTTTTTTTTATTGTGAATGGTGTGAAGATTTGCAGATCATAGCCTCAGTTTTACATGAAACAATTCATGCACATTTATCTCATTTATTACAATCTCTTAATCTCTTCAATGCAACATCACATACTATTTTCTTTCTGCTTTATGTTTCTGCTTTCTTCTTTTCTGACCCTTCTGAACTTTGCCCTTGAGAAAATGCTGCCCTTGTGATCTCAAATGGTTGATTATTCTAATGTCTGTACCTTACTTAATAGCACTGATATTTCCTAGATAGATCTGTAGATATTTTGGATGAAATTGACCCATGGGAGTGAATAAGTTTCAATATGAGATCAAAGGGTGTTTTTCAAAAAGCCTGTTTCCCCACTACTTATATAGTTGTAGCAAGGTCACCGTAAGTTCCCCTTTTCCTTTTTGAAAATGGATTAATTACCTTGAAATGGTGAATAACTACAACCATGGAACCCAGGCCTTTTCTTTTTATTATTTTAATGTCATAATTTTCCTGCTTCATGGGAGCATTCCTAGCATCACCAGTGCCACTCAAGTGCTTTTCGTGGTTCTATTTGTGGTGTATAGTTAGAATCGGCTGATGCGAAATAGATGCATAATATTTACAGTGACTGACATTTTCTAAGTAGATTGCCAAATTTTCTTCTGTGATGACTTCGGTAGACTTGACCTTCCAAACTTTTACTGAACAGGTTAGTACATGCAGCATTCATGCATTAGACAACACTCACCGTAGCGTGGTAAGAAAATCCTACTCAAAATTGAAGGTACATTGTCTTCAGATTATTTATGCTTATTCTTAGAAAATAAGATTAAGACTGTCTTTCCTTAGTGTGATGTGATTGATATCTTAATCAATGTTTTTGTTGTTAGTTATTGTCCAGTCAATTCTGGCTCGTGGCGAAGCCACATCTATTTTCTGAATGTTACAGACATATTTACATATTCATGTGTTCTCTATTCCTGCTATGTGGCAGCATATGGTGGGATGGGCATTCTGTCATTGTGGGAACCTAAGTGACTGTGACTGACTCTAGAGCAGAGCCCCTGTGAAGACCATATTGAATATATGGTGCAGCTAAGAAAGAACTATTGTTCTTCAAGCGAATGCTGTGTTGGAGTTGTTGATAATCACAGTATAATGCACCTTTTCTGAACTATTTCACCACTCCATACGTCTAATAAGTGCCTGGGCTGGGATGTATAATTGATTCTATATAACTCTCAAAGCAACTTCTTCAAAATTGTTTGTGACATATTAACCTGTTAGAAAGAAACGAGTCACTGGTATATTTTTAACTTCATAAGACAAATGGAATCTGGACCCTCTCCTTTCTTTTCCATTCTTGTAGAAATAAAAATCTAGTCCTTTTTTATAGAGTTCATCTGTATTAGTAATTTAAGATATACAGTTATAAAGAATCAACTGAAATAACATTTCAGTTTCTTAATAATTCAATAGTCATGAATGAAGTCTCCAGTTTCTAAGTTATCACCGGTTATGGTGTAGCAAATATTTGTATGATGAATAACATGGGCTGCCATTTATTTATTTTCTCATGTAGCAATTTTCCCTTTTCAGAAGTCAATGCTACAAATTTTGGGTTTTTGATAGCAACACCAAATGTTGGATACATTTTCTATATTAATCTGCTTTCATTACATTATACTTTATTTTTAAAACTTCCTCAAAGTGTCTGAGTTACAAAACAGTGTTCAACCTTGTCCATCTTTTCTGTTATCAGTTTGGAAACAGGTTGTGTTTGCTCAACTCTACATTGATGGCTGTTTTCAAGTTTGTTTTTCATCTCCCTATTTCGGGACTCTGACTGGGAGAGCAACCCTAACCTTGAAAATGGTGCTCCCATGACAAAAGGGAAGTGGGCGAGAGGCAAAGAGACATTTGCCCACTCCCCAGTGGACAAAGTCAGCCATATGGAGAAGACCAAAGAACAATGATGTGGGATGAACACTGCATTCACATGAGGCATGGGAAGTAGGGAAGGATCACTTAATTTAAGAGAAATCATAGAATGAAGCACACAGATATGTCGCAATCAGTTCATATAGTACACATTCTAATATAAAGAGATAACGGTTGCCAGACACAGAAACCAGATTTGTTTCCCCTTTTAATTAATTTCAGTTAAAATCTTTACAGATAAAAGAAAGCTTTATTGTGGTTGTTGTAACTTGATTTTGAGTTTATTTTGACGCACATGGAAAGATTGAAAGGTGAGTGAAATTTGATAACTAAAAGAAAGTTTACATAGTGAGACTAAAAGCAGCGAAAGTAGGCATTAACTCAAAAATTAATATTAGACTATTAGACTGTGCTGATGGTTGCTAACTTGGTAACACTGAGTTTGAAAAGTAAAAGTGAAAAAGGTAAAACGTTTTTTAAAAGGTTTTTGTAATCCTGGCAATTTTATTGGGAAAGTTTCAATGACATATCTAATTTTATTTCTAAAGGATAGGATTATTCATGTTTTCTATTTTTTTCTTCCATAGATTTTGGTAAAATTACATATGTTTTTTATCATTTTATTAGGAGCTCTTACAGACACTATAACAATCCATAGTGCCATCAGATCAAGCATAATTATACAGTTCCTGCCACCATCATTTTCAAAACATATTCTTTCTTCTTGAACTCGTTGATATCAGCTACCATTTATCCCTTTTCCCCACCCTACCACCTCCATGAACCCTTAATCTATTCATCATATTATGATTGTCATATGTTACACCATCAAATGTATCCATTCACTTACAACTCTGTTTTCTTTTCCCTCGAATGTTGTTATACAGTCATCATTACTGTCATTACCCCTCCTCCCCTTTCCCCCTCTCTTCCCCTACCTTCAGGGAATCATTACTCCCATTACTGTTTCTGAGGGGCTTATTTGTCTTGGATTTCATGCATTGAATGACCTTAATTATACCAATGAGCATATACAGGTTTAGCAAAATCAGTGAGGTAAAACTAAGGCCATAATAGTTGGGGGAGGAAATATTAAAGAATTAGAGGATAGGTAGGTGTTTCATCAATGCTATGTTGCATTCCATATATATCATCGCTTCCATGCGGCCTTCTGTGAGGTACTGTCCAGTTATCCTACAGGTGGGTTTTGGGTCTCCACTTTGTCTAGGCTCCTTCACACCAATTGATTGCTTGTTTTTGAATTTTGGATACCTAATTTCATCGATACTCATGATCACATAGGTTGGTGTGTTTCTTCCATATGGGCTTTGTTGCTTCCCTGCTAGATAACCGTTTGATTAACTTCAAGGCTTTAAAACTCCAGATGCTACATTTTTTGTAGCCTAGCACCTTAAGTTTTCTTCACTACATTTGCTTACACACCCGTTTTGTCTCCAACAATTGTGTTGGGAAGGTGGGTATCATACATTGCCACAATATTAGAACGAACTCTTCTTGTACTGATGTAAGATTTAGGTAGTGGACCAAAGTCCATCTGCTTCCTTATTGTATTTACACACACACACACACACACACACACACACACACACACGATACAGCTATATTTTTATGTATACAAAACTATATTTATACCTATATATAATTTTAACTTCCTTGAGCTTCCCTTTATTTCTTTTAACTTTCCTTCTGCCCCACTTTCATGTTAACCCACTGTTCATCTCTCAGTAATTCCTCTTGTATACATTATAATTGATCAAACACAACCAGGAGTGCTGCATCCTCCTCACTGCAGATTTTGGATCCCTTGTTATTCCCCTGTCCCTGATATTGACTCACCACTCCCCTCCCCCCACCTCCTTCTCTCCATGCCACACACCCCCAACCATTTGTCAAATCGCTGCATTCTTGTGATAGCTTATCCTGCCTATCTTATATAGACAGACATTTTAAAAAGAGAGAGAGAGAGACCATGCAAATAGTTTCGAGTCTAACTACCAACCTTTGTGAGTATCCCCCAACCATTTCAAATGAGGTGCCATGTGCTGCCCCCACTCCACCTCCCCCTAAGTCAGAAGTTTTCCCTCTGTGAATTAGCTGCTCACTGCAGGAATGTTGCCCTCAAGGGTAGGTGCACCAGAATGAGGTCTACTCTCTCTTAGTTTGTTCCCATGTTGACAGGACAGACAATTCACTCTCCCGGACTCTATCTTCAGTGCTGTCCTCTGTAGAGCTGACATCTAGGGAGGAGACATCATATCTTGAGCTGGGGCCAGCCCTGCACTCCTCTCTGTTAGTGAGCTGCTCCATACGTGTTTTTAGGTATGTATATTTTTATCTGACTTGTCAGACCTCTTCTCACAAAGCGTACATAATATTTCCTTATTATCTATTTTATGCTTGTAGGATCTGAAGGGAAATGAACTTTCACATTCATGATTTTGTTTACTTCTGCCCTCTCTCTCCTTTAATCTGCTTTGCCAGGGTTTTCTATAACATTCCTTAGGTTTCCTCTGAAGTTATTTTTGTAATTTTTTGAGGTACATATTATTTGTTGGTTTTAAAATTTATTTGATTTTATATTCATATATGTTTAATCATTTTATTGGTAGCCCATACAACTCTGATAAAAATCCACACATCAGGTGAATCAGGCAGGTTTGTACATATGTTGCTGTCATTCTCTTCTAGACATTTCCTTTCTATTGAGCCCTCGGTACCGGCGCTTCAAAAAAATAGATACATATTCTTATCTTAGATATTTACTTTTTTCCCCTGTTTCTAAGGCATGTATGAAGAAGCTTTGGAATTTTGTGAATTTATCATTGGGCTAAAATCTGCAGGGGTAGCAGTTAGATTCACCAGCCCTTTTGAATAAGAAGAACTCAGAAACTCAACCCTTATCTAGTGTGGCTATGAAGTCTTAGTCTATTTAATGGCAGTGGGTTGGTTTGGAAAGTATCCTTCCAAACAGTATCTTACATACTTACACACAGTTTGGTATATTGTAGCTTCATTATCATTCAGTTCCAAATATTTTCTAATTTTTATTTTATTTACTTTTTAAAAATGTTTTAACCTAGTGTATATTGTTTATATAGTGTTTTCTTTTCTAAACAATTTTATTCATAGATGAATACCTAAGGAAAAATAATTAGACACATACATAACCAAAATATACAAATTTTCAAAACAGGATGATCTGTGATAGCAAAAGCAAGAGAGCTACATAAATGTTATCATCATTTCTTGTTGTTCTTATAATGTGACATCAAGTTGGTTCTTTTCTAAACAATTTTATTCATAGATGAATACCTAAGGAAAAATAATTAGACACATACCTAGTGACCCTAAATGAAACAGAATGAAACACTTCCCAGGCCTGTACCATTCACATCAATGCTATATTTGAACAAATTATGGCATCCACTGTTTGATCTATATCATCCAAGATTTTCCTACTTGCTGACGCTCCTCCAGTCTACCAATCATGGTGTTATTTTACAAAGCCTGGTCTCTTGATAGCCGGTACAAAGTACATAGGACAAAGTTTTAGCATCCTCTTTTTGAAGAAGCATTCTTGCTGTACTTCTTCCAAGACAGATGTGTCTGTCTTCAGGCAATCCACAGAACTTTCAATACTCTTTACTGACACATAATAATTAAAAGGCATCCCTTTTTAGTCTTCTTTATTCATTATCCAACTTTCTCATGCATGCAAGGCAATTGAAATTACAGTGGTTTGTTTCAGGCACACCTATACCCACCAAATAACATCTTTATTTTTCAGTACCTCAAGTAGGCCTTTAGCACCAGATTTACTCAATGTATTGCAACCTTGACTATGGCCTCCAGGAATATCGATTATGGTTCTTAGCAAGTGGTCATAAATTATTGACCATTTCAATCTTTTCATCTTATATCAGGATGCTGCCCATTGGCCCAGTTGTGAGTATTTTGGTTTCCTTAATGTTGAGTTGCAATTCAGATGGAAGGATGCAGTCTTTGGCTTTCATCTGCAAGTGCTTCCAGTAAGCAAGACTGCACATTGAAGATTGTTAATTGGACTTCTTTCAGTCCTAATGCAGTGTTCATCTTCATATAGTCCTGCTTTTCAGATCATGTGCTCAGAAAAACAGATACGTATGGTGAAAGCATTGAGCTCTAAATTTCTGATCGCAACAATGTCCCTGCTTATTCTTTGATGGTGTGTAGGGATGTACCTCCATTCTTTTGGGATACTTTCTCCCACCCATTAGGCAGCCCTGTCTTTGTCCTTCAATTTTTTTTTGTCTTAAAAATATTTCAAAGGCACGTGAATTAAATCCTTCAAGGAAGTTAAAAGTATCATTTTGATAGTGTGAGTCAGAGTACATAATTTTATAGGCAATTGTTGGAGATATGGAAACATCACCTTAAAATATATATAGCTGGAGATGTTTAATGCAATAATTTTACATTTTCATATTTTTATTTAATAGAAGTTTCTATGACTTTGTGTAATACTTATTGGCTTACCCCTGGCCTATGTACTTATCTTCACATAAACACATGCATGAAATGTGTCATCCTAAAATATAAAAGTCACAAGTAAATTATTAGACACCAAAATTCAATTGAAAGTTTAATTTAAAAATCAAGCTCAAATTGAGATAAAATTAGAAAACCAATTGCAGTCAAAGATTCTGATTCAATTCATCTACAGCAAAACAGTACTTAAATACATGACATACTGAATATTTAATGCTCTGTCACAGATTGAATTGCATTTAACTCTTTGGTTGCTTATTATTTTGGAAATGCTGTATTTCAATGCAAGAGATGTACTTGCATAATCCTCAGACCCCTTATTAGAATATTAATTTAATATAATTTAAGTGAATACTAACTTAGTCATTTGTACATTGATATTAATAAGATCCAAATGAAAACGAAACTCAAATATTTTACTGCTGATCTTCTTTCTATTTCTTTAAATAAATCATATTAGATCTGTGACTTACTTCTTAGATAAAATTATTAAAATAAAACTGTGAAGTCAAGTAAATATTTTCATGTTAAAATAAATTTCATCTGACATAATAAATAATGATTACTGTGTATGAAAAATTACTTTGATCAGAATTCAAGAACAGAGCACTTCTTCAGCATATTATACCTTCTATCTCCAAATCTCAAGCAAAATTAAATTTTTGTTGTTGGAATTTGGTACTAAAGAGTCCAAAAATTAAATATTTTAAGTTATTGGTATTCATTCACATAATTCAATAGCTACTAGGAAATAAGCATAGTGGAAAAAGAGAAGAAGGTGCAGAAAAAGGGCAAAGAGGAGAAGAATTAGAAGGAAATTACATGATCTTGTTTCCATATTTAGAGGTTTGGGTTGAGAAGGGTGAATAATTCAGTTAAGGTCATGCCCCTCATTAAAAAAATCAATCCCACAGATGACTCTCCACCCTTCTGTGTGGTTTCCATTCCTTCTTAGCTGTCTCATTGGATCTTTCTAGTTTCCTTTCCTAATTTGTATATATACACGATTGATTATTTGACAAACAGTTTTATAATCTAAGATTATTCTAAAAGGACAAACAACTTACATAGATTTACCATATATACATAAACACAAAAAATTTAAAATAATATGGAGAAATGAGAAAAATAATGACCAAGATTACAGAACATTACAGAAAGATGTGGGCGTTGGCAATTGATGCGGACATTCTTGCAACATCAAACCACTACACTCGTTTCACTGCCATCCATGCCGATGTATAGCGATCTCACAGGACAGAGCACAACTACCTCAGAGGGTTCCCAGGCTGTACTTTATGGAAGCATATCGCCTGATCTTTATCCCGCTGAGCAGTTGGTGGGTCCAATCGACCTACTTTTTGGTTACTAGGGCTCCTTTCAACATACCACAAAAACTTAGAAAACTAAGCCCACTACTAGCAAGTGGATTCTGAATAACAATGACCTCTTATAGTGTTTCTGGGACTCTAAATATAATTGGGAGCAGATAGCCTAAACTTTTTCTTGTGGAGCAGCTGTAGGGTTTGAACTGCTAATCTTGAAGTTAGCATCGCAATGCCTGACTCCAGCACCCACCCCAAAGATCCAGCTCATTGCCATAGAGTCCATTCTAATATGTAGTGCCCTTCAATTGCAAAGGAGTCAAGGTTGTAATTTAATGTGCCACCTGGAGGTCTCAGAAAGCAATGGTAGGAAAAAATAAACAACAGAGGGAATAAAAAAAATGTTTCATAAATGAGTAGTACATTTCTATAACCCAGGGGAACCATTCTTTTAATATATGTGACCTTTCTCATTGAAGAAGATCACCATGTAATGTGGCGGGTGCTCCCTGGAATGCCATTTCCCATCTGCCAGAGGAGGCATTAGAGCACAGCCACAGCTGCATTGGGGGGCTGATGAGACAACTGGGGCACAGTGCAAGACTAGCTTCTTGTAGGCCAGGCCCAGCTGCCAGTGAGCTGCACAGTGTGCTGGCCAATTAAAGCTCCATTCTTGATGGTCTGCTGACTTCAGTAAATTCCTACCCCTTTACATCTTTTTAACTTTTTCCTGAACTCGATAAAAATAAAATAAGTGAAATTAAATGAAATTATTGCAAAGGTAGTCAGGGTAATGGTGGTTGCTTAGTAAGCTATATCATTCTTAATGGCACAAAAGGAAACTCTGATAGTGCTGTGCTGTAATTGCTAACCTTGAGTGAGGAAAGATTGGCAGAAAAAGAAGGTTGACTGTTTTCAGGAGAAGCTTTGCAAGCAAAGAATCTTCATGTGTCAGCCTACTGGGCACTGTTAATACATAGAGTGTACAGAGCAAATGACTTGGGAGTTGTTTTATATTTTCTTAATGTGTCCTGGTTTGTGGCTCACATCATTCTTTCCTGTGGAGCTACTCGTTTTCATTACACAAATACAATTTATATCATCAAGGTAGTTTGTCTCATAGCAGATTTTCCTGGGAAATTTTGGACTAACACATTTGTTAACTTAATGGAAGAACTGCTAAACTTAGGCTGTTAGACTTTCATGGTTTTGTTCTGTTATGTAATAAGTTTTAATAAACGATAACTCTATGAATGACCCTCCAAGTTTTCATTCACAGTTACAATAAGAGTGTTTAACATTTTTAACATTTCTTTTGTATACTATCTTATTTAATCTGATATATATATCATAATAATAATATATATATATATTATCTTCCACAAGAAAGTAAGTGCTAATAGGTCATGCCAAAGTTCTCACAGAATGAAAGAGAGAGAGAGAGAGAGAGAGAGAGAGAGAGAGAGAGAGAGAGAGAGAGAGAGAGAATGGTAGGCAAGGAGAAAGTAAAACAAACACTGGAAAGATGTCTGTGCATTAGCTGGGGTCACAGCCACAAAATAAACTTGACAGACCAAAGTGTAGGCTTCTAGAATGTTCTATCACAACATACTTTTTTCTGGCTTTGTAATTTCTCTAGTTGTCTTTTCTGAATCCGTGAAAAAGAAGTCTGCAATTGATCATAGGTTCAACTAGGTAACCTTAATAATGAGTTTCTGCTTTTGCAGGTCTCTTGCATACATACATGCTGGTAATATACAGGTTATTTCTATGTATGTCAAGTGCATAGGTCTTGCCTTCAAGTATTAAGAGTGGTGTTTCAGCCAGCACTAGAATTTCCCAGCTTTCTAATGGAACGCAGTACCACAGAGGCCACCAGGTTGGTTGGGGGGCGGGGGGGGGGGGTTAGGGTTTGGTGTACAGGGAGGAGTTTTCAGTAAAGGCAATGAAGAGGCCTGCTGCAGAGGTGATGATGGTGCTTTTGTGGGATCTTCAGCAGTTAATGTGGTTTAAACTACAGCTGGAAGGAGGAAAAAGAGGACAAAGAGCACAATCCAGAGGAATTAGTGAGCTTGTTACCTAAATTCTTAAATCTATGAGCTTTTGTGTGAAGCCTATCAAATCAGGTAATAAAAACAACAAGAAAACATTTTTGAGTGCATGCTCTGCACAAGGAAATGCAATAGATGTTGTTTCTCTTGCTGCTCTGGAAAGATGCTAAATTAATGGTGAGAATGGCGGGGCATAGTAAATTAAGTGTGTGCTACCAGTTGTTCTGACACTGAAGATGGTAATGGCTCCAGGGTAAAGGGTTTAGAGTGCTTTGTATAAGATATGTTTGAAGTCTCCAAGGCCCTTGCTTTTCATCTGAGAATCTCTGGCAGGCTGGGGGGCAAGGTTGCCATGGTAGCCAGTAGTTGCTATGAAGGGGAAGAGAGAAGGTTAATGTAAATATTTTGCTAACAGCTATACTTGGCTTCTTTTTGAATTTTTCTCCTAAGGACTTTACCCTTTTATTTTCTCATTAAAATTTTAAAACAATAAATGTAGACAGTCCAGGTAATATATATGCAAGTATCCATAGGCTTAAGTCTACAGACATGTGTTGACATTCCTAAGGATATGTTTACATATGTGCACTAAGCAAATGTGTTACTTGTGTATATTAAATGAATAGCTCACTTAAATTATTAGGGAAAATTATTATGGACAGCTAGGTTTTCTAAATGGCTAAAATGTTATCCTTCAAGCACCAAAAATACTGTACTTTTTTGCACTAATAAATTCAGTGAGGCAAAAATAGATTAAACTTATGTATTATATTGGTTATATGTACAACAATTATGATTAAGCAATACATTATGTAATGACCTAAACTTCAGGGTTCTTTGCAGAATATAAAGCCATGCAACCATGAAAATTTATATTCCTGGCCATACCTCGGTGTTTTGTCCATAGGACATTTCATTAAACATCTTTTCTCTCTTGAATACATTGGGTGGGTGAATAAGTGACTTGGAAGAGGGTAAGAATGGCATGGGGCTGATATCTGACTTCGTTAGGGAAAAGGAGAATCATACTTATCAGATAGCGCTTATTCCTTTGAGATGGGAGGCAGCCACACATGAACTCTCCAACCTTGTTAGCAATGCTCACACCAGTTGTCCGCCAGAGGCACACACTACTTCTCTGCTTGGTTCAGGAATTCACTACAGTAGCTTAGCAGAACTAATAGATCATGTTCATGATGATGGACTTTATTAAGAAAGTTGACAGGTAATCACTCACTTACAGAAAAGCTCAGATTATAGTTCTTATGGTCAGAAGTACCTCTTCTCAACCATGCCCCCAGACATGCCTCTTTCTGGTCCCTGGCCTCTTAGCTGTGAGATGAGGCCTTTTAACTTCTGTCCTCCTCAGGGAAGTGTGGTCATGATCCTCTAGCACTGCTCATAAATACTCACAGACCACTTTATAAGCTTCACCCCAAAGGTGCTTTGCTCTGGCTCTTAGATCAGTAAATATAGTTCCCCTAATTAAGAACCTGGAGGAACCCCTTTGCAAAAATGGGAATCCTGCCTGAAGACACTCATTTTTCTAGCTCTCTCAGGCCCACATTTCTGCCGCAAGCTCCTGCCCTTGGTTCTGTGGTACCACTCCTTTGTCACTGCCCTGATATCACAATGGTATCTCCTGAACTGAGGAGTTAGAGTCCAGAAGGTCTGCTTTACTCCCAGCTCTTCTTTCTTGATGGTGGTCAGAGCTCCCTGCTCCTCCTTTTGAAATATTTCATTAAAAACCAAGCAGAATCCCCTCACTTTGATCTGGCCTGGGCTGGAGTGTTTTCTCAATATTCATTTGCTCTTGTATATAAAGTTCTTTCTCATACCCAGGAGTGTCTATGAATTTTTTTTCTCTAGTCTACCCAGAATAACACTTACGCCAATAAAACCATTTATATATATTGAGTTTGAGGAGATCTATATTTATAAGATAGCAATTCTTCAATATTAAAGTGAGCACTAAACCTATGGGTTTTATTTACCACATTATCTCTCGGTTCATCGAGGCACAGACTGTACACCTGAAGATAGGATACAAGTGCCTTTTAATGTAGAACAGAATGGAAGAAGAGAGATTTTCTGGGGGCCATCAGGTCTCCACGGAGAAGGGAGAAAAAAGAAAGGAGATGAATGGCTATCCTTAGGTTCAGAGTACCGATGAGCTACCTAGGCATGAGGGGTCCTGTCTTTCACTTTGTTCCATTAGACAACACTGTTTGATATCACTGAATGCATCCCTGCCAGTTCCCATCCCTTTGGATTAGGAAGATATTATATCTAGATTCAAATGGCTGCACCGATGACAGCTTTTCACTTTTACAGGAAAACCTTCTGTGACCTTAAAACTCTTTCTACTTGAGACTTCCCAAGCTCAGTTGGTCTGTTCCCCCCCAGATGAACAACATGACCGGTTTCAACAGCTGGACTCATGGCATGCCCAGGCAAGGAAGGTACATACTCTTGACAAGTCTGTTAAGGAGCAAGCGGCCTGAGCTGGCATCTCTAGTCAGTGACACCTGTTTTCTCTCCCAGATTCCGGTCATGTCAGAGCATGTGGCAAACAATATTATCACTACAGTGGCTTGTCAGCTCACTGACACTGTCGGCACTCTGTTCTCTGCAGAAGCAACTGGGAATATGGTCTACGTTAGTCAAAGCAGCAGGTCTTACTACATTTGAAGGAAAAGAAATAACCTATCTTAAAGAATGATTTCTGACATCAAAAGACATCTATGTTCTAGCTCCCAGATCAGGTGATTACTTGTTGAGTCATCTTAATTGATTTACTCAGGCTCTCTAATGTAGAACTCATCTTAAAATGGGCTTAATATGAAATGGTCTATTTAACATGCCTTATGTTTAATAAATGGTACATACACTATTTATTTGGAAGTTTGGGTTTTATTGGGGATTATTTGTTTGCTTATTTATGCAGAAATAGGGGAGCCAATTTTTATTACCAGACTTTATGGCCAATGACAGAGGATGGGGTGTTGGTGGTGGGGTGGTTCTCGTCTGAGCTATTTTTTGAAATAGCAGTTGCATTCCTTACCAGAGCAATCTTCAGAATGGTTGCGCCCTCTTTAGGGCATATATTAACAAATGCATCATAAAAGTCTTTCAGTAAAATAACAAGTCTCTTATTGCTGAAATAACTACAGTTATGTTCAATCAGTGCAGAGAAAGGCGATTTTTTGCCTCAACTGGTCGAGAAACAGGGATGATGCTTCTGTGCTCCCTGCAAGATTTTCCCTTAGCCTGTAGATCTCTATAATTGCCTTGTTTTCCTCCACTGTCCCACTTGGTTATGCCCCGGCTCTTCTCACCTGTTTTGTCCCACTAGCCGGCCTTCCACTAACCCCTAAGACTTTGAAATACTAAGTATTCACTTTAGCCCTTGAAGGTCTGCTGATCCTACAGACTGAGAGGATTTCTTCTTCCTTTAAACTCTCCAATCATTTAGTTCTTATTATTCAATTTCTAATAATCATGGTTTAGTATTTTTCTCATTCTTTGCTAAAAGTAAGTATTTTGAGATGCATGAACATGTTCCTTTTACTTCTATGGCTCCTGTAACTGAAATAATTTTCCAGCTGACTTGGATACCTAGCTACTGTTATTTCCTAAATCTAACAAACAATTGTTTCTAACTACTCCAGTAAAACAACTTATATTATTCAACTTATTCTTTAGAGAATTCCATTCTTTATGTATGTGTGTGTATGAGTTAATAACACACACACACACACAACAACAACAACAACAACCTCATTGGCAGCAAGTCAGTTCAGACTCAGAGATCCTGTATGATAGAGTAGAAGTGCCTCTTTGGGTTGCCAAGAACTCCACATCTTATGAGTAGAAATTGTTATCTTTCTCCTGAAGCAGCTACTGTTTCCGATTGCTGAACTTATGGTGATGGTCCCAGCATGTAACCCACTGCATTGTTGGTGCTCTTTCTTCAGATATATGTCCTACCATAATGCTTTTTTTAAAATTTAATACCAAACTCACTGCCATTAAGTCAATTCATACTCATAGTAACAGTATGTGTAGTTTCCATGATTATAAATCTTTATGGGAGCAGACAGTCTTGAACATGGAGCAGACAGACAGCCACTGAAAGAGGTCATGTCATCAGATTTTCTCAATGCAATACATAATTTGACTCTTTTCTTTTCCCCCTGCTGTCTAGAACTGAACATTTTGGCCACCAAATCGACTTCTACATAATCAACATGTTAAACATGAGCTAAATGGTATCCTGAAAAAGCACACAGGAGCCACACTAATCAGGGCCCCATTTTTATTCAATATACTCACGGGAGAAGACCAGATTGCCTCTAAGGAAAGTTCTGCCCTAAAATGTTAGTGATTTCTTGAACTCCTCCTAATTGCTCACCATTCTCCCATGCCTTTGTATCTCTCCTCCTGCATCAACCTCACATCTCCTTTTTTATGGTCTAGTTCAAAGAATAAAATTAATATTAATCCAGGTGCTAACCACTCTTTATATATATATAACTTGGGAATTTAAAAAATGACTTGTTTTTCAATAATGTTTTATTTCATCTATCTAGATACCTTAAAGCAGGAATGCATTTTATCTCATAAAAGTTTAACCTCTAGGACCTGGTGGTGTAATGGTTAAGTGCTTGGTGGCAACTGGACATCAGTTCAACTCATCTGTCCCTTAGTAGGAGAAAAGACCTGGCATCCCTTCCCATGCGATTACACCTAACACATTGTTCTCTCTGTCCTAGCCAGTCACTCTGTGTTGGACTTGACTCAGTGCCGCAGGTGCTATTCTCTTGTGTTGTATATCTTTGAAATGAAACACTATCGTCGTCCCTCTTCCACCACTGCTCCCAGATACCTTTCCAGATAGCTCAAGGGTTAAATGCCCTTCCTTTCCTATGCTGCATACCTTGGGGTCAGAAACTATTTTTTTTTCATTTTGTGTGCTCAGAAAAGCACCAGATCAAAGCTTTAGTAAATATTTATAGATAGAATTGGAGTCATAACTAAAGTCAAAGAATCACAGCATCCCTAATTTTTCCGTCATCTATAGATTTGTATAAGGAATTGTTTTACGAAGATTTTCTATTAACCTTATTTCACTGAGTATATGCCATCTTTGAGAAAGCTATGAAATATTAGCATAAATAATTAAGACAAAAGCTCTCACTAAACTAATTTGTGATGCAAGCTTATTTAGTTTATAGTGTTTACTTGCTGGCTGATCTGAGCTCTTTGAGAATCCATTTATCTAGCTGTATCTTGAAGTCATTATAGCTTCACTATTTAGGGGCACTCAGTCTACACTTCATCAGTAAGCTTGCCTGGGCCTATATTTTCTTCTCAATGGGGGCTTAGACTATCCATTAATTTTGTCATTAGTTTCTGAATCTGATGCTTGGAATGCATAATGAAATCATTTGAAAATTAGTGAGTTGAATATTTTGCAATTATGAAGGCAATTAATACTTTGGTTGTGGCAGAAGAAGAAAAAAATTCCAGAACCAAGAATCTAACAATAATAAAAAATATGTTTATGACTCTGATGTAACTATCTGTAGAGAGGATGATTTCCAAGGAGCAATGCAAATGACCCAGTTCCGGGACAATTTAGGTACACTAAGCCTTAACTTGGAAAACGTCTTTGTCTTCTCTGAGGCCAGTTAAAGTACAGTCTGTCTTCATGAACAAGGAAATATTTACTGTCTACGAAGCTGCTTTACAACATTAAAATTCTGTTTGTGCCTTTTGCAAACCTCCCCTGGAAAATTACAAGTGAGATTAAAAGGAACTCCGACAGCCTGGGGAGGCATTGATAGATGGCCTGCCATATTTAAGACGGCCGGCTCACTGCTAAGGTCAGCCCTCCCATACCGAGAGGATAAAAGCAAAACACAAGGTTCAGGGAGAGCAGAGAGGCTGGAAGAACAAAGTGTGCTGACATTAGTGATCTCCTGAAGTAGCCTACGGGAGAGACTATTCTTTTATATATCTGTATATACATATATATATACACACTTTCATGTTGACTTATATGTGTTATTGATATACACCTAGAATATGCATATAGTATTTAGGATGGGCATGTGTGTATGTATGTGTAATCACTGTATTTTTACCTCTGTAGGGGGTGATATATCCTATAGAGATCATATAATCATAATGATTTTTTAAAATGCTATGTTCATGGCGATGCTCTTGAATCATCCTCCTTGGATATTTATGCTTCTCATCTGCACTAAGCTAGTTGTTTTTGTAAAGTTTCTTTTCTGATGAGTTTGTTATGATACAGGGATCAGCCCAGCATAGATTTGGTAGAGAGTTACTATTAAAAAGATCATCGAAATCAGGATGCCAGGTAGCCTAGCAATAAATAGTCTTCTAGGTGCCTGAGCCTACCAATCACCAATCCTCAGAAGTTCAAGGTTTCCGTGGATATCACATCTTGGCCACAGGTGAAATGATAGCTCCTTAGACATTCTTTGCACAAACATGATGGCTTGGAGTTCAGTGGAGGTTAGCCTAATTAGTTACTAGAGAGAGTCCTGTTTCCATGAATGACTTCCACAGCCTGCCTTAATTAAAGGACAGAAAAGGATGATGCCTAAAACTGCAGAACAGAGTAGAAAGGATATTTTATGACCCTGAACATTTTTCTCCCCTTTTTTTCTTTTTATTATCATTGACTGACTCCTTGTTTCGTGCAACAGAAATTCTCAGGTGCCTGGTTTACTTGCTCATGACGTTTGCTGAAAAGGCCAGCTTTCCTTTTGTGAATATCATCTCAATTTCCTTTGGGGATAGTTCTACTTGTCCAGTTCTCAATCCAGTTGTGTTGATAGAATTGAATCTATTTCTGACTTGAAGGCTAAGCAACTAGTGCTAACCTAGTCAGAGAACTTCATCTCTTTGGCCAAAAAAATTTTTGTGAGTTAAGTCAAGTAGTGTAAGTCTGGATAAGAATCTTGCTAGTACTATTAGAAAATAGTTATGCTTTTTTGGTATAAAGGGCTAGAATGGTGAATGGAAGTGCCAACCAAAGAGTAAGTGAATAGGAACGTAAAGAAAGAAGGAAACACAAAAATTCAATGGTATTGTTGGGGGATTTGACTCTAGTAATGCCTAATGCAAACCAAATTGAGTTTTCCAGTTACACCAAGGACATCGCCATTGAGTGGATTCTGAGTCCCAGAACCCTGTGGAACCAAGCACGGCTGTCTCCTCAGGTTTCTGAAGCATGTATTCTTTCTAGAAGTCCATAGGCTCATCTTTCTCCCACCTAGTGACTGGTGGCATCAAACCACTGAATGCATAACTCACCACATCAACAGTTAATGGAACTAAGGCATTATTTTTTGATGTGTGCCTGTTTGTTATGGGTCATCATTAAATTAGTTTACTTGGTGATCTGTTATTACTAATGGTTTCTTAATAATACAACTACCAACTTTTGATTTCAATATTATGCAGTTATATAAAACCTTGAATAGGCTACATCAAGGTAGTCATACTAATGGCATCTTCAATGGTTAGCTAGTGTAGAGATCACCAGACTCAAAAATATGTCTTCATTTTCTCTTGGTACTTTCAGATAAGCATTGGGCTGAAAATCACACGGACTGTGATTCAAACCCACACCTTCTGAGGGGTAGGATGACGTTTCTTGCCCTTGTGAAGGTGTACAAAGCCTCGGAAACCCTTTATGGGGTTGTAATTAGTCTGAAGGGACTCAGCAGCACTGTGGCTGGGACTGGGGCTGGGGCTGGGTCAGGAAAGTTATTTTAAGAATTCAGTGTATGCCAGGTCTGTAGTATGTCCTGGTTGAGTAAAATCAAATATTGTTTTCGTCTTCAAGGAATTCACATTTCAGTGGTAAAACATATCAATTAATTATTTAATTGAATATAACGTTACAACTATGCTAAGTGTTTTGAAGGATAATTATATAAAACTGTAGTGATTATACAGGGTAAGTACCTAGATGTATGCCACTCCTTAGCATAAAGGCTGACAATGCTTTTATTTTAGACTTCAAGGTCCCTGTTTTCATTTTACTTGATTTGTCTCATAAGTTCTCCATGTTACAAAGAATATGTAGAAACGTTGGCGCTCACATGCACAAGAGAGTAATGGTATAGGCGGTTTTACCAATGGTGTGAAAAGCAATTAATCAGTGTCACTAGGAGCCAATAGGTTAGCGGGTCCTTTAAACACAGTTAAAGAGATATTTCCAAACCAATAAAAGTTAACAGAAAGAAAGGACTGGAGACAATGCACAAAATGTTTCTCACCTCAAAGTTCAATTCAAGACCAATTTTGTTTTAGGGTCTACATGTAAGTAATCGACTCCAAAGTTGTTGTTTCTCTGCTCATCCCCCTTTTCTTGCCTGTGTTTTCTCTTAATTACTTAATCCTTTGTCTCTGCTACGTGCATGAGGGAATATAGCTTGGTTAGTCTCTTAAACAATTTGTAATTAGTTGGGTTATATATGGAAAATCCCTAAAGACAGAAAAAGATTTCTTCTCTTTTTCCTTTGGAGAATAGCATACTCTCTTTCTGCCCACAAATTAACAGAATCACGGTACTTCCTAGGAAAGCCTCTACTTTAGTTAAAAAGTAAGATACTGCACAAAAACGTGATTAATGTCTCCCAGATGTGTTAGTCTGGGTAAACTAGAGGAAAAAATCCATAGAAACTCATATGTGTATAAGAGAGAGTTTTATAAAGGGTAATTGTACCTTAAGAGAGCATCCCAACCCAGTCCAGTCCAAGTCCATCAGTCTGACATTAGCCCATATGTCTGATGCCAATCTATGGAGGCCTCTTCAGACTCACATAACACATGCAATGATGCCAGCCAAATGCAGGATGATCACAGGAAAGTGGATAGGAAGAATTTGGATCCAGTGGCGTTGTAAGCATTTCAGCCCTGGCAGGGGTCTCCCACAGCTTCTCTGACTTCAGATGTCTGGTTGCATCAGGGTAGCTACATGTGGCGTCTCCAGCTCCGGGATTCGCAGAGTTCCATGTGTCATGTCAGCTGCAATGTTTCCCAGGGAGTGAGCAGAGAGAAAGAGTGTGTCTCCCACCTCTAAGGAGGAAAATACAGCAGTTCCTAGAATTCTGAGAAGACCATGCCCGTACAGAGGTCTCATTGGCTATCTCTGGATTGACAGGCTAAACTCTTAATCCACCCCTAAACTCTTAATCCTTAAATTGACACCAGATTATCCAACTACCACAACAGATTATGCCTTCTGATGCAGACCCATAATTCAAACTGTTAACCAAATATGTCTCAGATGTAAACATTGAATAAATTTTCATTATCATTATTGTTTTCCAGACCAAAGGCACCATTTGTCATTATGGTAAAATAGCCTTAACTTATTTGTTCATTTATATTTCAAGATCATTATTAGAAGGAAATTAGAGAGAAAAATAGATTTCTAGCTAGTTGTACATATTCTTTTTCAGTTTTCTCTGATTTTATTTGCCCAAGCAGGAGATATTTAGACTAGATTATGAAAAGTCAAAATCGTCTAAGTGTTGTGAGAGAAACACATGTACTACCATGACCATATGCAGGTTCTCCACTAAGAGTTTACATGCAAAATCTGGTGGCAGAGAATGAGATTTCAAAGTTCATTATGTATTTTGAGCACACGTATGCACTCATTTATGTATTTTTCCTTGCTAAAGAAGCAAGCCACAATTGCCATTTTTGTTGAGAAAATTATACTCATATGTACATCAAGATCAATTAGATTATTTTGCAATAACACGACTCACAATCGAGGGATACAACACATTTTTTTGGTATATACTAGGTGTTATCATAGATTGACTCTGCTCATTGTAGTCAGGGACACAGCCAAAATGCTAATAATGCTTGTTACTACATAGAGAGAATGAAAATTCAGGAGAAATCTCAAAGTAGCAATTAAATGCTTTGGACTGGGAAATCATCCTCATTTAAAATTTATTGGCCAAGACCATAGAGGGTACATCTAATGTGTGCTTTAAAACTACAGAGCTAGATATATTTCCTACACAGCTATAACGACTACCAGACTACCATCCCCACTTGCATCATGCCAATGACTCTCCAATCACCATCGCCAGATATATCCCTCCATTTGATAGTTGTGGCCTGGATGCAATAGATTCATTGCAGATTTGGATATCAGAATTATTTAACTCTGAAAAGCACTTCCTTGTCTCATGGATTTGTCTTAGTTATTTTGTTAGCATTTGAATGCTGTTGGACATTTCCAAGAGGGAATAACTAATGAGAGTACACAAGAGGGGTGGGGGCACTATAATGACCTGTTTATCATTCATTAAATTCAGTGACTCTGATATTTTAAATTATTTTTTATGTATTCTCTGCCTACAAAAAGAACTCAATTTCACTCAAATATGTTGCAAAAGATAAATTTGATTGAGATCTTTTTTGATTAAAATACACCACAGGTAACGGTGACACCTTGTTTTTAATTGCCACAATAAAGATACAATAGAAACATCAATATAATCCTTTCCCTTACAATGTATAGCTCTGTGCAATGAAGAGAAATAAAAGCACACAGAAAATAGTGATAAAATAAGATAACGGAGGTTTTCGTAAAGAATGGTCAATGTGATTCAGAAATGGACCATACGCAAGAGCGACACTGATGTGAATCCAACTGCAATTTTGCACAAAGAACAACTCTAACTTTGCTGCTGTCGACTCTTTGACCTTTAGGAATTTAATTCATATTTGACCGCGATGCTTCATCCATTAAATGGGAGAAGGGTAAATAAATTATATATGTGATTCGACTTAAAAATAGTCAACATGCACTAAGTATTTGTGATGTACCCGGTGTACTGTTTGAAATGCTTTCCAAGCATTAAATGATTTGATTCATGCAGCACTTGTAGGTGATACTTGTGCCTTAGTGGCACCATGACTTAAGCATTGGGTTTCAACCTGCATGGTAGGTTATTCATGCCCACCTTGAGGAAGAAAGCTAAGGCTATCAGCTTCCTTAAAGATTATCCATCTCAGAAAATCTAGAGGAAAATGTTGCTCTGTCTCATCTAGTCGGATGAGGTGGACTTGACCCGCTGGCAGTAGGTTTTGGAGCATGTGACTCCTCCTAGTTGACACATGAGGAGACTGAAGTCATGACAGAGTCAGTACCTTGGCGAAGGTGATCAAATTTTATGGATGGACTTCAAATGAAAACCTGAGTGCTGTGCTCTGCTACAGACTTCATGTTCTTTCAAAATTACAACAAAACCCTAAGTATGAGGGAAAATAATGTTCACTCTAAAACAACACAAAACACAATTTCATTCTGAAATATATCTGATATTTTTGCATTTGGTAAGTGAAGGGTAAGAACCATAAATTCAGTAAATAATTTTTCCAGTCTTTCCAGTTATTGCATCCTGAAAGATCCCCAATCTGTTTCCCTTGTTTCCACTTATTCGAATACTCTGCTTAAATATCTGCATTCATACAACAGAAGCATACTCTCTTGGTGGATGTTTTCCCTCAGAATGTTGAGAAGGACAGATGGAAATGTGTGCCTTCACTCCACTGAAAGCAGAGATAGAAAACCTGTGAACAAGATCCATTCCTTTGTTTACAAAGCTTGGCCATCAGCCCAGAGCAGCCTCTCTGATCTCTCCCTGGGAGACTCAGCAGCAGCCTTGCTAAAGGTTAAGCCTGTGCTCCACACATCTGTCACCATATTCCTCATGATTCCAAGACTCTGAATTCAGAGGGAGAGTAGAATTGAGTTGAGCAAATGATAAATACTAATAATTGTGTGTTTAAAAATATATAGTGGATATAATCTAGCTCTCACTTCTCAGGATTTGAATTCACTTGCCTCTTGTCTCTCATGCTCATTGCTTTTTAATGACTTTCAAATTTGTTAACTAATAGAGACCCTATAGGACAGGGTAGACCTGTTCCTGGGGGTTTCTGAGACTGTAACTCTTTACAGGAGTATATGATTTGGAATCAATTTGATGGTAATAAGTTGATATATTTTATGTTATATTTGTTAAAACACAATCTGGAAGACAAGCAAGGACAAGGAGGGTTATACAAGTTGAAATGAAACCATTTGTTTATCATTGTAAACAATATTCTAATAGGGGTGGAACCAAAAAAGACTGACTTCTTCCATTTGAATGTGGGTAGTGGGACTATGCATATATCCCCACCTGTTATGTTTCCCATTGATTTATTCATAACATTTTCTCTTCTTTCCTTGTGTTTTTCTTGCCCTCATGAACAAGTTTTATTTCGGTAACTGTAAAACATAAAATAATTGCAATAACAATTTGAAAATATTCTAAATGACAGCTTGAAGCTTCAGAAGAGCATTAATTTAACATCTTTCAAATAATAGGCAAAATGTGCAAATTATTTTGTTTTGTATTTAAAGTGGGCAGATCAGAAACTTAGTCCTTATTTTTATTGGTTATGAATACCACAACTCTTTAGGAATGGTCGCTGATACAATTCTGAATACAAATACCTGTTAATGATTTCAGTACACTTTTATGTCTATGTCACCCAAATCTTCCTAGCTCCTTAACTAAAGGTTTTCCGTACCTAATAAGGATTGTGATAACCTATTTTGAAACTCATATTTATTTCATATATAAGAGGACTTCAAAAAGTTCATGGAAAAAATCCATGATCCTTTAACTCTATATCTATCTATCTATCTATCTATCTATCTATCTATCTATTTATATTAAAAGATCATTTGATTGGGGGATTTTGAAGTATTCACATTTATATCTGGCTGGCATATAGATAGATATATAGACACTCATATATGCATATGTAGTATAAGGCAATAGTGCCTTAAAAAGTTTAAGTTAATTCAGACAAAGGGAGCTGTACCATACACAACACCACATCATCTATAAAAGACATATTCTAAGAATAATCTAAGATCTCTTGAGGTCCATGTCTATCAGTAGAATTACAACTGACAAGTGGGTTAGCTTCAGCAAGTATAGATTTAAGCCTAAATGCACTATGGCCCGGATTTCTCTGGTAGAGCATCTAAATGTCCAAATACAAGATAGAGATACCTAGACTTAGGGTACAGTGGAGGTGGAATTTTCTATCTTATGGGAAGGAAATGGAGATCGACAAGAAAAAAATACCTAGGGAGTCTGGACAGGTGATGATGTCAAGGCGACAATAACTGCCAATGATAACCAGAAGAGCAAGTATTGTTGGTGCAATCAATCAACCACAAACCATAGACCATCCAAGTTATTTCAGGATTCAGTGTACCCCCATGAAGTCTCAAGATGCTGTCTTTGAAATATTTATAAGTCTAACTTGTTTGGTTCTACATCTAGTGCTTCGCCGATCCACAGATAACTAACTGCATGTGCACACTCTAAACCTATGAATGGAATTAAGTGCCTGATATACTACATATCACTAGAAATGCTAAAGAAAATGAATGACCAATATAGAACTGACATGACAATAAAAGACCACAGATAGAAAATGGAACCAGGCATTACTAAGTGGGAAGAAATGGGTAAGCAGATATTGTCCAGAGAGAAACCACCAAAATAATTGTATAAATAAAGAAAGGTGTGGAAGAAACACTAAGGAGATGTTAAGATAAACAGGTATAAACAATGTTTTTTTTAATGTTGAGTAGTTCAATTATATTAGACCTGTGTATTTAAAATTCACTGATGAATACTAAATCAAAGGTAACACAACTGTATATTTAAGTGTTACTAGAAATAAAAAAGTTAAAAAAACACTATTCTTTCAAGGTTTGTTTATTTGTTGGTTGTTTTTTTAAAACAATATTTTCAATTTTTTTGAGAAGTTAGTCAATGGGTACAATGGAACAGAAGGCCTGATGCCTGCATTTAAATTTCTCTGGTCATAGTTGTGCTGAAGATAGGAGAAAGTATACAGAAGAAATAATGTTGGTAAAAATTAAATTAACCAAGGAAATAGGAAACAAATGGAGAAGCCATGTCTTGCAGAAACAATGCCTTGATAGGAGCATAATATACCCAAACAAGAGCAAGACAATGTGATATTGTAAAATAACTGGTGACACCTATAAAGTCTGTACTTACTTGTCTTTAATACCACAAACATTCTCAACCTAAAAGGTTGGTTTCAACAGATTTAAGAGGGATCCACAGCAAGGACACTCGAAACTTCTATGTGGTTCAAAATCGTGGCTTCAGCACTAGCCCGGATGCAAAGAAGAAATGAGTTGTGCTCATGTCCACCTAAATGTCCTACATGTTCCATGCCCTTGCTACCAACTACATTTGGAATTTTCGACTCCAACGTGATCCAACGGTAAGCATGCACCCATTTAAAAGGGGGAGCAGATGAGAGCTAGTAAAAGCCACACACCTGCATAAACTTGCAGAAAATTTGCCCCAAGAAATACATCTGGACTCTTGACTAAAATATCAACCCTACAAAAACCTCTTACTTTATAAGACTCAAGGGACTCTGCTGTGAATGGTGTCTCCTGTAAGTCTCTTCTGCAAATCTTTCTTGAATAAATGCCATAACACGACTTTAACTTTCTAATACTTTTGCCAACCTCCATCTCTGGGAACAGTTACATTAAATATGACTTAAATTCATCCGAAACATGCCAGGGACAACTTTGAAGAATGAGATAGAAAAAAAAAAGAGCCCAATACAGACGTCACATTGTTTTTGTTATGTGTCCTTGAGGAATAATTCCCAGCTGACCTGAAAGTATTAGCCAAAAACGACGCTCCAAAAATTGATGGAACACCATGGGAATTTTATGAACTGATAAAATACGGGAACTAATTAAGGGTAATGCAACCAAGAGGAATTAGTGAAACCCAAATGAAGACTGACCATGATAGTGGGACAAGAGGAAAGTCAAAGGAAATAGAGGAAAGAGCTACAAGACAAAGAGCATCTATACAGGTCTAAATAAATGCATGTACATAGGTAAATATACTTATATATGAGAATGGGGAAATAGATCTATGTGCATATATTTGCAGGTATAGTATTAAGGTAGCAGATGGACATTGGGCCTCCATTCAAGTACTCCCTCGATGCAAAAATACTTTGTTTTATTAAATTTTAATTCCATGATGCTCACCTTCCTGACACAATTGCTGAAGACAAAGTGGGTGAACAAGTAAATGTGGTGAAGAAAGCTGATGGTGCCTGGCTATCAAAAGATATAGCGTCTGGGGTCTTAAAGGCTTGAAGGTAAATAAGCAGCCATCTATCTGAGAAGCAAGAAAGCCCACATGGAAGAAGCACAGCAGCCTATGTGATCACGAGGTGTTGAACGGATCAGTTATCAGGCATCAATGAACAAAAAATTCATATCATTGTTTGCTCACATTCCTGATACAATCTGATCTCTGAAGACAAATGAGTGCATAAGCAAATGTGGTGAAGAAAGCTGATGGTGCCCAGCTATCAAAAAATATAATGTCTGGGGTCTTAAAGGCCTGAAGGTTAACAAGTGCCCATCTAGCTCAGAAGCAACGAAGCCCACAAGGAAGAACCACACCAGTCCATGTGATCGCAATGTGCCAAAGGGATCAGGTATCAGGCATCATCAGAACAAAAAATCATATCATTGTGAATGAGGGGGTGGAGCGGGGTGTGGACACCCAAAGGCCATTTGTTGACCACTGGACATCCCCTTACAGAAATGTCTCGGGGAAGAGATGAACCAGTCTGGGTGTGATGTAGCAATGATGAAACCTACTGCTTTCCTCTAGTTCCTAAATGCTTCCTCCCACCCCACCCCCCACTATCATGATCCCAATTCTACTTTAAAAATATGACTAGACCAGAGGATGTACACTGGTACAGATGGGAACTGGAAACACAGGGAATCCAGGGCGGATGATCCCTTCAGGACCAGTGGTGAGAGTGGCGATACCAGGCGGGTGGAGGGAGAGTGAGGTGAAAAGGTGGAACCAATTACAAGTATCTATATATAACCTCCTCCCTGGGGGACAGACAACAGAAAAGTGGGTGAAGGGAGACATTGGACAGGGAAGGATATTACAAAATAATAATTTATAAATTATCAAGGGTTCATGAGGGGAGAGAGGATCAGGGAGGGACAGGAATAATGAGATGATGCCAGGGGCTTAAGTGGAGAGCAAATGCTTTGAGAATGATGAGGGCAATGAATGTACAAATGTGCTTTACACAATTGAAGTGTGTATGGATTGCGATAAGTATTATATGAGTCTCTAATAAAATGATTTTAAAAAATTTAACTCACACTCTTTACTTATTTCAAATCTTATACTTCCCATTAAATTTTTCTCAACTATTTCTATAACCATTAATATCCTTTGAATTACCATAGTACTTTTAGAAAGTATCACAATATGTTAGCTTCATGATTTCTAACAAAAGATTGTGCTTGCTTTTCAAACAGGCCTAAGTTGAATTCCTTCTCTGATCTTCCCTGACTTTGGTTAATTAGATGTGGTCTAATTAATGATCAAACATAACGAAATTCCAAATTTCCAAATGAGAAGGTACGAATGAAGTATTAAATATGTCACATATTTACTCATGAGATTTAATTTTACATTTTATTTTTAGAAGGACAATCTCCCAGTAATATACAGAGTCCTGGTGGTACAGGGAGTTATTGGTTTGGCTGCTAACCACATGGGCAGGAGCTGGATTCCTCCAGTGGCTCCATGGGAAAAAGAAGAGGGCCTATGCTGGCGTGGATAGAGATCTCTTGGAAACTATGGAGCCATTATATTCTGTTTTCTAGCATTACTTGGGCTGGAATCAACCCAATGCCAATGCAATCTGTTTGCTACATATTTATTAAATATGATGTACTAAAATATACGTCCTTATCTATATTTTAGGAAACAAGTTTACGTGAACTTAATCACTATATTTTGGCCTTACTATCTTATAAGTAGAAACATTTTAAGATGATCAAACACAATTTTATGGAACTGGTTGAGACACTGCACTGTATTTCATTTTTCTGATGCTTTCTATGCAAATTTGACTTCAAATTCCCTTTCACTTGCATAATGTTAGCAGAGTTGATATTTTTCACTATTTGTTACAGATGAGTTTTGATTTTAGCCACTTGGTGTTTTAATTTTAAAATTATTTTCAAGAGATTTGTTTATAATTACCTTTTTTTTTTAGAATTATGAGACCACGTACCCAGTAATCATTAGTAGATATTTGGTGAATTTTTCTGTTTTTAGTTATTTTTTAAAAAATTTTAAGCCAATTCCACTATTATTCTTCTATAAGCATCCAAAACAAGTTAAAGTAAGGTTGTTTCAAGATAGAGTGGCATCCTCCTTTGTTATATGAAGCATATAAGTTAATGATAGTGTTCACAATGTTGAGCGTTATCAATTGTTTACACACAGCAATTTATCTGTCAGTAACATCTCAAATTTTCTGTGCTCCCCAGTTTTGACCTAAAGTAGTGAGCAAGAAATGATAGAATCATTTCGTGAGCTTACATTTTATTTACCCCCAGGAAAAATAGTTTCTCTTGGGAATGAGGGTAGGGCCACCTGTTGCTCTTTTTAATCCTACTATAGCATCTGCCAGGACACTTAGCAGCATAGTGGCTTTGTATTGTGCTGCAATCAGTGAGGTCAACAGTTCAATACCACCAGCTACGTGCAGGGGAAACACAGGACTGTCTATTCCTGTTAAGAGTTACAGACTCAGAAAGCAATGGGGGCAATTCACCCCTCTCCACTCAGGTAGCTATGAGTCAGCATCGACTTGATGGCAGTGAGTTTGGAGTGCAGTATTGGTTAGGGTGCAACCCCGCTTTTAGACACAGTCAATGTGAACTTGACAGAGAACACCAGGTTCAAGGAGAATAATGGAATCATCTTGGCTCTAACATTGACTTGTTCACAAGAGCAAGTAATTAACTTTTTAATTCTTAGAGTCTTCATTTTTAAATCAGGAAAACCTATCTAGGGCAGACAGTTAAGAGGAGATCACATTGATTATTTCTATAAAATCACAAATGACATATACAACATTATGTTTTCTACCCTCAAATGAAATAATGGATTTAATAAAGTCAGTTTTTCATTAATTTCTATGTTATTCCATTCACAAACATTCTCCTGACAATACAGAATGGAAATATAAAGTCGCATGGGTTGTCTTTTGTTGTTGCTGCTAAAGTAGGTCACTAGATCATAGAGACATGGTTTATACCTCTGATTTTACCTCTGATTAAAAAATAATGAAGTTTCACATGGAAGTCTGAGGGCAAACAGTCAAAATTGAAAAACCCAAATCTAATAAAGGCAATGGAATGGGTGTATGATGCATTCTTATTATCGGAAACAGTTCTTATTGTGTAATAAAAGCTGATTCATATCATGTCATTTATCAAAAGAAGAATAAAAAATCTTCAAGGGCTGCCTTGCTAACTGGGGAGTGGCGATTTCTTTCAACATTATGAGAAATAATGCATAATAAAAATGATGAAAATAACTGTCAAGTAAGTTGACACTGGTGAGAGGCACACATAGGTTTTCCTGTGGCATTTATTTTTGATAGAAAAACCTTTAACATGTCGAAGGCAGTCATAAAATTGATATTACCATTTTAAACATCTCTCTTTCTCGGAGAGTCAAAGGAGAGACAGGGAAGGGAATCCATATTCAGTCTGTGACCAGTGAGCAGGTGCTGGGCACAGAGGCTGACCTGTGACTTCTCATTGTGCTGTCTCTCACTCGTCATCTTTGTGGGGTAGAGTGCCTTTATTTGTTTTCCATAGAAACAGAGGGAATTCACACAGTCTGGTGCGGCACAATTTTAATGTAATTCTTAAAGATATCTATGTGTTAATGCATTTTTGAAAAACTTAAAATGTGATTACCACACATATCAATCTTCTCTTTTTTCTTTCACACACAATTATTTTCAACCTCTTTCCATTCAACTTATCATAATTCCTTGCAATCCGCTTCTCTTCCTGTTTCTCTATCTAGTTAATAGTGCCAGTGTTCTTTCTGTCTCTCCCTAAACCAAGCTCAGAAAGCAGGAGGGACCTGGAAAGAAGGAATGATGGATGTAACAGTGTCATGAAACAAAATATGTATGCATTGTTAAATCAAAAACTAATTTTCACCATAGACTTTAACTGAAACTGCAGTGAAAAAGAAAACAAAACAAAGAATTCATCAACTATTCCCTCAAATGTGTGTTCAATCTCCAGGTAGCTCAGTTGCTACGGCTGCAATATATGGCCACAATACAGCAGATTGAAAAGGTTATTTGAGACACAATGGGTGAAGCATCCAACCATGGTTCCTGCTTCCTTGATTAAAGTGAAGAATAATCTCAGAATCCCAACAAAGTAGAGTGAATAGACAGTCATTAAAAGTCAAGTGAATTACAATTCAATTTTTCTTAATCTTCACCAGGTACCTTATTTTTTATCTCTCTAAATCTAAAGTCATGCATTTGTAACATGGAATCATAATTGATGCCTAATAAGCCATTGAGGGATTTCAATGAGGTAAGCATGTAACACCAGTTGCCACCCAGTCATTTCCATGTGTGCCAGAGTCAGATTTGCTCCAGAGGATGATGAATGATGATTCTTCAGAAGTGTAGTACTTAGGCTTTCTTCCAAAGTGCCCCTGAGTGGACTTGAACCATCAACCTTTCAGCTAGTGGCCCAGTGCTGACTCACTTGCACCACCCAACACTCTAAGATAAACCTATAAATACAAACATACTGCCACCAAGCAGATTCTGATTCATAGCGATCCCATGTGGGGTTTCCAAGGTTATAAATATTGATGGGAACATATAACCTCAAAGGTCACTGGCAATGTGACTAAGCATTGAACTGCGACTCAGAAGGTCAGTAGTTCAAACCCACCACTCACTCCATGGGCAAAAGTTGAGGCCATTTCTTTCTATATATAGGGTCTCTATGGGTTAAATGAAATCAATGGTAATGGGTTTTGCTTTTAAAACTCAAAAGTAATCAGCATAGGTAGATTCAATGTAATGTTTGCACCATTGCTTTGAAACTAAACACATACTGCCCCAGGGAATTTTAAAATAGATTTACCTGGCTGGCTGAGTTCCATAATTATTCCCTTTCGATATAGTGAATTTACATAGGAGGTAAGAATGGAAAACAGCATTCAGAATATTAGTGGGAAAATGTAAAGGTTTTAATTATTGAAACACCAATCTGAAAGGTTTTTGAAAACACCAAGATGGCAAGGCATAATCCCCATCATTATGGTGACTGAATAATGTGAAATATCACAAGATACAAGTAGATATACTTGAATTACAATTATACCTCCACCCCTAACCAGCATTTTAGTTTATATAATTTAATTAGCTGATTTTCTACACTCTTTTCCCCCAAATGTGTAGAGCTTTTGCCAACCTCTGTTATTTCCTTCCAGGCGTACAGATTTTGTTATTCTATATCATGAAATTTCCATTCCTGGAGAATGTAAAGGCAATTATAAAATATTGTAGAAGATATGCCTTTTATACGCTGACATTTTGTGCCATTATTTCAATAATACTTTAGCTTCCCTTTCCATCATATATGTTTTTAAGATTATTATGTTATCTTCAGTCATTTAGCACTTATCTTTCAATAGTTCCAATGTGAAGGAAATTACTCTGAATTCAGAAAGGCTTAAATAATTGTCTCAAGATTTTTCATTTCAGATTCACTACTGTTTCTGGGGACATAAAGCAGGATTTGTGAACTTAATATCACAGACAACTTCACTCCACAGTCATATAAAGTTGAAACTGCAGCCACTTCTGGAAAATAACATTCTCCCTTCTATCTTTAAAAAGTCTGAGATTATATATCATTCGTGGAAGCTAATTTACTTTCATTCAAAGTCCAATAGTTTATTATAAAGTTGGCTGTTATCCCCTAAGGTCTGTTGAGCTAAAATAAAGTATTAAAAAAAATAGAGTGTAGCACATAGATACTAACTTGGAAAGATAATTACAGACCTTCCATTTGATTGCCCCTTCAGAAGGGACTATAGGAAAATGAACATGTCAAAAAACTTATGGTCATTTCTACCATATTTTCTCCTCAGCCCCTCCTTCCAACCCCTGGCACCTGGCCAATCAAAGGCCCAGGCTGCATGTTGAAAACTGGGTTGCCACTGATTTCCAGACAATTGCTTCAGAAATGTTTTTGTCTTTATTCACAAAGGCGTGATTGAAAATCTCCTGTCCCACTGTCACAGAGAGCCTGGTGGTAACTCAGATGCAGATGGAGTCGTAAAGAACCTTCCCCTTAGCATCTCAGCGTGCTGGAGAATCAACAGGGAAGCTTTTTACAGGTCTTTAATCATGATCAACCCAAAGAGTGATGCAGTCAGTCTCATTCCATAAACTGTTTATTTTAGTTTTAGTGTTTGTTTGTAATTACTTGTTATCCTCTGCTACTGTCATACTGTCAACATATTAACTTCAACAGTTATCAGGAGGAAAGTGAGGATTCTGAAAAATAAATTAGTAGGGTAGCTCTGTCAGGCCTCCTGAGGTGGCAGAAATGTACAAAATAAACAATTGGAATTCTTTCCCCACCCCCTCCTCCCTATGTTGCTGAGATAATAGAATTAAGGGCAATTTCTTCTCATGGAATCACAATAGAAGTAGGTCAGAATAATAAGATTACCGGCTTTCATGGAAATCACATCAGAAATTACGTAGTGAAACTCTTTGTATTAAGAAAAATGCATCATTCCCCGTCGTTCGCAAATTGTCATCCTTCAAATCTATTCAAACACCAAAATAAGTTTAAAAATATACTGAAGTCCCTTCTTCTTCTTCTTCGCTCTCTTCATCACAATCTTCAGTTTCCTTTCCCCCCAGTTGAATGATTGAAATATCCTCCTAATTGTTTTTGCCTCTTCCTGTTTCAGCCACTCTAAGCTAGCTTTTGAATTCTCTGTGGCTGATTGAGCTCTGTAAAATAAATCCAATCATGACACGTATTTTCTTTGATGATTACATCGTTTTTCTTTTTTTATTTCTATTGGTACTTCATTTGTATATCACATAAGTCAATAGTTTGAGCCAATCAAGTAGTTATACATTCTTTACTACAATCAATTTTAGAGCATTTTCTTTTCTCCTGGACTCTTTTTTGATGACCTCACGACTTTATTCCTTGTTTTATTATTATTATTATTTTAAAATCATTTTATTAGGGGCTCACACAACTCTTATCACAATCCATGCATAGATCAATTGACAATCCATACATACATTAATTGTGTAAAGCACATTTCTGCGTTCATTGCCCTCATCATTCTCAAAACATTTGATCTCCACTTAAGCCCCTGGCATCACATCAGGTCCTCATTTTTCCCCTCCTTCATGTACCCTTGATAATTTATACATTATTATTTTGTCATATCTTACTCTGTCCAACGTCTCCCTTCACTCACTTTTCTGTTGTCCATCTCCCAGGGAGGAGGTCACATGTAGATCCTTGTGATCAGTTCCCTCTTTCCAACCCCCCTTCCCTATACCCTCCCAGTATTGCCCCTCACACCACTGGTCCTGAAGAGATCATCTGCCCTGGATTCCCTGCATTTCTAGTTCCCATCTGTACCAGTGTACATCCTCTGTTCTAGTCAGACTTGCAAGGTAGGATTCGGATCATGACGGGAGGAGGGGGTGCGGGGGGGCGGAGGGCAAGCATAGGAAAGTTGTGTTTTTCATCATTGCTACATCGTACCCTGACAGGTTCGTCCTTTTTTCTTGATGAATAAAATTTCTCAAAACCCTGGCATAACCTGGTTTCTGCCTAACCTTCTATCTACTTCCATCGAAGAATACAGTTCCCACATTCCCTTACCTCTTCTAGTTCCTTATTTGTAATAGATGTCTTTGGAACATAAATGACCACACTCACTTTCTTCCTTTACCTCTTCATTGGCAATCTTCACACCTAGACCTCCAGCTCCACATGATGTGACCTCCCCAGACTCTCCCAGAATAGCCCCACGATCCCACTGCCACTGGTGGTTTTCTTACTTGAATTTCCCTGAATATAATAATCAAAATGTAAATAAGTATCTTCATATGCTTTTCATGTCACTTTCTACCACTAGGGCATCAGCTCCCTAAAGTTCAAGAAGGTACATGTTCCAGTTGTCATTCTACTGTTGGCATCAGTGGAGTGTCTTATGTATGTTCTGTCTTAATAAGCATTAATCAAAAGAGTAGATGAGTAAATAACAACCATTTTGAACATCCTTAGTGACCATTTGTTTATAAAACAGGTCATTCCCTTAGTGTAACAACAGACTTTATTCATCTTACTCCTTGCCTTTGGGGCGATAGACAACTGCTGCTGTAGGGATCAAAATAACACAGTGCCTGATTTGTCTCCTGTGTGAACTAACCTTTACTAACAACTCTATCCACATTTACAGGATTGTTTTTCAACATCTAGCCACTCTCCTATAAATCCACACTCCTTGATTTCTTTAAGGATTTGTAGCTAGACCGTTATATGCATTAACTCTCCCTATGTTGTGTTCCAAAATCCTATGCTCCACTCTATTCTGCAACTTTTAAATGGTTTCTTTGGACAGTTTCATATGGGTCAGAACTGCGTATATGACACCTAATAACAACATAAGGTCGTTGTGAGTTGGAATCAACTTGATGGCAGTAGGTTTTTAGCTGGAATGGCACACATAAGACATCAGTAGCTCTGAGGACTTCTCCTAGTGGCACAATTTCACCAGCACCAAACACGGATCATTTCCTCTCTTTGTGAGACCCATCTCCTAAATTGCAAGGGAAAGAGCTGGATGTAAACAGTGGTATGAACGTGTGCCTAAGATGGTCTCTTTTAAAATAAGGGAAAGGCTTCCTGATGGTATTACAATTGTATGTAGTTTGTTAAGGAATGTGCTTACAGATGTGGCACTGGGCTGCTGTTCAATATCCTTTTGGATATGTTAAAGGCCAGGAGCTACAGGGATTTGGTCTCTTTCAGTTCTGCCCCTGCCCAATTTTATTCCTTTACTTAATTGATTAATAAAAGACTTTGAAACCTCCAAAAAACACGAATTGGGAGGTCTGAATGTTGAATACACAGAATATCAGATTCAGAACTTGATACACTTGATAATAGGGTCACTCATGAAAGCAGGAATTTCAATTAAAACTTAAATAAGGATCTATATTATGTCCTGTATTTCAGTTCAAAAACTTATTAAAATATAAAATGCCTGAGAACTTATTTAAAAATCAATTCAGTTGAATGAAAGGGGACCACACATTCAGTATGACAGGTAGTATGACATGATCACTCACAAAAAAATTTAGGTTAAATGAATAGAAAAACTCTGGAAATAATGTTAGCAACTTAGTGCTCTTGGCACTGGTTAGATAATATTATCCATATTCTTGTGTGTGGACTTGGATATCATTCTTATGGACGGATGCACTGATGGAAGAAAAATGAGCAATATTGTATACTATAATTTTCTGTTTGGATGAGAAAACACTGTTCAAAAGAGAAAGGATTGAAAGGATAAAATTATTCACTATTTTGTAAACTCTTCTTGGGTTTAGGACCTGGTGTTTTCATTGGTTTGTCACCATGTAGTGGTCCCTTAAACCACATTTGGGAAACTTCATTTTCTGACATCTCTTATTGAATTAACTCTCCTGATATTTTTGTTTATGAAGAGACTGCTTAAATAGATATCTCTCCCCTGTCACATCTCTACGTGTCCACTGCTATCAAGTGGATTTTATTTAGAGTAACATAATAGGATCGATTAGAAGTGTGCCATAAGGTTTTGCTGTAGTTGTAAATCTCTGCATGAACAGGCAGACTCATCTTTCTTCTGTGGATCTGCTGGTGAATTTGAACTGCCCAGCATTTGGTTTGAAGTCGAAAGACAACCCACTGTGGCACCTGGGCCCCTCATCTTTCTGTGGGGATTCTAAAATCCTAAATGATTTTGTGGTAAGCCAATTTAAAACCTTAAGCCTGGTCTATTTACAAAACAAAACAAAATCTGCTAAAACATTCAGTGTAGGATGTTTTAAAAGAGGCTGCATAGCACAGTAATTAAAATTATGAACAGTGAGGTGCAATAATGCACCAGGAATCATGGCTACGTCCTTTCCTTGCACTGTGACCTCAGGCAAAATATTTGACCCGGGTAAGCGCTAGTTGTGGGAGAAAGATGAGGCCCCCGAGCCCATGCAGATTGCCGACCTATATTGGGTTGTTATGAGTTTGAATGCACTCAATGGCAGTGGGTTTGATTTTGGTATTTTAAAAGCCTTAGTCAAGAACTCTGGAGGTGCTGTGATTAGTCCTTGATGACACAGTGGGAGAGCAATGGCTCAAACCAACCAGCTGTTCCAGAGGAGAGAGATGTGCTGGTCCTTTTCTGTGCAGGTTTAGAGCCTTGGAAGCCCCATGGGGGAGCTGCTCCTGTCTCCTCTCTGGCAGTGTAGGAGCCCTGGTGGTACAACCTTCACTTGTCTGCAATTTGCTGCATTATTGCTGCTTGTGTGTTTCTGTGATGCTGGAAGCTCTGTATCTGTATTTGAAATAGCAGCAGGGTCAAGCATGATAAACAAGTCATAGCAGAGCTTTGAGATGAAGAACAAGCTAGGAAAAAGGACCAATTAGCACATTTCTAAGTAATTAATCATTGCAAACCTTATATGATCTTAGGCAAAGTATTAATAAATATCAAAGACAGCATACAGTCCTCAGTATGTATTAAAGTCAATGTATAGAAAACAAAAGTCCTCACAGGAGGGCCCATGGACATAATAATAAAGGGAGAAAAGATTGATATTATCAAGTATTCATTTTATTTACATCTCTAGTCAACACTGGTGGAATCAACGGTCAAGAAGTCACATGTTGGGGTGTGTTGGGCAAATCTGTTGCACAGACATCTTTGAAGGGGAAAAATGTTAGCTATAGGACTAAGGGGGTCCTGATCCAAATCTGAGTATTTTCAATTCTCTCATTTTTATGTGAAAGATAGACAATGAGCAAGGACAATATGAGAAGAAATGCTGCCTTTGGACTGTGCTGTTAATGAAGAATATTTTAAATGTACCATAGATTTTTAGAAGAACAAATAAATCTATTTTGGAAGAAATACATCAAGTATATCCCTTAGAAGCAAGAACTTTGAGACTTCATCTCACATGCTTTGGACATGTTAGCAAGAGTGACCAATCCTTAGAAATAGAAACCATGCTTGTTAAAAGATTAGTGAAAAAGACAAAACCCTTCAAGGAATTAGACTCAAACAGTGGCTGAAACAATGGGCTTAATTTTAACAATTGTGAGGATGGCACAGGACCAGGCCGTGTCCATTCTGCTACACATTGTTTTGGTCTGATGTCACGTATCAAGTGCACGTATCAACAAGTGGTTTAGAACTTGACTGCCAACCATCCAGTTTAAACTATCTGATGTCTCCACAGGAGAGAGGCCTGACTGTATTCTCCCCTAAGTTTAAAGATCCTAGGAGATTCTAGCATGATTCTTTTTCTCATGGGATTATTGTAAGTAGAAATTGATCCAACAGAACCTAACAATGAAAAATCTTACATGCTGCATCTGTATAGTAGTTTCATTTATCTTCTATTCAATGATATATTTCAAAAGAAATCCCATAAATGTCAATTCTAGGCATTACACATATATTTAATATTCAGGAAATCTTAACTTCTTATGATTACTAGTAAATTTCAATGATTTCACAACTTGAAATTATTCTTTATTTATTTACATTTTCAACTCTGGGTGAATTAAACTGGCTATTACAAATATTCTCAATCTCATATTATAACCCTAAAAACAAGAGATATCCAAATAATTTAGTACTAAAATTACTTAGGCATGGAAATGGAAAGTATTTGAATTCACAGATATTTATATCGGCCCCATATACAATGATTCAAACTTTGTTCAGTAGAATATATACCACTAAAATCAACTGCATCTGGGGAAAAGGACAATGAGATAGCACAACGTTATCAATCAGAACAAGATCCTGGTATATCCATGGAATAGACCATTATTTGCAGAGATGCAAATTCTAATGAAAGTCGAAAAAATTGAAACAAGGTCCCAATTGTCAAAGTATGACTTTAAATAAATAGCACCTGAATTTAGAGAGCTTATTAAGAATAGATTTGACATACTGGACACTAATGACCAAAGTCCAGACCAGTTGGGATGATATCAAGGACATATTAGATCAAGAAAGCAAAAGCACATCAAAAAGATTATAAAGAAAGGAAAGACCAAAACAGATGTTGGAATAAACACGGAAACTTACAGTTGAATGCAGAGTCGTTACAGCAAATAGAGGACATGACGACATAATAAAACTGAACAGATTTCAAAGGGTAGTTTTTGGAAGACAACAAAAATGAGTTTAATGAGATGAGAAAAGGCAAGGCCTTAGATGACCAAAACTGAACACACCTGTCATTCCTTAAGTTTAAGGAACTGAAGAAAAACAATCCAAACCTTGAGTTACAAATTTGAAGGAGTCTATGAATACAATATTGAATGACGCTAGATGTATCAAGAAACAAGGGAGGGAAACACAGATTCAATGCTCCAAAATAATTGGTCAATATTGATAAATTTCAGTAGGTACCAAAAGTACCAAAAGTAATGAGGAATTCCAAGCTGCCTTGCTGCCATTGGTGTAAAACAATGCTCCAGAAGTTAACTCAATACCCACTGAGAGGTTTCAACCAATGTATACAAACCAGGAAGCTCTCATTGGGCTATGTCAAGAAATTTAGAAGACAGCTCGTTGACCAAAGGACTATAAGAGATTCATACATATTTGTGCTCATTCCAAGGGATGTTGATGCAAGAGAATGTGGACATTACTGGACAATACCATTAATATCACATGCAAGTAAAATTTTGCTGAAGATAACTCAAAAGTGATTACAAACATACATAATCAGGGAAATACCAGAAAAATTCAAGCCATATTGAAAAGAAGATGTGGAAGATAGGTGTTCAATACTGGTTCTTGGCCAAAAGTAGAGAATACTTAAACAAATTTACTTCTACTTTGTTGACTATGTAAACGTATTCAATTGTGTGAATCATAAAATTTTATGGATAAAATTTTTACGATTGGAGATTCTAGAATACTTAATTGTGTTCATGAGGAAACTGAAACAGACCATGAGTTCTTCACAACAGAGGATACTGTCTGGCTTGAAGTCAGGGTTGTATTGTTTCAACATATCTAGTCAATATGTTTACTTCGCAAATAATTTGAGAAGCTGGACTATATAAAGAGTTACCAACAAGAAGAGGAGCACTGGTAGCTGAGTGGTTTCTAGTAGGGCTGCTAACCAGGCCTCTGAGGTTTTCTACTCCCATGAAAGTTACAATGTTGAATACCCGCCAGAGGTGATTCTACCCTGCCCTATAGGGTCACCATGAGTCAGAATTGACTCAATGGTAGTACTTTTTAAAGTTTGACAACAAGAATATTTTGACAACGTGACACAATATGAAGCAAATTTTTAACCCTGGGGATACAACCAGAAAAACTAAAACTTCCAATTATTTTGTTAATTCTATGCAAAGAACCCTGGTGGCATAGTGGGTGACAAAGTGGTCTCCTAATGATAAGTTCAGAAGTTTGAAACCACCAGCCACTCTGCGGGAGAAAGATGAGGCTTTCTAATATCGTGACATCTCAGAAACCCTGAGCATTATGAGTTGGAATTGTCTTGATAGCAGGGAGGTGGGGATGGGTTATTCTAGTATTGACATCCTTATAGTACTTTTAAGTCAAGGAAAATAATATTGCAGCTCAACTTACTAAAGCTGCCTTTAGAGAAATGGTACCTGCCTATATAAATGATGTATGTGGATAATCTATATCGATATCAACAATATCATCTATATATCTATGTACATATCTTACAACTGAAGGAATAGAAAGGTAGACATAAGATATCTTTATGTGCCTTTCTCTGAAAATCAAGCCAACATGCAGACACCTGAATTTAATATTTTAAGACTATAAGATGCATGTTATTTAAATGTAAAGACAATTCAAGACATAAAAAGTTACCACTTGGTTTACATTTTAATGTTTATTCAATATGCTTTTTGTGTAATTTTATCTTGTTCTTTTCTCCTAGCCTAATAATATTGCATTTTAAGTAAGTGTGAAAAATAGAAAATAGCTCACTTGAAGTAGAAATACCCATATTTTTTTTCCTGCAGATCTTACATTGTTTTGGTAAGTGTTTTTTAATTATTTATAAATCACCCCATAGCATAGCAATCGCTTTAGTAATAGCCTTATTAATTATAATATGTTCATAGCATGTTAGTTGAGACATATTCAGGTTCAATGTAATAAAGTGAACCTATAAAATGTTTATGTATTTTTAGAGTTAAAATAGGTATTGATTCACTCAAATCCCTGTAAACTCAATGTTGCTTGATTGTGTTCTCTGGATGCCAAATTAATGGAGCAAAACTATATGTGGATTTAACCAGCTGTGCCTTACATACTAATTTTCTTAAAAAGAAACATAGAGATTACCGTGGTCAGCATCACTGTGTCTACTCTAAATGTGTGTTGTTTTGTTTTATTCTTGTTCTTTAAGGTTGTTGTTTGAATGTAAGATGATGTTGATTTCTCGGAATAAGATGTGAGCTGGGACAGGATATACTATTAGTGTTTGATGGTATTTAACATCACATAAGACTTTCTTTATGTGTATAGTTAATATGCTAGAATAAATCTCAACCGATACATAAAGAATTTTCCACTGATTATTTTCTTTTTAAATCCTTGAGTATTTTTTAAGAGAACTCATATGCCTAAGGAATTGGTGGTTCTAAGGCAAGACTGGAAGCATGTCAGAGATTTTAGAGGTGTGTGTTAGGTTTCAGTATCTGTACTTGGGTTATCATAGAGAGGTAAATGAAATTAATAATGGATGAGTTTTCAACATATCTTTGAAAGGTAAAGGAAAGCATCCAGACAATGTTTACCTTACTAGGAGAGTTACTATTATACCAATGCAATAATAGAACTATAACACAAGCCATATAACTAATTGTAAAAATGTCTAGTAGTTTCATCCAAAATATTCAAATTAAGCAGTTGTTCAGGGAGGTAACTAGTCACACATTGGATTTCTTCCTCCTATTCCTGACTTCCCGTCCTCTGAGTTCCAAGTGAACAGAGACCAGTTGCTACCCCTTGCATGACTGCTTGCAAATTGTAAACACCCCAGACACTAGACAAGGCACTAGGATGTATAACAGAAATGCTGTCTTAAGCAACATTGCCTTAAACAAGTTACTAGGCTAATTAAGTGGAATATTCCACGAATCCCGACCCTAAAGCTCCAATTGAAAGCACCAAATATTAGGAGATGTTTGACTGTATGTAAACATTCCCAGAAGCTGTGTTTGTTTTTGTTTATCCCTGTCATTGCTGTGAATGTGTCTATCACACAACTGGCCAATCAAGAACCCCTTATTTTGTCATGAGACAAGGAACATTGGATGACGCCTGGCTAATCTTCCTAAATATCTTAATCTCTGGCTCTGTAGAAGGAAGTGGAAAACGCAGACTAGAATTTAAAATTCTCCATTCTCCAGACTTTCTTGTGGAGACTTGGAACCTCTGAAATGATTGTCCTGAGATAAGCTTTAAACTTCAAGCCAAAAGCATCCCCTGACGTCTTCTTAAACCCAAACAACCATTTCACTTAACTAGCACAAAGTGTCTACATCTACCTTGAAAATTTTTCTAATTTAAAATCTAAACGTGTGATCAAATTGAGAATTTCAACTAAAAATATTACAGTCAAAACTTAGAGGGCAGTGAGTTTGTAAATGCTTATTCATGCTGACCCTATAGGACAGGGTGGGACTGTCCCTGTGAGTTTCCCCCTGTAACTCTTTGTGGGGGTGGAACGCCCCATCACTTTCCTGGGGTGCCACTGGTGGTTTCCAAGTGACCGGGTAGTCCACAGTGCAATGACTAACCCTTCTCCTCTGGGACTCCATAGTGAGTTTACGAGGAGGGGCAATTCAGGAGAGGTGGGCAAGAATGACAACAACTCAGAGAACTGAACCCAAGTTCCTGAATGGTAGAAATAACAAGCATTGAATGGCATGGTTTGCTGTGCACACCCTCAAGCACAACAACAAAAATAAGACACGACAAAAGGGAAAAGACACCGATGGAGTTAATTTTAATATGATCTTGTACGTAAATGTTTACAAATATTATTTCAAAATGTAACCAATATAATAGCACATTTTTGATACCTATTTTTTCATACTAAGGGGCCATATCCAAGGTGTACTTCACACTCCCATCACATGTCAGTTTAGGTTAGCTACATTTCAAGGACACAAAACCAAGTGGGTGACTGGTGGCTACCAGATTCCGTGGCTGGAAATCAAATGGAGAGTTAGGACTGTAAAAGCCTTTGAATAACAGAGGACTAGGAAGACGTCTCATTTGAATAAAGTATTGCTGGGAAAGATCTAATTAAAGTAGAGCTTTCTCAATGATTGTTTTAGAGGGCTCCATAGTGACTGCCTCCTAGAACAGGGGACAAACCACATGTGAAGCCTGAAGAGGAGCTTTGCTTCCAAAGTGTTCTGAAGGTCATCACTGGCTCATGGATTGGACTGGAAACAAATGACCAGAAGAAACGCAACACCTTTTTCAGAGAAATCTACTTCCCTAATCTCAATCTGAATGTGGCTGCATATGCAACACATAAAACAACCCCTTATTCCCCATCCTTCCATGTAAGGGGGGGCAGCTTTTCCACTCTGTGAGGCCTGAAGAAAACGTGCCCCTCAACAAGCAAAGTAAATGGTCAATAATCATAAAAATTTGAAGGAAAAAAAAACCTTATTCCAATCATGGAATAGAATACCTGAGTGATGCATATGGTTAATGTCCTCGCCTGCTAACTAAAAGATTATAAGTTCAAGTCTCCCTAGAGGTGCCTCAGAAGAAAGACCTGCTGATCTTTTTTTAAATTATCTGATAAATAAAACACTATAGAGCACAACTGTACCAAGATAGAGATGAAATTCTAATGAGTCAGAGTAGAATCAACAGAAGCTGTTGGGTTTTTGGTGTGTGTGTGTGTGTGTGTGTGTGTGTGTGTGTCTGTGTGTGTGTGTGTGTAAATAATGCGACTTCCACCACTCCTAACAGAAGGCTGTTAAGCAGGATTTTAGAATGTCTAAGGAGTAAAGGAGTGAAAACACACACACACACACACCAAAAAAAGCCAACAAACCTTGTCTTGGAGGAAGTCTTCCTAGAACATCCTTTAGAAGCAAGTATGATATTGGACACACTTTCAAGAGAAACCAATGCCTGGAGAAAAACATCTCGTTTTGCAGACGTTCAACCAAAATAGAAGAAAGTCCCCCATAAGATGGCCTGACCCAGTACACACAGCAATGGGCTCCCACCTGGTAACGATCTTAAGGCGGCTGGAGAACCTGGCTGTGTTTTCTTCTGTTGTACTTGAGGCTGCTCTGTGAGGAATGACTTAGTAGTGCCTAAACCCCACAGCGATCTTTTCATTGGCTTAATTTTCTAAATGGGATCGTCTACTGCATTTTCCAGTCCCCAGTTCTAACATTATACATGAAAGTAAGTGGAAATTTTAGAGTTTAGGTCACCAGATAATAAGAAACCAGATTAAAACATGATGATTATTTATTTTCCATGTATATGATTACCCACACTTCTATGGTAAGTGTCCAAAAACCAACCCTACTGCCAGTGAGTTGATTCTGATTCACAATGCCCCTGTAGGTCAGGGAAGAACCGCCCCTGTGGGCTGCAGAGACTGCAACTCTTTGCAGGAGTAGAGAGCATAGCGCGAGGATAGCAATTTCACGAGATGAACATGAATACCTTGGTGAGGGGGGCAGGGGCAGAGCAACCCAGGAGTGTTCGCCAGTGTCAGAGCTATAAATAAAGCCTCATAGTAATATACATAAATAAATGTGCTGTTATCAAGTCATTGCTAACAACAATCCAGTCATTTTGTTTGCTTGTTTTTAGCTGTAATAGCAGCTAGAAAGAATTGTCATGATTGGTGTGCTTAATCCAATACATTATGAACATTTTGATTTTTGAATCAAGAAGTAAGACACCATGTTGTATTTGTTGTTGTTTGTTTGGCATCGAGTCAACTTTGATTCATAGTGACTCCATGAACAACGACCTGAAACTGCCCAGTGCTGCTCATCCTCACATTTGTTCTTATGTTGGGGCACATTGTGGCAGCCACTGTGTCCATCCATCTTGGTGAGGGAAGTTCCCATTTTTGCTGTCCCTCACCAACACCCAAAATGGTTTCTTCTCCAGGAGCCACTCTCTTCTGACATGTTCAATGTATGTAAAATGAAATCTTGTGATGTTGCCACCATGGGGTATTCTGGCCGTCATCCTTCTAAGACACATGTGTTGGCTTTGTTGGCAGTCCATGGCCCTATCCACATTCATTGCCAGTTCCACCATTCAAATTCAGTTTGTCTTCCTTACTCCCATGCCCACAAGCACATGCAGATGAAGTGATTGAAAATACCAAGGCTTGGGTCAGGTGCCCTTTAGTCCTCAAATTAACCTCCTTGCTTGAAAACATTTTACCCACCAGTAAATCATTTGATATCTATCAAAAGACCATGGAAAATTAATTAAGAAACAATGAAGGAACAAGCTAAACGCTCCAAGGTGTATCAGGAATAATTTTTCTCCCTCTACAATAGGGGAATAAAAACGTCATGTCCTCATGCTCGCTCGTGAAGTAACTTTATTGTCCACACAGAAAGGCCTTGATATACTGTCAATACTTCACAGGAAATAACCAGTACCTGACCTGGTTTGCTCTCATAGTAACATCATTTGTTACTGCCTACTGCATGGATCGCACTGGAGGGTCAGCAGTGAGCACGCTTTATTCTGTGAAGCTTTTCTCTTAGCCTTTCTGTAAGTGGGGCATGGGATTTAGTATGCAAGTCTTAGGCATTGTGATATTATAGGACACAAAGGTTGCCTTGGAAACTTCACCTAATTTAAGCAATAAGGCACAACAGAATATGTTTTATGGTGCAATTAATGCAAGTTTTGGTATATCTCAAGTGGATGTTATTTTCTGCCCAAAGTATTCATAGATGTATACAGAATTTTGCACACACATTGCTCTGATTAAAATGAGAACATTCATTAACTTTTTTTTATTTTATCTAGAACTCGGGTTTAATTACTGATCCAGAGATGCTGCAAGTTTAAGAACAAGAGTCTATGACTATTTGGTGGCAGAAAGTTAGGCAGTTCTCAGGACAGAGCATAGGTGGGTTTTTATTTATTGTGTTGCTTTTAAACAAAGGAGTCAGTTAACAACACTTTTTGTTACAATCTAGGAAATCATGAGCCAAAGAATATCAATGCAGTTTTAATTATAAGGGAACAAGTCGCTGACAAGTGAATTGAAGAATTGAGTCAGACATGGCGGGTTATCATAGGAGAAGAGTACAAGCTTTAGAGGCAGCTTGTCCCAAGGGTACTGTTTATAGACGCAGCAGCCTTTTAATGATAGTAAAATACAGATCATATATAAACTGTGTAAGAAGGAACATTCACCCCAATAAGTAATGCTTATCTTCTTTGAACATGAAAGATAAATATGTTTCGCAAATCCACAAGCATTTACTCATCCCTAAGGGAATCTGAATTATCAACTCTTGGACTGTCCTCAGATAAGAATGCCTTACCGATTGTGACCTCCCTTGGTATTCCTTCATCATGTAGGATTCTCTATCAGCAGAAACTGACCCAAGCTGAGTTTTTCTGATGCATGTTTTAATTCTAGATAGGGTTGCAATTTAGAACCCAGGATTTGTCCCTTTCTATGTTCCTTGATCCATGCTAATCAGGAAAGGATATGTGATTTAGGGTAGGCAGGATTCCAGGCCCTTGGAAGGCACTGGAAATGAGGGTGAGGGCTAGCGGCAGAGAGCGTGGAGGGCTCTTAAGATGATATTCACCAGATAAAGTTCTTGTAGATTTCATAAAAAACCAAAAACAGGAACAGAAGAAGCTATCCACCTTTCTCTGCAGATGAAAATATGGGACTAAAGACCAAGATTCTAGATCAATGGTTCTTAGTTTCTTGAGGATAGGATCCTTTTATGCTTTATGAGTTCTTAACACTCTCACGGAGTCTTGCTTATGTGGGGTATGTTGTGGTGGTGTGGCTTCCCCTCACAGTGACCCCGCGTGTCATAGAGTGAAGCCCTGCTGGGTCCTGCCATAACCTCCTGAGTGCTTTTATGTTTGCGCCCATTGCTGCCACTCCTGTGTTCATCCATCTTGTTAGAAATCTCCCTGTTTTCCACCAATGTTCTCTCCTCTATTACTTTGTTGTACTGTGGTTGCTTGTGTGTTGCTGTGATGTGTGTTTGTGTGTGTGTGTGTGTGTGTGTGTTGCTATTCATTGTGTCTTTTAGATACCAGTAGGGTTGCCCATGGTGAAAAGACTGCAGTTATGTTTCCAGACGAACAGATGAGTAAAAAGAAATAAATGGTCCTCTTCTGAGGAATTAGCCACTAAAATCTTATTAACATGGACTAGCACTATTGATATATACAAAATTAAAAGTTAAAATTTTGTCATATGAACTATTTAAAATAGTGTAAAACCTATTAGATGTTGTACAAATGTACTTTCTGAAAGATAAATGATACACTTCTCCCCTTAGTGTGAAGAATGGTCCTGTTTTACTTAGTCTCAAACCTCAATAATGGTTGGCCAGATAGAAGAAAGCTAGATTCTGATTTCTGATTCTTCTTTTAATATGTTTCAATATCCTGTCTCGTTGAAGTCGTGGATGATATTGGAAGATATATGGATGGGTATTTCAATAGCCTTTTCAGATAATGGTGTATATTTTTTGCCGTCATACCACCAGAGATTTGCAGTGCTCTATCTGAAACCATATGAATAAACTCTTCATACCCTCTTACATTTACATCCACCTCTGTCTCTTACACTTTGGCCCTTTTATCCATGTCTGATTTTGTAACATCGTGCAGTGGTTGTTTGGAAAATATTCAGCTATGCTGATCTTCTAGTTGTTATATGTTTGATTACACAATATATACAGTCCCCAGGTTATGAACAACTGACTGAAGTGCAATGTACAGTATGAAGTCATTCCTATAAAGTCCATTATATTAAAAATGTTAGCACATAAAATGTTTCATATAATACTATATAAAATAATAAAGTTAGGGTTAGGTTTAGAATTAGGGTTAGGAAAAAAAAATTTTAAATAATCAACTGATCCTGTTTTGTAGCATGCATCAATAAATTATTATTATCCATATATATATCTTTACATTGATAATGCTTTAGTACACATGGTCATGTTTCTTCAATGTTCATATATGTATTAAAATATACACTATAACTTATGAAACATCCTTCATTATAAGTAGTGTTAATTTCCTTGAAGGATGGATTTAACTTTGCAGAAAGTTTCTAACAGATACTAACTGATAAACAATCACAGGTTGTCAGTCATGATTTCAATATAAAATTGTGCTATTAAACCTCCTCCTGGTTTCACTTGTGACACAAAGAGAACTCAAAGCTACTGATGTCCTTATGTGTGCCATTTCAGCTAAAACCCTACTGCCACCACATTGATTCCAACTCATAGTGACCTTACGTTGGTATTAGGTTTCATTTACTAAGTTCTGACCCATAGAAACCCATTTACAACAGAATAAAAATTACCTGGTCCGGCATCGTCCTCACAATTGTTCTTATGTTTGAGGCCATCACTGAAGTCACTGAGTCAATCCATCTTTTGAGAAACTTCATCTCATACTTGGCACCTGTCGCCAAAAGAGACCAGTCCCTGGAAAAGGCCATCAGCTGGGTAAAGAATAAAAGCAGGGAAAAGACTGGTCTCTCCTGACAACAGGTGCCAAGTACCTAGGGTGAACTTTCGCCATCCCAAGATTTCTAAGAAACGCTTTGGCTATACTTCTTCCAAAACAAATGTGCTTGTGCTTTTGACATCCCTGGGACTTTCCATATCTTTCACCCACACAGAAATCCTCTAGAACAGGGTAAAACTCTCCTGGAGGGTTTCCGACATTGCAAATCTTTATGAGTAGAACGTGCCACTTTCCTGCTAGACGCAGCTGGTGGGTTCAGACCACTGAACTCACTAAACACACTATGCCACCAGGCCTTCTGTGGGCCACTGCAGGTCCTTAAGTGGAATTCCCATTTTGCCAACAGAATATTAAAGAGCTGAACACTCAAAGGTGGGGATTTAATTCAATTAATAAATTTTACTACATCATCATTGACATTCTTAATTCCCACTGACTTTTTTTCTTTTTAATTACTTGGCTGTGATGAACCACCCCAATACAAGTACATTTAAGTGTCACTGCTTTGGTTTCTGCAATCAAGCCTGGAGTTCTGCTCATCTTTAGTATTCTGTCAACAGAACACATTTTAACAGTGTAACCAAGGCTAATAACAACTTGGAACAGTGACTAGGATAGTCGTGAGCTCTTCAAAAGATTTCAGGCATTCTCAGAGACCTGTGGGATTCAGGGTGCTATCTTTCCAGATTAAAGGAGTCAGGGGGTCTTCCTGCGTCAGTGCTTAGCTGCGACTTAAAAGGTTGCTCCCAGTAAGGACTCTTCGAAAGGAAAAAGGCAGTGATCTGATACTGTACAGATGAAAGCCTAACCCAGCCTATGGAGTAGTTGTACTCTTATATGTAAGGTTACTGTGAGTCACAATTAAATCAGCTCTACATAGTAGCCACAAGTCTAGATTACTATTTTGCAGAAGGATGATGTGCAATTTGCTTGCCTTTTAGCAACAAATGGCTTCTGCATTTGTAAATATTATAGTTATGATATTGCCACTATAGATTTTACAATTAGAATTATAGATTAGTGCAATCCATATTAAACAATCCTGATAAAATTCAGGAGACAGGTTTATATCATGGGAACCTTGATGGATGATTCCTTTAATGTGATCACTGGGGTGCGTGGCAGTTTTAAAAACCTTGTGTTGGTTGTGGCTGCTCATGTGTCTTCTATGCTTTGATTTCATGACCCCCACAGGACTGGCCTTTAAATCACATGCCTCTGAGTCTTTCAATTTATGAATTTGTAATTTTAATAAAAACAGAACCATGTTACACTTGGTGGGTCATTTTAATCTTAAGATTTTCTTAGCAAGACAAAGAACTTACGCTCCTGGGGTTTCGTTTCGTTTTGTTTTGATTTGATGTTGCTGTTTTATGACAACAGGCCGTGCATGCCATTTCCTTTAGACAACCTTGAATATACTGCTTGTGTGCTGCTAAATCAACTGAGATTTTAAAACAGCATATCTGAAAACCATATCACAGAACCTGAATCAAATAAAAACTAAACCAAACCAATATTTCTAGATGTTGTGTTTTTGTTCTGTAGGAAGTAGTAGTGACTGAGAAGCACAAAGGCTGGAAACAAGATTATTTTAATACAAAGTGAATACATATCTCCTCTGAAAGGAGATAAATTAGTTGTGAGTTTGGGAAATTTTCTGCAGGAATTGGTGCAGATAGCTATTAATACTAAAGGTGTTAAGAAAGGATGTTTGATTACTCTGACCACTAGAGAAATGAAAAGAAGGGAAAGGGAAAAAAAATCAACTAAAGACTAGGTTTTTGGGTTTGTTTTTGGCATATGTGAATGATATTGAAGAAGGACCGAGCAGACTCTAATGAGCTGTCTGTTGGCCAGAGAGTCAGAATTCCTAGTCTGCTGGGAGAAATGCGAACAAAGGATTAATGAATTCCTGAAAGCCTTAGCATGGCATCTGTCAAGGTTATGTTGCTTAATAGAGCAAAAGCAAAATCATTCAGTCTCTCTTCTAGTTTCTCAGAGTTTTATAAACTGACTAGAAAGACTGAATTATTCCTGGAGAACCCAGTATTAACAAAAAAAATTCTGCATCCCAGACTAACACGCTCTTTGACAAACCTTGAAGTCTGATTTCCGAGGGGAAAATAATTAAGGGACTCTGGAAAATGATTTACTTCACAAGAAAGTGGGCATGTTCACTCATGCAAAGGACACACACTGGAAACCTATGAAGCCGTCATTTTCTGTGGCGACCGAAGTACTCTAAAGAGAAGAGCTGTAGGACATCAGAGTGGTACATCTTGTTTTAGTTAGGGTGTCATGATCAAATCATCAACACTGAAAGAAACGTGCATGTACATCATTTGGAGAGGATCCCTAATGGTACAGTTTTTAAGCCTGTAGATGCTAACCCAAAGTTCAGTGGTTTGAACCCATCCACCGTGCTGAGGGAGAAAGATGTGACAGTCGCTTCTTTAGACATTTACTGTCTTGAAAATCTTTCTGTGGTAGTTCTGCCGTCGTATGGAGTCAGGCTGAGAGAGAAACAACTCTGTGGCAACAGATTTACACAGCATTTGAAGTAATGATGATAAACTTACAAAAAGAGGAAAAAACCTAACGTAATATAGTATCTTTTCATGTGGGTAGTGAAAAGAGGAGCTATTAGCTCAACAGCCAAATTAAAATGAAAATTAGCAGCCTAGTTCAGGATTTTTCTCTTTTTAAACTACATTGACCTGTTTTGTAAGTAACTGAAAGGTAAAATACATCATCTATTCATGTAAATTATTCCTGTATATAAATCCACTAAATACAGGATATGTTCTAGCCATAACTAGGTATAATTCTACTGTTCTATTTATATAATTTATCTATTAGTACCAATTAGTAAACTGAAAGCAATACTGCTATTGACCCATACATGCTGTCTAGCTTTACAGCACAGATATGAATTTCCCAAGTGTATCTGTCCTCTGCCAATAATATTCTATCAAAAAATAATAATAGTATGAAGGAAAAAAAGCACTTTAATTTAGGATGTGTTTACAATAGAGAAGGAGAATTGTACTGCATTTGACTATTTTCAAATAATTTTATGATAGTTTTAAAGTAGGATTGGTCAAACAAAAATGTAAAAGCATACGTATTTATTGCATTATATAATTAGAAATAAAAACAGTAGAAATATTGAATTTAAGAAAAATTCTGATTATATTACTATTTGGAAACCATCAAATTGGAGTTTTAAAACTTTAGAGTTGGGAAATAAGAGAAAATCCTCAGCAAATTATTTATGCTAATGAAAACAACAAAAAAATTGGGAAAAGGTAAGCAGATGGATAAATTTCCACAGCTACTTAGAGACGTGAACGCAGTTCTTACAAATCCCAGTGAAGGCACCCCGGTGGCTCTGTGGGTAAAGTGCTTGATTGCTGACCAAAAGGTCAGCAGTTGGAACCCAACAGTCACTCGCTCAGAGAAAGAAAGAGCAGTCAGCTTTAAAAAAGTTTAGAACTAAGAAACCCTTGGAGGTAGTTCTACTGCCCCATAGGTTTGAGTCAGTACACACCAAGTGCAGGTTTTCCCCACGAGGTTGCCAAGTCATATTGTGTGAACTACAGGCAATGATTCCATAAATTCAAAGGCACCATTGGATGACTTTTCCTTTTATTTCTTCAAATATCATAGTCTTGATATCATCTCAACATATCTGGTGTTGGATCACTAGTGTTCAATGTGTCAAATCTGCTCTTGAGATGATCCCTAAATTCCTGTGGAGTTTCTAACTTTTTTTTTGGCACTTCATCCACTTCTCATACAATTCAATAGTTCAATCACATCAAGAAGTGTTGTACAATTATTACCACAATCAATTGTGGAACATTTTCTTCTTCCTTGCACTCATTCTTCTTCTTGTAATTACTATTTTTCAATTGTGGCAATCATTTTGGCTCTTGAGTACTTGTTTTAATTCGAGTTTTCTTCAACCTGAAGTTGTGTATTAAAACAACTGATAAAACAAAAAAACATAAAACTCATTATCTGTTCCATAGTTGACTCCTGGCCTTCTTTAGGCTATTGCTGTTGAGTATCTCCATTGTCTCTTGCTAAAGTTGGAGTTCATTTTCCTGTGTGTGCTATATGGTCCATATGTTAATGTTGCTGAAAAAAGTGTTGGTGTTCCAAAATTCATTTCATCAACAGCAAATTTTCCAACTACCCATCCTTCTTCTTTGTTTCCAACTTGGAATTCCAATCACCAATAATTACCAGTGAATGTTTATTGCATCTTTGATCATTTTCAGACTGAAAAATCAGTAGAATTCCTTAATTTCTTCATCCTTATCTTTAGCAGTTGGTGTATAAATTTCTATAACAATTATATCAACTGGTCTTCTTTGTAGGTATACGGATATTATCCTATCATATATAGTATTGTGCTTCTAGATGCATTTTGAAATCTTTTGACAGCGGATGTGATACCATTCCGCATGGATTTAATATTCTCAGCACAGCAGACCATAAAATTACTTAATTCAAATGATCAATACAAGTCTATTTCAGCTCTCTAATTCCTAGATATAGATCCATTTCCTTTTCAATGACTTTCCGTTTTCTTAGATGAGCACTTTGTACATTCCACAATCTGATCATGAAGGAATGTTTGCATCTGTTTAGTCTCACTTTGAGTCATGTCTCTCTAGCAAAGGAAGGTACCAAAACTTTGCTCCATCTGGGTCATTCAGGTCAACTCTACTTTTGAGCAGGTGACCCTTCCTCCGTTTCATTTCTAGTGTCTTCCAACCTGAGGGCTCACCTCCTAGCACTATTATCAGACAATTAATTCTGAGGCTATTCATAAAGATTGAATTGGCTAGTGCTTCTGAATGAATTTTTTTCATTATTGCTAGTCTGTTTCAGTCTGGAAGATTTACTGAAATGTGGAGACTCTAGTTTTGTTTTGTTTTCAAAATACCAGTAGCATAGCTTCCAGTAGGAAAGCAACACACAAGCCACCACAGTACTATGAACTGACAGGCAAATGGCAAATTTAAAATAATTAAATAGTATTGCTTAAATAATGCCTAACCAAAAGAACTGATCATTTTTTAAGCAAGAAGATTTTTTTGGAAGAAAGCATAGCCAGGATGAGTCTTGATGGCACCAATACTAGCCAGAAAACACTATTGATCCGAGCAATGTTTCTCAGTGGGATTTGCCTGGCCGGTTACATTCAAAGAAGAGAAGTCATCTCAGAAGCTGGCAGTTTGTGGGATGCCCCAAAGCTAACAACAAAGGGCTACCATCAAGACTTATTATAACAGAGTTTAACAAAAAATGAAAAGCACGCTGGTGAGGAAAAAAGCTAGTTCATTTATGCAAGCACATTTTTTCCGTAATGACAATATACTTCTTGATTCTCTCAGGATAGCAAGAGCTGTTCTAAGATAATGTTGTTGGAAAATCTAACCTCATCAGCTGTCAGCCCTAATCTTGACTCTTTTTGTTCCTGAAACTCAAAGAATATTTAAAAGGTCAACCAGGTGTCCCTGGAGGGTACCAAAACTGCTATTTCGACACAAGTATGTGGAAAAACATAAAAATTCTCCCAGGTAGGATTACAGAAATGGAAACACTGGTTTCAGAAGCATATAGGCCCAGATGGAGGATAAGTGACAAACTCATAGCTACACATTTTGATATATATAATATATATTAAAATATACATATATTTCATAAAATTCATGGAAAATTTCCATTATGTTTTCACTCCATTTTTCATGAACTCTTTGAGGGTCTTGTGTTATATATCTGGAATCTTGCAGAAATTATTTGCTTGTAGAAACCATTGCTCACCTTTACAGTATAGCTCCTCCAGTGCACGAGCAACATAATCTAAGAAAGACATGCTCATTAGTGGCTCATTACTTAGCTGGATAATTGCTGTTCATATCAGCAACACAAATCACAGAAAAAACTTATTAAAGTAACCTATTAATTTTTTTTCTTGACAGGCTTCATTATACAGTATCTTTTCCTAATTAATGCAATCAGTCCCATCACATTCCAAGATGAAAGAGAACTATTAGGTCATCTTCATCCAACTACCTGGAAATAGGTTATTCTTTGCAATGACCAGTCCATTAATCTCAAGCAAGGGATTTCAAGGACCTCTCTATAAATGATGGTTTCTTTTTTAAACAGCCCTCCAATGATGGTAAATCTCTTTACTCCTGGAACATTTTCATGGATTTATCTAAGAGAAAATGGATGCTGAATTTCAGACCAACTCCTTTACATGAAAATATTTTTTAAAACATATTAATTTCAACTCACTGCCTCCAATATGAATTCCCCAGACCATTATAAAATGAAATGTAAAGGCTTCATTTTGCCAAACCTTCAAAAATTGTCACAATATGTCACCAAACTCACTGTCAGGCTTCCGTTTCCTGGCTTTGTCTGCTCTCTTAGGTTGAATCCTGTGCTTCAGAAACCCTAGCTCATTGTTAGCTCTCCTAGAGGCTTCCTGGCCTCCTCTGGCTTTTTCCCTTTGCTCGTCTGTTCTCCCAGTCTGAAATGTTAGACTCTCCTCCTGCAGCTTTAAGAATGTGCACAGTTCAGGTGCTGGGAAATCAGAGCGGATGGCCACAAGTCCTCTTTAGTATCTTGATTTTTTTCTTATTAATCCTTGAACTGTCAGCTGGCATGAAGCTACCATTATGATCAATAGAAGAACAAGACAATGGTGTTTAACAAAGCCAGTAAATGCTATCATTGTTTTTGTTTTGTTTTTTGAGTAGTTTTTCCATTATCTATGGGTTTCTCTTGATTATAAAATGATTAGAGTACATCATCAAAAAGAGAAGATATTGTGAAAAACTTACAAACTTTGCACATTGAAGGACTACTTCTTGGAGGCAAGAACATACAAAGGAGGGATTTCTGGGCAGAACAGTAGTCAGAAAGAGCTGGACTAGGGTTTATGGGTCTTGCAAATACCTGAAACCAGAAAGGACGATAGTTAGGAAAACAGGAATGTCACTCAGACTCCAGATCCAGGGACAGTTCAGAAATGTCTAGACAATTGAATGCTTAAATCTGTGATTTCCTCTTTAATAATGGGAAATTTTCACTTTTTATTAGTAAAAGAGAGACATTACTAAACAGATAAAAGCTCTAAATCCTAATACGGAAAATGAGTCCTAATTAAAAACTACAGGCTTATATTTCAGTTGAAAAATCTAAATGGAATTGAATTATTCACTGCAATTTAAAACTTTAAATATATGATCATCAAAGAAGAGGCACAAATGATCGACAGGATATTTCTACAGTGGTGGATAAAGAAAATAAACAAATGGCATAAAAATTAAATGAAGCATCCAAAGAAAGCATGGACATTGTTTCACTTTTTCAAGCAAGCATCAGAAAACTAAAGGAACATGAAGTGTCTGTGTACCAGGATAGGTTATTCTACATAAATCTACAAGTTCTAAGTCAGTAAGTAGGTAATTCAAAGAAAAACAAAGAATTTTTGGAATTTGCCAATTTTCATGGCATGAATATTCCTGCCATGGCTATTTTGAAAGCATAAATATTATATTACTCAACTTGCTGTTGGGAAGAATTGTATACGATTGACTCTCCCAAATTGACATGAGTTGGCAGAGCCAATGTGAGCCAGGTGTCTATCACCATTGCATCAGAGACAATCATGTATCTTAATTTGCCTGGAAGTTTCTACCAAATAATAAATTAGGCATTATCCCTATGTTCACATAATATTGTGATTGTCTTACACAGTAAAATAAAATGAAATAGTGAGAAGGGACAAGAATTTGAGTTTCCCTGACTGTATGAATAGCTAACTATGATACTTTGAGATCATCTTCTCAATATTTAGTCCTTAGTTCCTTAAGTGTAAATAAAAAAAGCTTTACTAACATTGTTACTGCGAGTTATTTCAGTTTAAAAACACCACAATCCTGTCTTGTTGGTAGGGGCCATAGATTCGTTCCACCCACAGTGACCCTGTGGACAACAAACCACGAAGTTTGTTGTTGTTCTTGCACCGTTCCTTCCAGCAGTCTCGCAATCATGACTGTGTTTGAAGCTATTGTTGAAGCTACTTCATCAACTCATCTCACTGAGGGTCCTCTGTGTACTTGCTGGCCCTCGATTGTATGAAGCATGCTGTCCTCTTGGAATTTGTCCCTTTTAATAACATGGTCAATGTAAGTGAGACGAAGCCTTGAGATTCTCACTCCTAAAGTGCTCTCTGCCAATCCCGTAATCTATGTGCATTCATTCATGTTTGATTTTTCCTGTTCATTGATCTGATTTTCCATGTGTATGAGGTGACAGAAAATACCACAGCTTAGATCAAGTCCTTAAAGTAACATCATTTTTAGCGATTTCTTTTGTAGCGGATATACCCAATATAATACAGTGTTTAGTTCTTTGACTGTAGTTTTAATGTGCATTGATTCTCAATTCAAGCAAAATTAAATCCTTGACAACTTCAAATATTTTTCCATTTGTCATATTGTTGCCTATGGAGATTTCTGCTCTCTCCATATTGAAGTATAATCAACACTAAAATTTTTGCTATTCCTGTTAGTTTAGATGCTCATATTATGTGTACTGCATACAGATTGAATAAGTATGGTGAAATAATATTACCTGAATGCCCAGATTTTCCAATTTTGACAGAGCAGTTTTCCTTTGTTCTAATAAAAGGACTGCCACTTGATCTATGACCAGGTTTCCCGTGAGCACAATTGCTGATGTTGCCAGGTGTCATCAAGTTTGTGGTAACACATAACAACCTCATGCCAAAGAGAAGGGAACACCGCATGCCCATGTGCCATGCTCCCACTGATTATGTCTGAATCCATCATTGTAGCCACAGAGTCAGATCAGCTCATTGGGGGGTTGTCTCTATCTTTCTGACCCTCCGCTTTACCAAACATAATGTCCTGTTCCAGGGACTGGTCTCTCTTGATAACACATCCAAAGTGTCTGAGACAAATTCTTGTCATCCTCACTTCTAAGGAGAATTCTGATGTACTTCATCTAAAACAGATGTCCTGGTTCTTCTGACAGCCCATGAGACTTCCAGTAGTTTTCACCAATACTGAAATTCAAATGAATCAATTATTCTGATATCTTCATAATTCATTATTCAACTTCCATGTGCATGAGGTGAATGGGTCATTTGGGTGAATGGGTCACTTGGGTCAGGTGCATATTAGTCTGAAAAGTGATATCCTTGCTCCTCAAAACTTTGGGAATGTCTTGTTCAGCATATTTGTCCAATGTAATAAATCACTTGATCTCTGGACTGCTTCTTTTACGGGATTCCCTGAGGATCCAAGCAAAAGAAAATCCTTGACAACTTCAATCTTTTCTTCTTTTATCATGCTGCTCACCATTGATTCACTTGTGAGAATTTTAGTTTTCTTTACGCTGAGTTGTAAACCATACTGAGAGCTGCAGTGATTGATGGTCATCAGCAAGTGCTTCCATTCCTCTTCTATGTCAGCGAGCTTGGCTGTGTCATCTCATATTGCAGGTTATTGATGTCTTCCTCTGATCCTGATGCTCACTTCTTCTTCATGTAGACCAGCTACTCTGAATAACAAAAACGAAATGTGTATTCAATTGAAAAGTTACATCCCTGGCACACACCATTCTTGATCATATTCCAGGTAGTTTCTTCTTGTTTGAATCCAATGGTTCCCTCTTGGTGCATTTAGCTATTCCACTTGAGTACAATGAAGTGCTCTGGAAATTCCACTCTGCTCAAACTTATCCATAGTTCATTATTATCCGCACAGTCAAATATTTTACATGATCAATAATGAAAAAGAAAATGTCTTCTGGTGTTCTTTGTTTGAAGACAGGATCCTTCTGATCAGAAAAGATCTACACCCTGTACCCTATCTTCTACTGAATCCGGCATTTCTGCAGTAGTCCATGTACTACAGCAGCTATGGATGAAATAGTTCCAGCACATTCTTTATCACTTGCATGTGATCTTAACAGAATCAGTTAGTGATTTCTGTAAAATCAATTTTCTTTGAAATGTGTACAAATATGGATCTATTCCATTTGGTTGGCCTTCCAAATTTCTTGGAATCGATGAGGAAGTTGTTCCAGTATTTCATCAGTCTGTCAAAACATCTCTATTGGTATGTTGTCAACCTCTAGGGCCGTGCTATTCACTAAGGTTTTCAGTAAAGGTTGTGGCTTCTTCCTTTCTAAACTATCTCTGGAAGTGGTTGAATGTTGACCAGTTTATATATATAGTGACTCTATGTATTCTTTCATTCATATTTTGATGTTTCCTGCATCTTTCAATATTTATCCCACACCAAACGAAACTCACAGCCATCTAGTCAGTGCTACTCATAGCAACCCTATGGACAGGGCAGAACTGTGTGTGAGTTTCCCAGACTGTAACTCTTTACTCGAGCTGGAATTCCATTACTCTCCTGTGGTTTGGAATGATTGGGGTTAACAGCCCAACATGGAACCATTATGCCCTCCATGGAATCCTTCAGTATTGCAACTTGAGGCACAATTAGGGGATGGACATTTCTGTTCCTTGAATTAATGTTAAGCTTCATAGAGCAGAATGTCTTGTGTAGTCAACAAATGCATATAACTTTTTCACTTTTATTTTTGCTTTATACTAATATCCACCTGACATCTATGATATCTCTCATTCTCCATTCTCTTTTCAATCTGCCTTGAATTTAAGATCTTGGGTACTCAAAATATGACCAAGGTAGAGCTGGTTCCTAACAGTACCATCCATCTCTATGACAAGGATAAAGTAAAGCATTTGAGACCTTCTTTGGCTGATGTACTATGAAAAAAAATGAGAATAATTAGTTACAAATATCCAAATTCCTATCTAACTCTTCTCACTGCTTTGATGTTGAATTGGACCCTTAGTGCCCTTAAATTCATAGTAAAAATGGTTTCTGTGGGTTTCAAAGGCTGCACATCTTTCAGGGAGCAGAATGCTCTCTCTTTCTCTCATGGAGTGGCTAGTAGGGTCAAAGTGCTGACCTTGAGGTCAGTGGCCCAATGAACTAACCCATAAAGGCACCTGACTCCTACAGAAACACCACAATAGGAAGCAGGATGTGTCGCTCTTCTGCTTCTAAGCTAGCAATGCTCACAATTATCTTGAGAAGCACATATGTATATAAATTACTTTATAAATTCAGTGCTAAATTGAGAGAAACTCTTGGGCTGAAATCGTTTAAGGAAAATGCTTGCACTCAGAAAAGCAGAGAAACATGTTCCCTGAGTTGCACTGTCCACACGCCATCAGCCCGCTCTAAAGGTGGAAAGTAAAACCAGGGGAGTCCACCCACTGTGGAAGACAAAACGCTATCAGAGATAAAAAATCAACCATTTTCACTAACATAACCCATTGACAATGGTTAATGCACTTTGTCAAAGGCGGTCAACTTGTGATAGCCTGGAGAAATGACAGTTCTAGAGAGTTCCCATCCTAGCAGCTTGCCTCCTATCAGCCACGTCACACCTCACATATGTTAATGTGCACCAAAGACCTTGGTGGTCTTTGGTAAAAATGTACATTTGAATCAACTGGGTCTGTAAATGAGGTCTAAAAGACCATATTGCCAATAAGCACCCAGCGAATGACATGAGGCTGATCTGAAGTCCTTATTTTAATTAGCAAGACTGAGAATATGGACAAAGGAATTTGGTCTCCCTGTAGGTTAGGTGTGGCACTTTTCACCTGAACACTGGAAGTTCAATGATGCAAATGTGCTTGACACAATGGATGTATGAATGGATTGTGATCAGATCTGTAAGAGCCCCCAATAAATGATTTTTTAAAAAGAAATACCATAAACTTTGAGATATAAACCAGTGTTTGCATGCCTAAATATTGTCCTGTCCATAGCAACATGTGCATATAAATTTTTTCCTGAAACAAAAAAATAAAATAAAACCCATCAACCACCCAGTGGGAAACTGTGATTCAAAGAACCCAGTGATAAGGTTGTCTGCTCTCATAAAAAAATTCACACTCTCAGAAACTCCACTATGAGTGGGGATCACTATGAGTTAGATTTGATTACATGGCTGTGGGTTTTGGGCTTGGATTTAGATTAACAAATATTCTTCTTTTTAAAAATTATCAAATATTTTACATATTGTCTGTTTCTGTGAAAATCGAATGAAAGAACTTGACTAAATTCCTGATTCATACATGATCAAGCTGATATTAGCTGTTCAGACACAGCCTGGGCACAAATTATCATTTCATTGGAAAATGACATTTTTGGATTTATATTGGCAACATGCAAAAATTAGAGAGAGGAAATGTGTGTCAATTAGCCTTTGTTATGTCTTAAGTCACTTTGGTAGGTAAAGCATTCAGTATGCAGTTGAAGCTGAAATGATCCTTTGATTGACTGTGTACTCAAAGTTGATTCTCTTTTATAACTATCTCTAGTTAAATGGTATCATAGAATAAAAGATTATGAATCGGGCTTTTCGGTTTTGTTGATTTAGTATTAAAAAATCCATTATAATAACAATTTAATCTGTAATAATTGGTTTCACAATCATGTAGCAATGTGGTTGAATAATTAACTGGGTATTTATGTAGGTTTGAAATTACCTCCATCAAAAAATTAACCTTTATTACTTTTAATAATAATTATGACATGTATTCCAATAAAATAATACATTAGCATGGCTTTTGAAGGTAATTGAAATGATAATGGAAATGAAATGATTATACATCCAAGTCATTTTGTGTGGGGATTCTGATAACTTCCCCTTAACAGTAAATGAGGACCAAGAGCTGGAGCTTTGCTTAGACTCAACCTTCCTGATACCTCGACCCTTTAGTACAGTTTCTCGTATTGTGGTGAAGCTCCATCAACCATAAAATTATTTTTGTTTCTACTTCATAATTGTAGTTTTGCAGCTGTTATGAATCAAGCAACCATGTGAAAGAGACGTTTGACTCCCGAAAGGGTCATGACCCACAGGTTGAGAACCACTGGCTTAAAAAAAAAGAGGAAAAATAATATGGGCTTCAAATTTTGCTTGACAAAGTAGTAATCATGTAGTGCAAGACAAGTCATATAACCTTAAAATTCTCATTATGAATAATATCCTGGGCCTTAGAGTCAAATTCATAGGTTAATCAGAACGTATGCATACAGTTTTGATTATGCTTTGCTGTAGTACAAAAAACGGAGCCATGTTGACCATGTTGGTTACATGTTGGGTGTTAACCATAAGGGCAGTAATTTGAACCACTGAACTCCTCACTGGGAGAATGGGCTGTATGCTCCTAAAAAAAAAAGAGAGAGAGCCCTAGGAAAACAAAGGGCAGTTCTATTCCATCTTATAGGATTACTATGAGTCAGAGTTGACCTGCAGTGAAATTTTGGATTTTAGTGAAGAAAGTCTTGGAGCCTTTTCAGTCATTTAAAAGATACATGAGAAGCAAGTGAAAATGATTATGATTATGATAATAATTTCTTTTTTTTCTTTTTTCTGTATGAGAGTAGGGATTAGTTCAATCATTTCATAGTGCTGACAAATTAACATAATACTTAATGACAAGTGAGCAGTACATTAAATAGGATGTATCTCACTTGAGGACTGTCTATTTTTAAAAAGACATAATAATACCTATTTTTTATAAATTCTGAGAGGGTAAGAAATTATATTAACAAATGACATAAGTCTCACATCCAATAAGTGGTAATTTGTAGTAAATAATCTTGACACATATAAAATTATGTTACTTAATCTGAAACCTTTTTATAGCATAATGTATTCTGATTATTTATTTACATACAACATTTTTATTTATTTACAGTTCATATTAGAGTAATGTTACTCATTTTTATATTTGATGAGATGCTTTTTTTCAAAATAATCACTATTATTAAATCAGTGCAGTGAGAACTGGTGTCTGAGAAGACATGGTCCACATACCCTGGTTGGTAGGATATGAAAGCATCTGGACTAGAATACAGAAAATTTGGGAGCAAAATGGCAGAATAGTGACACAAGATGATGTATTCGTTTAGCAATTATGATGGTTTTACAAGTGAAGAATAGGAGGAATATATCTGTTATCATGCTGCTAGTTGCTGTAGCCTCAAGATGACAGTAAGGCTGCAGTAGAATGGCCAACATCTCAGCACACCAGAACAAACCATTGCCTCATCCTGCACTGTCTTCCCAATAGCTGGTCAATCCAAGACCATTTTTGCAGCCACTGGGGAACTAATTGTCCAGCACCACATCAACAAGATCCTGTTGTGGACCAAAGCGTTTTCATAGGCTAATTTTCAGAAGTAGATAACCAGACTATTCTTTTTAGCATGTTTTAACCACCTTCATTGATTTCTATCTGCCATAGGTAACCCTGATCTGATTTGAAAACGCAAGGTCTAGCTTCCCCTAGCAGAGTAATTCCCAGTACCAGACAGTGAGGGCTAGTGGAGCAATCTCCAGTGGGCTCATATAGTTTAAGCCTTTAAAGTATATTTTGTTCGCTTTCCTCATTTCCATTTAAATATTAAGTGTGATAAAAATATAGAATTTAGAAGTGGATAGAAAATCGTATGAATGTTATACCAATATTGAGATCAGAAAATCATTTATTGGAGAAAATGACATACAAATGAGATGAGAAAAAATCCAGGCTTTGAACAAAAATGAGATGCTTTTATTCAAAACATGTATTCCTTCCATTCGGTGCGAGTGCTGTGATGATATAGTGGAAGCCAGAGGGGGTAGCAGCATCCAAATCATTGCATACCACATTTGCATTCACCGAGAAATAGGATTATGTAAAAAACAATGCAAGTGTCACAATCGCCTTACATTTGTATTCTAAACCTAGATGCTGATGCTTCCTAACTCCATTTCACTAAAATCACCAGAGGTTTGGAATATTATGTAAGAAAAAATGTCAAATAGGCAATATTGTGACCAATAAATTTTAATTGCAAAATAGTTCTTGTTGAAACCTTATTGTTCCAGGTATGGTTTTCCTTCCCTTCCTCTGAAGCAAGTTACGCTGTCTTGATGATGTCTTTTTCAGCACAGTGAGGTTGTATTATTAGGTTTTGTACTTAAATAAAATACTTTTTCATTCATAACACATTATGCTCCACATATATAATCAACTCATTCATCCTGCTCCAGTTATCATCTATGGGTCTTTAAAGAGCTAATCCCTCTTTTGTATCACATAGAAAATCAGTAGCTGCATGAACCTGAAGAATTCAGGTATGCCTGAATTCACTGTCCAATTGCATCCACCAATTCACTGCAGCAGATAATTTAGTAAAGACAATGCAAAACACATAGGGTCCACAATGTAGCCCCCCTTTGCCTACTCATCCCTGATTGTCCTGCTTATTCTAGGATTTTATGAAGTCTCCAAGTGTTCTGTGCCAAGTTTCTTTCTTTTAAAAAGGTTTACTAATATGAATACATTTTTTCAAGAAACAATGCCATCATGCCTTGAAGCTATATTAAACCACATAAAATGTTCTAGAAATGAAAGACACGCAGCAATTTGAAAGTAAGTATTGGGATTTCATCGCTTCCAAAATTCCACATGAAATTCTGAATGCAAAATATTGGCCAACATCCAAAACTAATAACAACTGGAGTTGTAGTCTATAAAACAAGCATTTATCCTGAGATGCTTAGTTTAAACATGACATCCAGTGTTAAGACTGTACCAGAAAAGGCTATGACGCCAAGCCCATCAGTGGAGCTTCCCCAGAGGTACTGATAAAACCATCAACATCAGGCAAGTGCCAATGTGACATCCAAACTCTGTAAATGGCCAAATGTATTAATGGGCCAAATGTATTAATGACCTCAAATCAGTTAACCCCAGCGCATGCCTTAGGACAGGTAAAAACAAAAATTACTCACATCTCTAATCAATCACATAAAAGGCTCCACTCCCATTCCCCCAACTGCAGTACTTTGCCAAATAAAGCTTTAGAGCTGCCCATTTCATCTGTGTGGACCTTTATAAGAAAAATGCTTTTGATATTTGCCTCAAAATTATGAAAATGGCAACTAATCCTGGCTAATATTTAGGCAGTTCCTTTACACAATGGAGCCGTGGAATCATAGTAGATCAGCACTCTGTTTGCTAACAGAAAGTTTGATAGTACAACTCTGGTAAAGATGTATAGCCTGGGAAGATTTCAAGAGAAGCTCGACTCTGCCCTACCGTCATTATGAGTTGAAATCAGCTCAAAGACAAGGGGTCTGAATGTTGCTTTTTTTCCCCTTAACCAAGTTGTCTAAAATATCAACAAAAGGAAAATGTGCTTGTTATTTTTCTGCATTTTGGTGTCATATACAGTTATTAAATATCTACCTTGTATAGGCCAGCAGCCCTGGAGTAACAGTGGATAGCCTGTGGAGCTACTTAATGGCAAGGGCCATCGTTCCAACCAACCGGTCACTCTGCAGGTGCAGAAAGAAGCTTTTTCCCATAAAGAATACAGCCTCGGCGACACAAAGGCATAATTCTGCTCTGTTCTTTAGGGTGTCTTCTCTGGGTTGGAATCTTTTTGCTTTTGTGTTTGCATAAGCTCTTTGTTTAAAACAAACCAAAACAATAACTCTGGCACCCAGTGTTAGGACATTAAAGAATTACCAATATTAAAATGCATATTATGGTGGAAATAGCTAAGAGGTCAAGTTGCTACTTTTAGTGCACTTGATATTTGTGCCTGAGGCTGAGATTTATCATCTGTTCCCTGAAGGTTCCAAATTGTAAAATGAGACTGGATTGGAATAAAAACTAATAATAGTCAACACAAGGACTGTGATTTATAGAGTTCACATTATGCATTAATAGAAGACCAGTAGTTTTTGCATTCATCATCTTATTTAGAGCAAATGGATGAGGTAGTTTTTTTGGGCTTTTTTTTTTTATGTTAACGGATCAGGAAACTGTGTCAAATCACAGCACCCAGTGGGCAAAATGAGCAAAAGGAAAAGGCAGATGGAAGCAATGCTCTGCTCTTTCTCTTACCCACTCTCGCACAAGCATGTTTGCTGATCATCTGTGTGTCTGACACGAGTATCGCTATGTGGGAAACTCTGGAGCTATAAGGGGCAATTCCACAGCAGACAGCATCCTTTCAAAGGGGTTCTTTAGCTCATCCCCATTCAGCCCCCTCGTATTGGCTTGCTTATGTAAGATGGAATCAGTGCTGGTAAAGGGGTCATGAGAAGACTTTAACTTCACTCTTATGAAAGGGCCCGTGATCTGCTTCGGAAAAAACCAGGCATTGTAATCCCTGTGGAGTACAGTTTTGACCCAACACCCATGGGGCCTCTATTCACTGAATCAATTCCATAGTAACTAGTTGTTTGTTTGTTTGGTTTTTTTTTGCTTTGCTTTAGTGAATTCTAGATTCAGGAATTTAGGGGCTTATGAAAAAGATTAGAACCCCCTTTCTCTCTCCTTTAGCATGTAGCATATTGTTAACCTTGAATTTTATACACTGAAGACAGTGACAGCTGAATTGATAAATTCCCTTAGTTTAATTTCACACATTCACAATTTAAAAGCAAAAGAATGGGTGGAAGGTCATCACATGGAAGTCACTTAGAATGTTACAAAAAGTAGTCATAAATAGGAATGACTTATGGAGATGTCTGTCACTTTCATTACCATAGTCCCTTCTTGCTTGATTTTCATCAATATAAGGCTGTGCAATATTCACAGCTACCCAGGATACTGTGTTTCCCCTTGTAACAGTAGGCAGAAGGTTCATATCCATGCTACTTTTTAACCTTTTTCCCCTCAAAGATGCATAAAATTATATGGTAATCTAAGTATTAAGCTGAGGAGATAATAACTGACATTCAAATCTAATAATGCATAGTTATAAATCAGGTAATTTTACATCTCAGCAGATATATTAATCTAAAAATCCATTTGAAGCACTGGAATTTTTTTAATAATGATATTCATATCAAATTATTCTCCCAGGTGAAATTCTAGCTAAAGCTAGTTTAAACCCTGAGCTTTTGGGTTTTTCTTCTGGTTTGGTTTGGTTTTGACTTTTGTGTTTGGTCTTTCTTTGCAGGGAGAAAGAACCAAGGAGGACATGCTAAGAGAGGCGCGTGGAGCAGTGTGCTTAATATCAGGACTTTATCTCTACCACTGCAGCAAGTTACGTCTGCATCTGATAGAAGGTCATTTGTGGAGAACTGAAAGCTGAATTAGCTTCCAGTTCCAGGGTAAAAGTAAAATTATTGAATTAAATTGCTCTCATCCATTCCATTAATTGCAGACACCTGGCACTCTGCACACACACCCATTTCTACATTTTTTTTACTGCATTCATCAACCTGTTTAAAGAACTTGATGATTTGGCCATCCAAGCTTATGAAACTCCATTTAATAACATATATTGATCACTTCCATACTTTCTAAAACAAAATAATCAAAAATATTTTGATAAGTATAAATAATTCAGTAAGACTAAATGAACATAAAGGAAAAAATAGGGTAGAGGGGGTGAAAAGAAAACAGTAAGATATATGCCACGTGCCAAATCCATACCATAGATTCTTAAAGATAAACCAAAGGAGATTATAAATTAAGCTCTACACTTTTACAAGGCAGAGTAACATGCATTCATATCCAGCTACATAATTTAAGGCATTTCAGATAGAAATTATTAGTTTGTTCAGTGAAGACCACATATATTTAATGCTAGGATCAAAAATATTTTTTCCTTAAAGGAGTAACACGTGGAATGATGTTCCCTACAACATTTTCAAAAGACATCGTTCCTATACTGTCACACACAAAAAAAGAATATATATATATATAAATGCACACATACAAATATGGAACAGAAAACTAGTGCCAAATATTAATCATGTTTATAGATATACAAATACTAATAAAAGTATGACAAATGAAATCTAGAAGTATATAACACATATGGTTTTTATTTTATGCCTGGTATTGTTCTACCTAATTTATATATCTTAATCCACACAATGTATCGTGAACAATTATTATATACTTTGGAAGGGAACAAAAGATATTGAGTGTGTTTCATTGAAAATGAGGATTTTCAAGGGATTGTCTAGCTTACAAGAGGAGCTTCTCTGGGATCAAGGTGCCTCCTCTGTCTCAGCTACTTTACAACTTTGTAAGATGGGATAAAATGACAATAATGCAAATATGTCTTTATTATAGATATGCAAATACTTTGTGTTTAGTGGAATGCAATTTAATACTATCCTGTGAATAAACCCTCTTGATATCTCTCTTTGTGAATTCATTTCAGCATAATTGATTGCCTGCTTGATACTCTTTTATTCTTTTATACATGCGCTATAACATCTTGCTAGCCTTTTCATTACCTGATAACATCCTATATCAAAACCCAGAAGCAAAATCTATTAAAGAAACTGGGAGCAGTCATCATATTTAATGTTGAGAATTCAAGTTAGTTTTATAAAAGTGAAAACGTGTCAAAAAATCCTTTTCCTCACACGAGGACGCTATGCAGAAGCCTCTTTCAAGGGTAGTAAGGAAAGAAAGAAAGAACAAATGTAAGGGTTGCATTAAACACACTATTTATTAGAGAATAAATTCTACTTAGAACACACTCACCATTTTTATAAAAAAGTTATGTTATTTATGGGGGAAAGGTTAACAATGAAAGGATTTCTAGCACAATAAGGAGGTAGAGACACAATTCCTCCAAACCACCACAATACTAAGGAAGGTAAAGGGCAGATAAGACAGACTTCTTACCAGTGGACACAGAGAGAATGAAAGGGTGTGGGGAGGGAGGTTCACATTACTCACGATCCTCATATAAGCGACAACCTTCATACACTCACTTGTTTCATTAAAATATTTTCTGACTCTGGTCTGAAAGCTGTCTGCATTTGAATTTTCTTCTGAGCAGGGCAAGAAAATTGACTGAGGAGGCCTTGACCTTGAACTGCCTCCTGGTAACAGATGTGAGAACTACAAAGAGTGTTCAGAAAATGTGCTGGATATGAGATAAAGGGTTTAAAAACCCAACAGCACCTGTATATGTTACAAATGCAGGTAGAGAAATAAAACAAAATAAATAATGTTAGTAAAATAAAATAGGCTGTGAGGGAGCTTCAGAAAGTGGAAAAGAAAATGTAAAGAAAATGGATCATTCTAATGAACCTTTTGAACTCCTTCCATATAATTAGAAGTAAATATGGCAAAACTATTTGCTTTTATAGAGAAAAATGACTAAATATTTTTAGAACATAAAACAAACAAAGTTCGGTTATTATACTTAAATTAATGTTTTATTTGTCTTCAAATTAATATAGAAGAGTCCAAAAATGAAATTCTTAAACCAAAAACCCAGAAAGAAAACCGCTTCATGATTTTAATATTAAATACAATTTTACTTGTCTTTAAAATCTAGACCAGGATGTGATTAATCAAAGAACATGCAATCAAATACAGGGTTTAGATGAAAAACAAGCACATGAATTATGTCAAGTTTTAGAGGAGATATTAGAAATTCTTAGAAAAATGAGAGCGGTTTAGTGAACAATGCTAGACTATTCCCTTTCTGTAGGACACACAAGAAAATTGAATTTCTTTATGGACTCATAAAAGATAAAAGCAATTGACATGATTAAGACAATTAATAAGAAATATAGAAGATATATTCTATGAGCTTCGGGTAGTATGGATCTCCTAAATCAGATTCAAACATTTATATATATATAAATTGTACATATAATACATAAAATTGTGTATGTATTTGAATAAAAATCAAATACTTCTTTCCAACAAAGGGCTCCAAAAAAGTAAAAATGAAAAGTCCAGTAAAAACGAGGTGAGCACCTTTGCAGCATAGAAAACAGAACACAGAATCTATTTGAAAGGGAGAGGGGGGCGGCAAACATAGTGATGTAAAGAATTTTCACACAAAACAATAAGAAAAATGACACAGCTGAAATTAGATATGAGTGAGTGGTCAAGACTTAATGTATTGTACTTATGTATTCATTAATCTTTAAAATAGTTAGCGACTATTAAATGTGGCTATTATCAAACACAGGATTCGTCAGAATTAATTAAATCTCACAGGTACGTAAATTATTTCACAATGAGCAATATGTGAATCATCCTTAAATATAATCTGCTTAGGGAGCTACATTGCTTAATTTACCAGTCAATTTCTTGACTACCATTCTGTTACATGATGAGAGGCTTCTAATTAAAGTGACAACTTGGGTTTCAGACTAGTTGACATGTGGTCCTTCATTTAGGCAGAAATTAATCAGCAAGACCTGTTGGCTGTTGAAGCAATTAAGTTTGTACAGTTAATGTTGGAGAATCAATCAGTCAGGTTAGATGATGATGGGGCAAATCCTTCATGGAACAAAAATGGACTCTTGATGGTATCCTGAAAGAAGACTCAAAAGGCGGAAGATCTTAATTATGTGGAATTAGATTGGCCCCTTTCAAACCAACTGTTTCACTTTTCTCTTCATGCTTTTAAAAATCCACAAAAGGAGCAGACACCAGAAAACTTATGGAAAAAATTTAACACAAGAAGCCATATATGTTGCATGTGGATATAGATAAAAAAATAATGCAAACCACAACAAATAATAGCAAAAGTGGAGAGAGTAGAAATGAAAAAGAGTATAAACTATAATTTAGAATATTAAATTATCATTCAATAAATCAGTTGTTGAATATGAATTAAAAATAAAATTGGATGATATTAGGAGCAATGATAGAAGATAAAATGCAAAAGTCACATTATTATAAAAATTAAACGCAATTAACCCACAGCCAAAGCCATTGGAATGGGATCTATTTAAAAACCTAGCAACCCTCTGCAGCAGTGCTTCTCCACCTTACCGTTCACACAGTTCATGCTGTGGCCGCCCCAACCCTAAAAATGATTTCCTCGCTATTTCATCACTGTCATGTTGCTACTATTATGAATCAGGCAACCCCTGTGAAAGGGTGGTTCCACCCCCTAAGGGGTTGCGAACCACAGGTTGAGAAGCGCTGCTCCACAGCATTTCTGAGGTGGTAAATCCTGGTGGGATCGAAGCAGTGTTATCTTTCTCCCTCAGAGCAGCTGGAGGGTTTGAATCACCAAAATGCGGGTCCCTCACTTGTCCAAGAGCTCCACCAGGGCTCCTTAAAAGTGATTAAGGGAAGACATAATTAAGTAACAATAAGTCAATTGATTCAAAGATGAAAAACACAAGTGAGAAAAAAAGAGAAAAAAGAAAATAACTAGAAATTGTCAAAGAATGAGAACTGTAATTTCAATTGTATTCAGATATCATTCTTAAGAAGTATCTTGTCTCTACCATGTGATGTTGATGGGTATAATTTAGTGGATACTTGCCCTTTATACCCACCCAGCTGTCACTCATCCTTAAATGACAAGTTGATAGAACACTTTCTCCCAAAGTGAACATATACAGGCATGGGTATTGTTTTGGGTTACCAAAGCGAGATGCCAATCTAGCCTAACAAAGTATCCTAGATGTGTGTTTGGGAGACAATTGCTTTATATTCGTGATGATTATTTAAAATGACAATGAACAATGCTCTGTTATAAATTGGTTGAAATAGAATATATTTAGTATGATTTTCATACTTGAACACGCACTAGAACTCACTCAATGAAGGTCTCAACCAGTTTTTGAGGCATGCTTTAGAGCAGTGGTTCTCAACCTTCCTCATGCCGCGACCCTTTAATAATGTTCCTCAGGTTGTGGTGACCTCCAACCATAAAATGATTTTTGTTGCTACTTCATAACTGAAACTTTGCTACTGTTAGTAATCATAATGTAAACATCTTATATGCAGGATGTATTTTCATTGTTACAAATTGAGCATACCACAATTAACCATAATTGACGTATAGTGATTCATCACAAAACAATATGTAATTCTATATTGTGAAATAAGTATGTGTTTTCCGATGGTCTTCGGTGCCCCTGTGAAAGGGTGGTTTGACCCCCAAATGGCTCGCAACTCACAGGTTGAGAACTGCTGCTTTAGAGGAAGCACCTCTGGGAAAAATTACTTACAGTCTATTCCCTGAGATTCCTGGAGGAAAATTAAAATTTAAACGTAGAATGTAAGCTCTGCTAGGACTAACTAAAACCAAGACAAAACCAAAACAACCAAACAAACAAAATAAGCCCACTGCCATGGAATCCACGCGGATTCATGGGGACCCCGAAGGACAAGCCAAGACTGCAACTCCTTCTGGGAGCAGAAATTGCGTCTTTCTCCCGCTGTGCAGCTGGCATTTTCAAACTGCTTACTTGCAGACTGCAGGTCAGTGCAGTTCCACTGGGCAACCAGTACTCTTCCGCTAAAGGCAAACAGTTCCTGATTATTTGAGGCTGTGAACATGATTGGCAAAGAGTGAAACTGAGAACCGTTCCCACTTTGCTCCGGCCATCTTGTGTAACAGTCCTGTAAGTGTGTAGAACACAATAGAAGTATGAAGGAAGAATTCATACTGGGTTTATAAGTGATAGCTCTTGAGAGTCTGAGGGCTGGGCTGGTTTCCATTCATCACTCCTTTCTAAGATCCTTAAATCAACTGAATATAATCAAGGTCTCTACGTAAAAACTGACACGCGGAGTCACCACGTTTATCTTCTTTCTGAAAGTGATTGGTGGAAATGGCTTCTTTCTCTGATAGTCCTCCCGGGTTATTCTTCCGCATGAGGGCAGAGCACAAACACTTGGTAGCTGAAAGTACTTCCCTTACTGTAGAATGACATTCAAGTGTGCTGACCCTTGACCATGATTCCTAAGTGTAATGATTTCAAAATCTGTTTTGCCTGCTGAGTTGCATATTCTTGCCTAAAACTAGCCATCATTTAAAAGTGAACAGATTATGTAATTGAATGCACTTGATAGTTGAGTCTTCACTTTGTGTACACTTTGGAAGGCAGGGATAGTTTCTCAAATCAAATTAGATAATCGGTGCTTAAGACCATCCCCAAGTAAAACCCCATTATTTTCTCATAAACCTGGCCTTAGAACAATAATCAAATATCCTTCAAAGAAAAAAATGATTTGAAGAACAATAGGAAACGCCCAATCCCTATAAAACTAGCTGTTATTTTTCCCCCAAGATTCCTACTTTTGGATTAAGAATTGTTTGTTTTCTTTTCTTAAATTTAAACTGCTAGTAATTGGGACACATTTGCCTTAATAGGGATGATTTGGAGACCATGGGTGTTGCAAATAGGTGACACATGCATCTAATAAACAAAACATTGAAAGGCTCAAGTTATTCATAGGCACCTCCAAAACCAAGTCCTAGCAGTCTATTTCAGAAAAAGTAGCCGAGGATAACCTTACGGAGCACTGTTCTACTCTGACATCAATGGGCCGGTGGCAACTGTTTTGGTTGTTTTTGCTTAGAGATGGATCATCAGACCCTTTTCCCTATATGATACGGAGACAAAGGTGTGTTTCTTTTGTAAAGGCAAAGGTGGAATTGTCGGAGTGGAAATCGTTATGGCTCAGAAGGAAGCATAAAAGAGCTAAAAAAGTGAAGGGAGGTCAAACGGGAGGAAAGATCATCTAGGCAGAAAAAGCCCTCATTATTCTTACTTCAGTTGATGATAATGAGCCTTCCATTTGAAATAATCCTTGCAGACATGGACAGGGGTGGGATTCAAACAATTTAGCATTCAGTTTGCTACCCCGATGACCTTTTTAAGTGTAAAAATGACATACCCAAAGTATTGGATTGTTTTACACAGTTATGGGCCCAATAAAAGAGCTATAGAAAACTAGACTTTGTTATAATAAAACAGTGTTAAAATATTCATGAAAAAATGTTAAATAGTGCCTGACAAAACAATAAAAGTATTATTTAATATATTTCCATAGTGCTTCTTGCATGGCATCCTCACAATGGTCTTCGCTTTAATCTGAACATCATTGGCTGTGATTGATCCTGAACCATCTACTCTCTGTAGGAATAAGAGCCCATTCCATTAGATGTTGGCCAGTTAGACAATAGCCATTGTGTTTGTTATATTAGAAACCGTGAGTGACTTCTCTTCCCTGAACATATTATGTTCATCTTTGAAAAACCCCTTTCCACTTCTGCTTAACTTACAGCAATGGTTCTGACAGTATTTCCAGCCATTTGAACACTTCAGGAATGGCATACTTCATTCATATTATCTTGTGGTCATTTGGGGCTTAACACAAAGATCTTTTGCAGATAAACTTTAGAAAAGATCAAGAAATGTAAAGTTGTGATTTCCACCTTGGTGGGTCCCCAACCACTAACTTAAGAACCCTGATTATAAGTTCCATTTCAACAACTGGTTTTCCAAGTTCAACAAAAAAAATTAGTTATCAGTTCCGCCAAAGTGGTGGGAGCTGGCTGAATCCCACCACTGGTATGGAGCACAGCTTCACATCACATGCAAACTAACCCCAACAGCAATGTCCCAGGGGGGCTGACTACAGCTTTTCTTTCGCTCCATGCTCAAGCCTCCAATATGCATCAAGGTCAGGAAACAACATGAATGATTAATTACTTTTCTTAACTCTTCTTGGTTCATCCCTTCCCAGCAAAGGCAGTGACCTTGCTTTTATTTCTGGGTTTCTAGACTAGGCTGACTAGCTTTGAAAACTAGCTGATTTTCTTCTGATCCCACCCACGTTCCCTACAAGCCCATGCCGCAGAAGGGTTCTTGATGGACCTCCTATTTTCACATTTGACTTTCTCATCCTTGGTTATATGTAAACTTGATGGAGAAAGCTTCAGAACAGGCATTCATCAAAGCAACAGTTCAATAGGACTTGCTGAAGAAAGTGGGAAATCAGTGGATTGGGTGAAAAATTGAGCATAAATTCCTAGAACCCTGGTTTGCAAAGGCTACGGATGGCAGTAATATCTCAAAATGCATTTTCGGAGCCCTGATATAGATTGTCTCCATCAAGTTTTTTTCTGATGATTAACCAAGGATATAGATAATCTTGCCCTCAGGAAGAGTACTTTGCATGGTAGATTAGCTCCACCCCTCTTCAGCTCGCCCAGGGAAGGGCAATCTTTCTTAAGGGCTTGCCTAGGTGTGCCCTTGATAGAGACCACTGTACTAGAGACAGTGCAGTGGGGTACGTGATCATGAGTCAAGGCCTAGCAGTTTTGCCCTAACTGCCTTGGTTAAAAGGTTCTAGACCAATCTTGTAAGAAGGTGATCCAACAATGTACTTTTTAATTATGGTCCCGGCCCTACTTCCGAATTCCATCTATGACTGTAATGTATTGATTTGCCACCGATCATGAATTTGTTACAGTTCCTTTTGTTCCAATCACTGTTTATCTAGAATTTTGACTTTGAATCCTTAGAAGCCATTTTTATCTCATGCTAATTACCTCTCTCATCCAGATGACGTGTTTGTGTATTTTTGTTATCTGTGTGCTCCTTAAATTACATTTGAGATTGGGGTCTCTCTTGTAACATAAAACAATCATCGAGTATTTGACCACAATGAGAAGGAGCCCAACCACCAGGCCTAATCCTGCGTTGGAAGCAGACACAGTCGGTATTGGAATAGACATGTGGTAAAGCAAATCATCTCAACACCTAATGGGAAGTGTTAATGAAATAAATGTAAATAAATATTACTTCTTTGCCCCACCAACAGTTATTAAAAAAAGAGGGATTTTCCCCCCTTCTTCGTTTGTTTTACTTAGAAGCTGATTTTAAAGCCATTCCTGTTGTCAGAATGCAGTGGAAATGTTCCCCTGTAAATATGTAGCGAGTCTTCTTGCCAAGTACTGCATATATAAGATCCTATGTGGTATCTTTAATACAGTTGGCACAAGTGTGATTGAGAATGCCTGAGACTGCCAGGTTACAATTCCAGCCTTGTTCCTTTTTTAATATCTTTGGGTTTGGATTATACACTTTGTTCTCATAATGCTGTGTAAAAATCTGTGAATGCAAATCATGTCCTTTATACGAGAAGAAAAACTGTCAGTAACAGAGTGATTTTACTTTGTGCGTATGCCATTTTCTTGTTCATATGTGTTCACATACATGATCGCGTGTAATTCATTGCTGTTAGTTGTGATTGACTGAGTCTGACTCACTGTGATGACATGAATGCAGGACAGAACTGCTCCAAAGGGTTTTTAAGGTTGTGACTCTGAAGTCTCATCGGGAATCTCATCTAGGTGGATTTCACGAAAACGCATTTCAGCTCATAATTGAGCGCTTAGTCCTGGTGACAACCAGGGACTACTCTCATGTAACTAAAATAAGTACAATAACTAGTCCTTCATGCGGTTTGGAAGTCACATGGAGGCTCAATCTGCTTCTCCTGGGTCAAATTCCCTAATTCTCTCAACAGCAAATAAAACTAGAGTAGTTAGTCACTAATGGATTCTTATTGATTAGTACAATACATTTCCATAGCATATTTAATATGATATAATAAACAGTTGTTTATTAAGCACAGATTCTTTCTCTGGCTTTGGAAAAGCATTGCTTTAAGGAAGTATTAAACTTAAGGTATATTATAGTTGTAGTGACATGGCATATACTTGAGAAAAGAAACAGGAAAGGATCGTCTACCCATCTGACTGTGTGTCAGGTAGGCTGTTAAGTAATTTTTCTTGTGAAATCAATATTAATCTTTCCAGTAATCATTCAAAATACATATTGCTTGAGTAGAGAGAAAATTCAAACATCAAGAAGTAACGTAACTTGCCTACTATCTTCTAACGTGTGGGGTCAACTTTGCCAGCTGCAAAGCCTTCTCTGACCACTGTACTTTGACCCCTTTTCAGGATTGTGGATAAATGAAGGGGAAACCCTCTCAGGAAGTTCATAGGAGATCTATTTGGGACTGATTGTTTTGTTTAAGGTCATAGGATTTCGTTCATGATAAAGCTGAAATTTTTCTAGCTTGAGACACAAGATGTTTGCACTCAAGACTTTTCCCTGTCTTGAATTTATTTTGTAGATTCAGGCAATGATATTAAATCACTGGACCTTAATTTTTCTATCAATGAATCAGAATTGACTCAATGGCAGTGAGATTAATGTAAGGGTCAGTTTTGCTCATATTTGTAAAATGATGCTTTAACTGAGTTTGGAGGGTCAAACTTAATCATACACCTGGATATTTACAACGGCATCATTTATTTTTAATGGAGAAGTTGTGGATTTTTTTCTAATTAATCTTCCAGAATAATTATGGATAGCTTTCTAAAATATTATCCCTGTGAAAACAAGACTATTTGTATGTGAATGAATTTGTAGTAAGCAATAGAGAAAAAGGAAGTTGGATTATAGAAAGAGATTTAAAAAAATAAAAGATGCTAAATACATAATAGAGTACTGTAATTTTTTCCAGAGAGGTCACACTTATAAAGATAGCTTCAATATTTTCCCACTTAATTATGTACCTGCAAATTAAGCTAGAAGCTATAGGTGCCGTATTTAATTTATTGTGTCTTTCAGAATGCTTTTTGACACTTTTGACATAGATTAGTGCTATAACAGACATAATTGCAAAGTTATGTAAGCACAAAACAAAATTCATTTAATTTTGCTGAATGAGCTGGTCAAGTAGAAGTCCTCAAATTGTCCTCACTTTACCATTTCACAAAAAAGACAAATCGTTCTGTTCCAGGTTCATATGTAATTGTAACTCATGCAGCTTCCAGTTAAAGTCCCCTACTTGTAACAATTTGTAACTTGATTTAATTTCAGACTAAGAAGCTTCTGGAAATCCATGCTCAGCATTGACCACTGTTCTCACTGCTCTATGGTCAATGCTGACTTACAGTGACCTCTTGTGGGTTTCTGAGATGGTGACTGTTTCCAGGAGTAGAAAGTCCAGTCTTTCTCCCAATGAGCTGCTAGTTGTCTTGCACTGCTGAACATGCCGATCCCAGCCCAACACATAACCACCACACCACCAGTTTGATCACCCTTAATATACAAGTAAAATCAATGGACCTTATTTACCACACACACTTAAGAGGCAAATCCTCCAAGCTTCCATTAGTCCAATATATGGCTTACATTCTCTTTTTAAAATCTGATTTTACTCTCCCATTCAAAGGATTTTATTGACAATTCACTGGGTACAACAACACGATGCAAGGAAATGTGCATGGAAAGACACACAAATTTATAACTTCATTTTAATGCAACAACCTTTAAAACATAGACCATGAATATGAAGAGATTCAGGTCAGTGTAGCAGGTCCTTTCACAAGGCCTGGGAATGATTCAATACCTTATCTTTCATCCTACTCTCTGGAACCCTGGCAGTGTCGTGGTCATGTGTTTCCAGGTGGAAACTACTGGCAGCTCAAGGTGAGGAAGACTGGCTTTCTGCTCCTGTGAGAGTGTGAGACTCAGAGACCCCTGGAAACCCACAGCGGGTGGCTGGGAGTCAGCCATAACTGGATGGTAGTGAGTTCCATTTTTATGTTTGTTTCTTTATCTTCGCACTATAGTTTCATACTTCTCAAATGCTGTCTAAAAATCTGTAATACCATTAAATAAAATTAATACACATAATTATCTAAAATTGAATCCCTCCCTTTTTTAAGCACTAACAATATTGCATTTGTTAACAGTACAATTAATCAAGTCATTTCCTTTCTCAGCCTTTTAATTGTCTAATTTGTATGAGGACTCGGGATAGTTAGCCGATTGCTAAGTATCTTTATTTTTGCATGTGTAATGTTCTTGTTCCTCAAGTGATGCCCATCCTCAACTAAGAGTTGTCGCCTAAAAGGAACTGAAGACAGTCATGATCCACAAGGGCATCTACTACACCAAACAAAACAGTCAAACTAAAACAAGAAAATTTTCATCTTGTCCTTGACCTTTTAATTTTTCCAAGAAACTGATCCTTCCAGTCATAGCTGGTCTAAGGCCCCCTTGTGGTTAGGTCCAGGATGAATTCTCAAAGGAAGCTACATAGAAGTTAGAGCAGAAAATGTCTGGTCCTGTACTGTCCTTACAATGGCTGATAGGTTTGAACCTGTCATTGCAGCCACGCTGTCAATCTACTCTGTCTATGGTCTTTTTATGTTGGGTTGATGCTCTACTTTACCGTGCATGGTATCCTTCTCCAGTGCTTAGGTCAGTCTGATAAAATGTTCATAGTAATCAAGATGATGATTTGCCCTCCAATGGTGTAACAAGGCTTGCAGTCACCAATTGTGGAAAGTTATAGTGCCAACACCCATGTCCCTCAACCCAGTCAGGACAGCCCAAAAAACCATGCCCCCTTCCAGGAAAATGACTCCATCTCCCAGGACTCCCTGAAGCTCTTTCTCTTCTCCATTGGCCATGATCTAGACCCTACTCACTGCACCAATCCAACCCCCTCCCTGACTGAATGGTGATGAGTGTGTGTGTGTGTGTGTGTGTGTGTGTGTGTGTGTGCGCGTGCGCGCCAAACTACTGCACTGAGTGACATTGAGTGACAAGTGCCACTACCCTAATGGCATTTTCCCTTGCCCTCCCCCTCCCTATTGACCATCATCATTGCTACAACTATGAAACCTGATGTTTCATTTTTATGTCAACTCCTCTGACAGTGTCAGTGTGTATAGTACACACCCTTGACTCCCCTGGTGAGACGATTTTCACCATGCTTGCTTCTAAAGAGCATTCTAACTAAACTTGCTCCAGGATAGATTTGTTTGTTCTCCTGTCACTCCATGGTATAGTCCACATTTGTCACCAACACCATAAGGAAAATGAATCATTTCTACAGTATTGCTTTGTAATTGTATACCTTTCATGTGTATATGAGGTTATTAGAAGTCATGTGGCTTCGTTTAGCACTTTAGTCATGATAGTGACATATTTGTCTTGCCCGGTAAACTCATGAGTGTCTGAACAAGGGTAAAGAAATTTGCACAGGGCAGAATGGATGGGTTAGGATTGTCCTTGAAATCCACTGCTCTGACTCAGGAGCCCAGGTCTGTGAAGTAGCCACAGAGACAGACAGACAGAGAGAGAGAGAGAGAGAGAGAGAGAGAGAGAGAGAGAGAGAGAGAGAGAGAGAGAGAGAGAGAGCAGAGACAACAAGAGAGCCTTGGGCACAGAAAGTCTAAAAGGAAGCAGACAGCATTTGAACAGGAAGTGAGGAAGAAAAGTAGATTTTCTTCAGTTATGTGCCTCTGAAAGTTTCTAAAATGAAACTTTAGAGATTATAATTCTCTTTTACTCCTGTTGAGCTTATAAACACCAAAAAGGAAGTGAAACCAATAGAAATGACATGTTGTTAGGTGTCCATGGGTCAGCTGTGACTCATCGTGGCTCTATGTCCAACAGAAAGAAACAGTGCCTCGTCTGGTATCATCCCTACAATAGTTTTTTATGTTTGAGCCCATAGTTGTTACCACCGTGTAAATCCATTTTGTTGAGGCCATTCCTCTTTTATACGGATCCTCTACTTTACAAACCATGATGCCCTTTTCCAAGCACAAATCTCTCTTGGTAACCTGTGCAAAGTACTCAGATAAAGTCTCACCATCCTCACTTCTAAGAAATACTTGAGTTATATTTCCTCCTAGATGAATCTTTGTTCTTCTGAAAGCCCATGGTAGTTTTCAATATTCTCCATCAACACCGTATTTCAAGAGACTTAGTTATTCTCTGGTCTTTCTTATTCGTTATCCAACACTCATGTGCAGATTAGGGAATTTGAAATATTATGGTTTAGGTCAGACTCACCCGAGTACTTCCAAGTGACTGTTTGGATCTTCAATGCTTCCAGGACCTTTGATTGTGCATCCAAATAAAATGAAATTGTTGACAAATTCAATCTTTTCTCCATTTACAATGATGTTGAATATTGTCGACTTGTAAGATTCGGGTTTTCTTAGAATTGAGTTGTAATTGGAACTGTTTGCAGTTGTTAATCTTCATCAGTAGGTGCTCCAAGCCCTCTAGGCTTTCAGCAAGCATGGTTGTATAGTTTGCACATTGCATATTATTAATTAGCTTCTAATCCTGATGCTGCATTCTTCTTCTTATAATGCAGCTTCTCAGATTATTTATTGATTATACATATTGAATAACTATGGTAAAAGGATACAACCAGGATAACATATCTTTCTTGATTTTAAACAATTCAGTACTCTCTTGTTGTTTCAAACCACTGCATCTTGATCTATGTACTGCATAGATCTAGGTCCTGCATGACCACATTGAAGTTGTTTAGAATTCCTCTTATTCTTGATCTTATCCTTATTATTTTTTTATCCACTGAGGTGAATGTCTTTGCATAGTTGGAGAACTATGAGAGACAAGCAAACCTCTTTCTGGCTGGTATTCTATCCGTTCAGCCAAGATCCATCTGAAATTAGCAATGATAATCCTTGTTCCATGTCCTCTTCTGAATTCAGCGTCATTTCTGGCAGTTCCATGTCTATAGGCTGCTGTAACTGTGGTTGGGTTTTCTTCAGGAAAATTTTACTTGCTCATCATATAATGATATTGCTAAGTAATTTTTCATTCTCTGGGTTATATTTCTTTGAATGCAAACTGATATGTATCTCCTTCAGGTAACTATCTTCTAATTTTTTTTGCATAGACTAGTGAATACTTCTAGTACATCAGCTTTTGAAGCATTAAAATTCATATTCCATCAGTTCTTTTTTTTTTGCGTTTCATTGTAGCACTTTAATATAGTATATCATTTTACATTCCATTTGACATCTTAAAATTGAAATTTGCTTTTTGCAAATAAATTCCATACAAAATTGGCTTAGTACTAGGTTTACCTTACACATTTATGATAGTTGAATTTTTTTTTTTAATTTTATGACTTTTTTCTTTTTAGTAGTTCAATTTTTTTTTAATTTTAACAATTTATTGGGGCTCATACAATTCTTTTCACAGTTCATATATATACATACATCAATTGTATAAAGCACATCTGTACAGTCTTTGCCCTAATCATTTTTTTCTCTTTTCTTCTTTTACATTTTATTAGGGACTCATACAACTCTTACTACAATCCATACATATACATACATCAATTGTATAAAGCACATCCATACATTCCCTGCTCCAATCATTCTCAAGGCATTTGCTCTCCACTTAAGCCCCTTGCATCAGGTCCTCTTTTTTTTCCCCTCCTCCCTCCCCATTCCCCCCTCCCTCATATGCCCTTGGTAATTTATACATCGTTGTTTTGTCATATCTTGCCCTATCCGGAGTCTCCCTTCCCCCCTTCTCTGCTGTCCCTCTCCCAGGGAAGAGGTCACATGTGGATCCTTGTAATCAGTTCCCCCTTTCCAACCCACTCACCCTCCACTCTCCCAGCATCGTCCCTCACACCCTTGGTCCTGAAGGTATCATCCACCCTGGATTCCCTGTACCTCCAACCCTCATATGCACCAGTGTACAGCCTCTGTCCTATCCAGCCCTGCAAGGTAGAATTCGGATCATGGTAGTTGGGGGGAGGAAGCATCCAGGATCCGGGGGAAAGCTGTGTTCTTCATCGATACTACCTCACACCCTAATTAACCCATCTCCTCTCCTAAACCCCTCTATGAGGGGATCTCCATTGGTCGACACTTGGGCCTTGGGTCTCCACTCTGCACTTCCCCCTTCATTTAATATGATATAAATACATATATATATACATACATATATACATATACACATATATACACATACATACACACACATATCTTTTTTTTTTTTGCATGATGCCTTATACCTGGTCCCTTGGGCACCTCGTGATCGCACTGGCCGGTGTGCTTCTTCCATGTGGGCTTATTTGCTTCTGAGCTAGATGGCCGCTTGTTCACCTTCAAGCCTTTAAGACCCCAGACACTATCTCTTTTGATAGCCGGGCACCATCAGCTTTCTTCACCATATTTGCTTATGCACCCATTTGTCTTCAGCGATCCTATCATGGAGGTGTGCAGTCAATGATATGATTTTTTGTTCTTTGATGCCTGGTAACTGATCCCTTTGGGACCACTCGCTCACTCAGGCTGGTGTGTTCTTCCATGTGGACTTTGTTGCTTCTGAGCTAGATGGCCGCTTGTTTATCTTCAAGCCTTTAAGACCCCAGTCACTATCTCTTTTGATAGCCGGGCACCATCAGCTTTCTTCACCACATTTACTTGTTCACACACTTTGGCTCCAGCCGTTGTGTCGGGAGAGTGAGCATCATAGAGTTCCAATTTAATAAAAGAAGGTATTCATGCATTGAGGGAGTATTTGAGTAGAGGCCCAAGGTCCTTCCGCCACCTTAATACTTGACCTATAAATATAGACACATAGATCTATTTCCCCATCTTCCTATATATATTTGCATGTACATGTCTTTGTCTAGACCTCCATGAATGCCCTTTGACTCCTAGCTCTTTCCTCCATCTCCCTTGACTTTCCTCCTGCCCTACTACCATGCTTCATCGCCACCTGGGCTAGAGTATACCTCTTCTCTAAGCAACCTTACCCTTGATCATTTCCCACCAGGCCTGCCACTCCCACTTCTCTACCATTTGGGGTCCCATGTTTTTCCCTTGTCCCTGGGTTTGTTAACACCACTTCCTTACCCCCACTACCCCCCCACCCCAAATCCCCCCAAAACTGTCGGTCCCGTTGTTTTTCCTCCAGATAGTTCATCCAGCCTGTCCTATTCAGACAGACCTGTGGAGTCACTAACATGCACGAAAACTAGACAGAGGAAAACAAAGCAACAGTATACAACCAGACAACAAAACAACAAAAACAAACCACTGACAAAGAACAGAATAAAACAGTTCACAAGAGAAAAGCTTGTAGTTAGTTCAGGGATCGTTTGCTGGCCCTTAGGAGCGTTTTCCAGTCCAGTTTGTTGGGGCACCACGCCCTGGCCCCGAAGTCCACTTTCAGCATTCCCTGGGGACCTTGCCACTCCATTCCCTTGCTGTTCCGCCGCACTCCCCCAGTGATTTGCCTCGGTGTGGTGGGATCAGGTCAGGTGCAATTCCCACACTGTGTCTCCGGTGCTGTCCCCTGTATCGCCCTTAGTCACTGAGGGGCATCATGTCTCATAGTGGGGCCAGCCATGTTGTTCTCTCTGTGGACTGGCTGCTCTACTCAGGAACATCATCATCACGGCCTGGTGGGCCAGGCTGTGCTCCACTCTCTCCTCCTGCCCCTTCATCTGCTCCTGTGTGCTCTGATCAAATATGTCCATCTCCCAGAGCTGCAGAGTCAATGTCGTCCTTTGGAAAAAATTTTTTTCGGGGGAGGGGCAGGAATCCACTTAATTTATGGTGCTGGGGCCAGCCTCCCAGACCTCTCCACCGGATTCCATCAGTTCTTGAAGCCTCATTTTTTCCTAATGTTTTTAGTGAATTGGACTTCATCCTTCAATACCATAGGTTCTTGATCAAATGGTACCTCTTAAAATGGTTGAATGTCAATGAATCATTGTTAGTACCATGAGTCTGTGTAGTCTTTCTATATTCTTTGGTTGCTTCCTACATCATTCAATATTTTTTACATGGAATCCTTCAATTTTTGTGAAGCAAAAGTCCCTTTAGCTTCATCATTTCTTCCATTTCCTTTAGTTATTCAATATTCAAGAGCAAATTTTAGTCTCTTGTGATATGCACCGTGGACTTTTCTTTCATTGCTGTCTTTTTAATGAGTTTTTCTTTCTTCGTGTAAGAAGTCTGGGTGGCTGCTAACCACAATGTCAGTGGTTCAAATCTTGTTGGACGGAGATGGTGTTTTATGCTCCCATAAAGATTGACAGAGACAGAAACTCAAAGGGGACAGTTTTCCTCTGTCATATTGCTTCATTATGAATTCTAATTGATTTGATGACAGTGGGTTTTCTTCTTTCTTCCTGTATGATGCTCTTGATATCATCCAACAACTCATGTGGTGGTATCTCAAGTCTGCTCTTGAAATGGTCTCTAAATTCAAGTGAGATATACTCGATGTCTTATTTTTTGCTCATGGGCTTGTTTTAATTGTCTTCAACTTTAACCTGAACTTTTCTATGAGGAATACATAGCTTGTTTCACAGATGACCACAAGGTTTTTTTTGTCTGATAATATTGAGATTTTCCAACACCTCTTCCCAATGATGTAATGAGCTGGATTCTGTGTATATCATCAGGTGAAGTACATGTGTATAGTTGCACTTCACATTGTTGGCAAAAGGTACAGGTAATGAAGAAATCACTGGTCTTGTACAATTACATGATCTGATCTGCACGCATTAGCGAGGGGAAATGCCAACAGCCTTCTTAGTTTATGAAGAGAGAAAGTAATGTGATGGAAGCTTATTGCTTTCTTTCAGATTACCAAAATATTTTCTCATACAGTATACAGGAAGTGTCAACAGGTTCATAAGGGAAAACAATGGAGTGAAGAGATTGTGGAATTCTCCCACAAACTTTTCGATGTCTGCTAATTAATTCTTTATGCAACATTCAAAGATAGTGGTCATTCAAAGATAAAACACTCACCATTCATGAGTAGTAGATTCCCAGCCAATGTACTGCAGGCACAACAACTCCAAGTCTGTCAGGGGAGACTTTTTGTGTTGCTGTGTTATTGAGCATGTTTTTGAAGGGTATCCATACTATGAGGGCTAGTCTCACGATCTGTGTCTAAAAATCAACCATTGAGAGCCCTATCATTACAATGGTCTTATCTACAACTAGTTCTGCTTATGGCTCAGGATTGAGGAGCATTTTGCTCTATTACGCCTGGGTCTGAGTAATAGGTGCTATATGGTAAGCATTGAACTGCTTGGTGGACAATTCAAAGTCATCAGTCAATCAGTGAGAGAAATATGGACTTTTTTGCTCCAGTACAGATATACAGCCTCGGATATCCAATGTAGCATCATGTGAATAGGACTCGAAGGCAGTGGAGTTTTAAAGTGACAACTACATAAATTGACCTTGGAGAGTTTGGATTTGAGTTCCACATAGTTGTTTTTTTTAATGCTGTGATTTTCATAAAGATTTAACTAGACTCTTTTTTCAATGTCAGGAATCTTAAAAATGATGCTCGTGGGTACCACTCGACTCTGTATATTATAAACACAGGACAAGGAAGAAAATTTGGTTGGGCCAACTAAAGTTTACTAATTCAATGTTTTCTAATGTAATATAGTTTCTAAGGAACTACCCACCCACAATTTGTCCCAAATGGACATATATTACTCCAGATATGTGGTCCACCACATGATTTCATTGACATCCCAACTGATCATCCATGAAAATGCTATCTTCCAAGAAAAAAATTCAACTGACAATTCCTTTGCATATCATGGTGATGTGAAGTTGTTATAAAGTTGCTAAACATTTAGTCTCAAACTCTTTATTTCCCTCTGTACATATGTACATAGAGTGCTGAAATTAGTAAAATGGACTGCTTGGACTAGAATTTCTATTCAAAGATTTCAGGTGAACTGCATAAGGATGCAATCAAACATTGACTCAATAGGAAGATCCTCCTGGATAGGGGAAATAGAGCACAAGAAAGGAAGAGCTGAGGTGCTGGGGTTTCTAGAGGAACAAAACCAGTGACATTCACATGTATAAGAAGAGCTTTATATCACGAAATAACTTTTTATCAAGGAAGAGATCCAGTTCATGCCAACTCATATCTGTGGGTCAGATGCTAGTGGAGGCCCCTCCAGACTCATGCAGCTACTGGCGGATGAAGTAGGAAGCTGGGAGATCACAGGTCTACAGGAACTTGGCAGGGTAGGGACAACCCTCAGGGTTATACTGCCACATGGGACACCAGCCCCAGAAGCCAGATAAAGGACCAGATCTTTCTTTGTTATTCCCCAAATCTTCATTGAGTTCTGTTGTACAATGAAAAATGAGGCTTTAGGAAGTTCCTTTTATTTTTTCAGACTTGGAAAACAGAATTGCCTGGTCCTCCTACACCATCCTCAAAATTGCCCTTAGTTTGAGCCCACTGTTACAGCCACTGTGTCAATTATCTTGTCGGGGGCCTTTCTCTTTTCCACTGCTCTTCTACTTTACCAGGCATGTTGTCCTTCTCTTGGGACGTGTCTCTTCTGATAACATGTCCAAAGTACCTAAAACGAAGCCTCGCCATCCTTGCTTTTAGAGAGCATTTTGACTGTACATCTCCTAAGAGGTGCATTTGTTCTTTTGGAAGTCCATGGTATTTTTCAATATTCTTTGCCAGCATCACATTTCAAAAGCATCAGTTCTTCAATCTTCCTTGTTCCATCCCCAACTTTCACATGCAGATGCAATGATGGAAAATATGGTTTAGGTCAGGACCATCTTAGTCCTCAAAGTAACATCCTTGCTTTTCAACTCTTCAAAGCATTCTTGGGCAACATATTTACCCAGCACTATGCACTGTTTGACCCCTTGACTGTTGTTTCAATGAGCATTGATTGTGGAGCCAAGCAATCTCAATAGCAATTACAATTTCTTGACAGTTCCATGATGTGCTTGAGCTGTTTATTTTTTAGAAGTGACTTTTAGACATTTTTCTTGATCTTCTAAATAGTAATGATATCTGTTATTTTATTTTCATGTAATATAAATGTGTGCTTATGATAATAATATATCTAAGTAAGATCTATTTTACATACGGATCATCATTTACCCTCCCTACCAATGAAGAGACATTACTTTAAGGGTTATCTTTGAGAAAATTGAAATTTGAAATTCAAAGAGGTCAAGTAACTTGTCCATGCTAACGTGGCTAATAATTAACTATTGCAGCAAAAATAGCAAAACGTCTAGATCTACCTCCAAATTCCATTTATTTTTGTTGCTATTTAAAATTTACTCTACATATGAATTTGAAAACTAAAGATTGTGGGTTTATTTTAGGGGTTTGAAAAGGTTCATTCTGGTTCAAACCCCTGGTAAAAATTTGAATTTCCTTCATAGACATAATGAATTTGAATCTAAATTTGAGCAAGACCAACAGGTAATTCTTCTCTAAATGAACAGAAGATTTTGTTAAATGTAGATTCTGATTCTGTATATCTGTGGCAGAACTGTAGGTTCTCAGCTGGAGGTTAGACCTGGAATGAACCAGTCCAAAGCCCTGGTTTATTTAGATATTTTCAAGTCCATAGTGTCTAATTGTAACCCCAAAGAGCAGGCACTGAATATATGCAACATGAGAGTTGCATAAAGTATTGAAAGTAGCACGCACATCCTCCTGTTACTTAGGTAGGAAAAATTTGCCATAGTTGGTGTGCACCTCGACCAGCCGTGCAACTTTCAGCATTGTTTCAGGCAATTAATTCCTGACCACACTTATCAACATCCCCAGCCCTGAATGACAAGAGAGATGCTCCTATGACCTAAGCCACCCAGCTCCCATTACATATTAGGAGATATATTAAAAAATATCCTTAATTCCCAAGCAAATTCTTGCACACTAGACAATAAGAGTAAAATTCCAATAAACAAATTAACCGAAATCCAAAGAGGTGCAAGCTCCATGTGTGACTTCAGCTGACCCCCATTAGAGGGCTCGTCCTTCAGGGTCAATATCCCTAATGCATAACTATAGACACCCACCAATCGATGGAAAGTGATAAAGGCAGCAGAATCAATAGACATTAAGGAGGCTAGAGAGAACAAAGTCAGATAAATACAGTTAGAGGTCTGACTTCACTGAAATAGTAGGTTAAGGCAGGACTTGGGAAGCAAGTGTTTTCTCTCTTTCTAAGTGTAAACTATTTCCTCCACCTAAACTAGCTTATGGCTTAGCCTGCATTGACTTTATAATAGGCCATTAATAGAACACTGTGGTTTGAGGTCTTGATTGAGATAAAAAGTTCCCTCAATTAAATTCCATAGTTTGAAAATACATCACAATCGACTGATTTCATCACATGAATGTACCGTGTCTTTATTAGTTTGCTTGTAAAACCCTTACGAGGTGAACACATCAAGTATTATCAATGTAGCATTAGCCACACAAAAGCCACCATTTAGCAAATACTTAATATTAAGTTTGCCATTAAAATACAGAACACCATACACTATTTAGTACACCTCACTCAAATTAGTGTTGTTTATTTGAAATTTGCATTAAATTGGTCATATTGTTTCTATTGCTGATGCTTTATGGTGGCAAACCTACTGATTATGTGATTCAAAATGCGCAGTTATAAGAGATTGACACACATGTATTTTCTTTTAGTCTCCATACACTTGGAAGGAGGGATCATCAGTCCTAAATGGGGAAAGTGAGTTTTATAGAAATGAGTCAATATGTCTGAGTTCTAAAACAAGGAAACCAAAACCCTATGGGTGAAAGGATGAAGCCTAAGCCCTTTCCCAAATTTCAAACGGACATTTCTGCAGTGAATTCCACTTATCATCTCTGTTTAAAAGCCCTGGATGTGAATCTGTGAGTAGAAAATAAGCAGAACTTGGCATATGTTTATTCTAAATGTATAGAACAGGCAATACAATAAATAATGTTGTCAATAGCCAGTGCTAATAAATATCTTCTTGAAAAATCTTATTAAAATATTTTAAAAATTCAAGTATACAGGCAAGAGGACATATATATTTCCCTTTCTCTCATTTCACTTCCTCATCTTAAACCTGCAGAAAAACAGCTTGCAGTTGGCATTATAGCAGCTCCTCATCCATAAATCCTAGACTCAATAAGAACTTGAGGTTTCTTTAGAAATATATGCCATTTTTAAATTGTGGATTAAAAAATCTTACTGTTCTCTAGTCGTCTATAAATAAATATGTGTTGAATTTGGTTGATATTTCATTTCTAGAAAACACGTCTTGCTCCTGATAGTTTGCTTCTTTCATTGAATGATAACAATATATAACCCATAATTTTCTCCCTTTATATCTTGACACCTAAAAATTAGATTCAAATTTAAAATGTCTATACACTGGGTCTCTGCACACCTGAAGTTTCCTTCAGGACATACCCTTCTTTCTCTGTTTCCATGCCTACCATTTCATCACTACATTCGGCCAACAGACTAAGTATAATTTAATTGTGCCAGATTTATAATCCCCTATCCTCTTGGTGAACTGATATATATTTTTACCATTCTAAATTACACATTTACTTCTGTGATGGGAACTCCCCTAAATAATAATTAAAAATAGGAGAACCTTCCCTTAAATTTATAAATACAAAACTACTCTAAATTGTATAGAACAAGCATAGACCCAGGGAACAAGCAACTGCTCTTTAGCAAAACTTGGAATCACCTGAATTCTATCACCAGGTTATACTCAATTGTCTTCTCAATCAACTTGCTAGCATTTTTCATACACGTCCAGTATCCTACACTGTACACACCCTATATCCATGTAATCAGTTCCTTAAAACAAAAAATTTAGGGGTTCATATTTAGTTCTACTAAACTTAATTTCTGTGATTTTTCCCATCAGGCCTGGCAATTTCCAGCCAGTTGAGCTAGGTAAAAATCACTTATTAGCTGGGAGCTGATAAGAAACTAATTTACCTATTAATGAAGTCTTCCTTCAGGGAATATCTGCCATGGTCACCTTCGGCTGTGATTCAGGTCTGATGGCCATTTATTATGTTTATTTGCATTCATTGATCCATTAAAATATATCATCCACAACTTAACTCAGTTTCCATCTGGTGGAAAGTGCACAGGAATGTTATTAAGCTGTCTAGGAATAAAATTGCTTTGGGTTCCCTATTATGAATGTCTGTCATCCTCTAACAAAAACATATAAATTAACTAGTCAGAAATAGGTGATGCAAATATAAATATATTTTCTCAAAAATATAATTTTATTGATAATAACTAAGCACAAAGGCATATATATGTGCATATATCAGATATATAGCACTCCCTCTCACTGCCTTGGAGTCAATGCTGATTCGTAGTGACCCTATTTGGGTTTCTGAATGAGACTCATGGGAATAGAAAGTCCAGTCTTTCTCAGGAAGACCTGCTGGTGGTTTTGAACCTCAGGACATGTTATTGCAGCCCAACTCATAACTGCTACACCACAGAGCTCCCTATTGGATGGATATGTATATTTCTAGGGTAAGCAAAAAACATTGCTTCTAGAGTTCCAGTATTCCCAATATATTTAAACAAGTCTCTTCAGTTTGGTGAATGGATGTAGACAAGTTCTATCAGCAATATTCTTGCCTTACTCTCATTAAAGTGCCCTAAAAAAAGTCCAATTAAAAAGTGACTTCTGAGGGGATCTGCTGAGGCAGTTAAATTCAAGACAGAGAGGTCATCTCAGAAGGTTATGGTGAATATTTTGTAGGCTTTTAAGGGGTAATACTGATTGATTTTTTTTGAAGGACGCAGGAAAATCACAGAAATACTGAGAAAATGGGAGACATTGTTGGTGAGAAAAAGTTTTTATCTTCATAATGTCAATGCAGGGGCTCATTCTTTGAAGAAATATTTTTAAAGAAAATCTACACCACCCATTGTATAAGCCTGACCATGACTTTCAGATCTCTTTTTATCCTAAAACTTAAAAAATTAGGACGATCATTATTTGAGATCATAAAAATTCCAAAACTGTGATAAGAGTCAGAGGCAAGAATTTTTAGGGGAAAGTTTAGAAAGTTGGAAACTCCACCTTCCAAAATATATAGACCTAGGAGAAGAATATGTTGAGAAACAATAGCTTCAAATTTGTACATGTTTTCATTTAATAAAGGTTTCAATGATTATTATAGCAATGTTTTATAATTTGCTCTCAGATACTGATGGAGATGGGGAGACTGGATGTCTTCTAAATATATTCAGGATGTATATTAAGAACAACAGCCAAAGTAGGGCCATTTAGATAAACATAGACAAAATGTTCCTTAGACATGAGTATGGTGAGACTTCATCTGATGCACTTTGGGCATGTTAACAGGAGAGGCCACTTCGTGGGAAAGAACAGCATGCTTAGACCAAACAGAAGGGCAGCAACAAAGAAGAAGACCCTTATTGGATCTATTGATACAGTGGCTGCAACAATGGGCTCAAACATAGACTAATTTTTAGGATGAAACAGGACTTGGAAATGTTTCCTTCTATTGTACAACAGTGCCTTTGAGTAGGAACTGACTGGATAATGAACAAATCTACCAGTAACTCTAATATCAATGTGTAATATTTGAATGAAGTTGACTTAACTTCTGCTAGGAGTGAGCACTTGACCCAGGCCTCAGCCAATCAGTGAATTATGTCTCTCTGTGCAATAATGACAATGCACTGGACCCCATTCAGACAAATGAAAATCAAGTATAATACTTTTGTTGAAATTCAAAACTCCTTGGGAAGAAAAGTCCTCTTTCCTACTGTCATAGATCTTGAGAAGTACATCAAGAAATGAGAGTTTGAAAATGAAATAATTTCAAAGAAAGTGAAGTCAAGAGTTGGAGATGATTGAGTCCTAATGGTATAAGCATGACCCTGTAAACACTAATACAAGTTTTTTTCTATCGATCATTTCATTTGTCTCTGAAAATTATAACCTTTCAGGCATGAAGAAAAATGCTCTACTGATAATACTTAACATTGTTCTAAGGATTGGAAAACTGAAGTCCAAGAATTTCAGTGACTGTATCAAGTCCCTATTGGGTTCTGAGCCATTTGTATTTCTACTCTCTTGTCTGCTTGGAATCACGTAAAGTTTATAGACATACTTATCATCTAAATACACTAAAGACTGAGGATATAATGGAAGATAGCTTTAAATTCTTGCAGTCAAATAACAATAGATTAATAATAAAGATCCTTGTTAGTGTAGTGGTTATGATTTGGGCTGTGATCCACATGGTTGCCAGTTTGAAACCAGCAGCAACTCTGTGGGAGAAAGTCTGGATTTCTACACCTGTAATCCATTATAGAGTCAGAAGTGCACAGGTGGTCACTATGAGTCAGCATTCACTCTATGTCAGCAAGAATGAACCAATAATAATCCCTGGAGGCACAAGTTGTCCAGTACTACTAACCAAAAGGTTAGTAGTCCAACCCAGTCAGAGTCTCAAAGGCAGATTTGGTGATGTGCTTCTCATAGTAAGGTAAATTAATGTGGCTCTTCCAGCCATGGTTCCTTATATGGCATAATATGGTCCCAGGTTTTCTATGCCTGGTCTTTACAAGGCGATGGTCACATTTTGGAGGACATTCTTAACTTTGCTGATGGACAGGTTTGAGTCCTGACTTTGGTGGAGGGTGTAGGTTGAGCGACATCCTTTGTTTTCTGTTCAGTATCTTTAAGACCCAACTTTAGCACTGGGTCTGAATCAGTCAACACTCTGTTTACTTGAGGACATTCATAAAACTCCAACTGAATTCTGGGTGTGAATAAGACTACATCCTGCATTCACCTTAGATCGATGATGGTGCCACTGTGCAGCTTTACACACATGCTCTCATCTGGGAAGCCAGGCCTTCATATTCCTAACAGAATTTTGGTAGAAGCAAGAAGACCTCTTGTGGCCTGTGGATATTTTTGGCTTCTGAATCTGGACCCTGCATTTGGCTAACATCTGTCTCAGAACTTTTGTTTTGGAACTGGACAGTCCTTAATACCACGTGAGACACTTCTTCAACATTTAGTGAGTTTCTGGGGGATCTTTATGTGATTCACAGAACTCAGGGACAAGAGGGAACACAGTGGAGGAGCCAAGGAAAATGGAGCTGAATAACATCTTGGACCTTTGGGACACCATTAATCTGTATCTCATTTGGACTAGTCTGGTACTAATTCTAACAAAATAAATTATTACCACAAGTACAACTTTGAAAACCTTCTGGAGTGCAGTTTTGAATGAGGTTGCCATAAGCCAGAATTAATGAGACCACAACTAACAGCAAAAACACTAGTTAAAACACTGATGTCAACAGGTAACTCAAGGCATGATGAGTGTAGCAGTAGAGGCAGCTCAGGGCTACAGGAACTCCAATAAGAGAATCCATTTGTGCTTTACTTGGAGAAAGAGGAGGAAAACAGCAATGTGTGAGAAATATCATCCCTGACAATTCCTTAAAAGTACATACTTAAAACTCATACTTTGAAATACGCTACTTCTACTCTCAGAATTTTCCAGCAGCAGACATGACCTCTAATTAACTTCTCCTAACTTCTTTCTAATAAGATATCAAAACACAGAAACAAATATTAAGCTCAAAATAATAATGCAAACATGATCAAACAGATTGCATACAAATGTTTGATGCTCAAGTTAAGATCCCTTGCAGGACATGACTGCCAGTCTGGAAGCTTAGTGTGGAGAACACAGACATGCAGAATCATAAAGGACAAGAATATATATATATATATATACAAAGCTCCAGAGTCAAGCCAAATTTTCACCATTTATTATTTTGTCAACTTCAGTGACAGTAGCATATAGAAAGCAACTACAGAGTTTCCCCAATTTAAAAAGTTATTGTAACCCATTTCTATAGAATGCCGGCAGTTATGCAGCTGAGAACTGAGTATCAGAAAATTGTTGAGTTTTGAAGCAATGGTTACAGTAATAGTGATGGAACAGGGCTCTGCGCTTAGGGGGAAATCTCAGAAAGGAGATTAAGCTTCTCAGAGGAATTGATGTCTAAGGAAACATCTGAAAGACAATTAAGGTTACTTGAGTAAAAAAAAGGAAAAAAATCTTGGAAATGGTAAGATGATACCTGTGGCTGATAAAGATATAAACAATTAGCAATTATGACATGCACTCAATATATTAATATTGAATGATTTGAGTCATGAAAATGACTCATTTATTTTGGGGGAAATGGTAAAACAGGTAAGGATAATATTAAGCTTTTAGGGCATCTTCAAAGACATGTTGTTTATTGCTGTAGATATATAAGAAGGTTTGAGACAAAATATGATTTCAAGTTTGAATGCCTTAAATCCAAGGGACCTATACAATACGTGATTTATCTTCATAAATTTTAGCTCAGTTAAAAAATATTCTTAGTAAAAAGTTAATAGGCGTTACCATGACATATACACTTATAACTATGAGAATCTCAGCTATTGCTTAGAAACCATGTGTGGACAAAAAAAACAAAGATTTTTCAGGATAAAACCCCTGGGGAAATAAAGTTGAAAACCCGGCAAAGAGAAAAAGGTTTGTGTGGGTGGGTGGTGAGGTAGACCTCCCTTTCTATTGATGTAAAGAAGTAAAATAGGTATTAAATGAAGAGAGTATATTAAATTTCACAACAAACATATTAATGGCATGTCTGAGAAGGATGGTGTCAACATGGCATTTGGAAGAATGATATGGTTAGAATGGGGATAAATAAGAATTACAGAGGTGATGATCATGGATCATGTTTAGTAGTAGTGACTGAGGCATATATTCTTTCAGAATCATCATGTAGAGTCCCTGATCACTTCTACATAGAATGTCTACTAGATATAACCTGCCTTAGTTTTCTATGGCTGAAAAGTACTACAAACCGCCCAACAAAAAATGAAAAACAAAAAGAAACACCTCACTGCCTTCGAGTCAAAGCTACCTCAGAGCTTGGGTTCCTGACACTGTAACTCTTGATGAGAGTAGAAAGCTCAATCTGTTTTCCTCAGAGCTGTTCATGGTTTCAAACTGCCAACCATGTGTAATGCTTAACCACTATGCCACCAGAGCTCCTTTCAACCATAAAAACAATCCAAAACAAACAACACCCCCAATATGACCAGTTCTGCTATTTGTTGATGTAAAACAATGTCTAAGCCAGATTTGGTGCTTAGGGTCATTAAAACTTACCATTGTATTTATTCCAAGTTGGGCCAATCCCATTAGATCTGTTCCATAGGGTTTTCAAGGTTAATGGCTTTGGAACGCAGGTCACCAGGACTATTTTTCAAGGTCCCTCAGGATGGCTGAGACTCACCAACCTTCTGTCAGCAGTTTAGTGAGATTCTGACTCAATTTTTACCCATGATGACCCCATGAGTAAGAGTAAAATGGCCCCACAAGGTTTCTAAGCGTATACCTTGTGATGGGGCAAATGTCTGGTTGTTTGTCCTGTGGAACAACTGGTGGGTTTGAACCACCAAACCTTTCAAGTGTTTTAATCATTTTAAAACCAGAGCTCCCTCCAGGACTCCTTTAAAAATCAATCAAGTTGTGCTAGTGAGTTAACCAATTTATATATTTTTGTTATAATTTAGAAAAGCATCGTGGACATGGAATTACGATATCACCTCTGAGAAGTACACATCAAGATTGGTTAAGTTGGTGGCAGATGGTAGCCAGATGGGCAAGGCATGGTGTGATGGTATTTGCTTTTGGTTGATAGCCATTGATGTACATATACATCTCTTGGCTGTACTATAGCAATATATTAAATACAGTGACAGCATCTTGGTAATTTCTTTTAGGAGCATTGCTCTTAGTGTACTCTGGCTTTGTGTTTCATTTTAAATTAAGTATTCCGGGAATGCAATACTTCAATTGTAACTCTACCAATATTCTCATGTAGAACCCTGCTACCACTTTTTATCTTTTGTGAGTTTTTTCTCCTGAAAAGGGGATTTTTGTTTGTTAATTTGCTTCCTTTCCCAATTGAGTCAGCATATTGAATATTTTTTGTCAAAATACCCATGTGTTTTAACTTTAAATTGGTAAATATTCATGATGCATGAAAAAAAATCATGAGTCTATATAGTGTGACCTCAGTCACCTAAAACTATAGGGTAGGTTGTTGATATATCTACATCGGATCTAGAAATCCATGTCAAACTATAACTATCAAATCATCAACACTGTTTTGAATGCCTAGTGTCCACCTTAATTTTTGCTCTATGCTTTTCAGTTTCTCCAATCTACAAAAATATTTGAAGAAGGGGAAAATTTCTTTTAAAAACGTGCATCATTCTTCATTGCCTATAGAATAAAGTTAACCTGCTGAACCAAAAAGCAAATAAGCCAGGTATTTTATTCTCAGAGCCACCGTATGGGTTGCAAGCACTTTAAGTTGACAGCTTAGTATTCTTCCATTGTACCACTATAGCACCTATCCCAGCAGAGAGGAGAGTCAAGATGGGATGGTGTCCCGGAAGAATCACCCTCCTGGCATTCCTGCTGTCAGACCTGAAAATTAAGAGGTAAGGAGGCCAATTATGGGAGTCTGGGTGCCAAAAACAGATTCATTGTACTAGGATCCAGTTCTCACGCCCTCCTTTTATTTTCATCACAATTCACTGAAACGCTTTAAGTTCACTGCACCTGCCTGTAGGCTCCACTAATATTTTGCCAGGTCCAGAAAGACAAGGTCTGCCACCCTTTCCTGTGTCCTAGTCCTGTGGCAAGCAGTAATTTCCAAAGACTGCTATCTCAAAGGGATGATAATCCCAGGCTCACAGAGGGCTTCTGAGAGTTGACCACAAAACCTCACCTTTTGTCCTCAGACAAAATCCTCAGTCTTCCCCACATTGCTAGCTGCTCTGCACCTGCATTCTAGAACTTTCAAAATCCCCTCCTCAGCCAGTAATGGAGTGATTACATTGGCAATCCCCTTCATGTCTTGCCCTAGCTCCATGCTTGCCAGTGTGGACAATGATAGGTAGGTAGACAATAATTTGTAGCAATTGAATAGCCGCTGAAGATATTTACTGGTGACAGAATTCAGTTACACAGAGAACAACCAGCAATGCTGACAGGAGGGACACAGAAGGGCAACCAGAGTCAAATTGAGATCCAATTGACCCCAGAACCATTCCGCTAATTGGTCCCCCTTTCCTGGGTGACATGATGACACAGTTCTTATACCAGGAACCTCAAAAACCCATTATTAAAAGTGGAACTTTTTTAAAAGATAAAAATGCTTTCAGTCTCAGACTATGGTCCTTTGTGTATCTTTGAATGTAACCCTGAAGAACTCTGTCTATTACCATTAATTAACATGATAAAGTAGCCAGAATGCTAAACTCCAGAGTTCAGCCTATGTTTTTTAACATTAAAAAAAAAAAAAGAGGCTCAACCAGTCTTGGGCACAAAGACACCACAGAGTGTCTTTGAATGGCTTCAAAAGTGGCCGGACACAGACCAGACCCCATGACCATGCTGCAGGCCTGCCCCCAAACCAACCAGTGGCATACCTACAGTCACCAGCCTCAGCTCAAACTCTGAGGGTCCCACTGCTGCTAGCCACTGAGTTATGGCAGCTTTCCTATATATCAATCCAACATAGTTGGCCACAGACAGTCCTCAAAAACACTCTTACAAGTCACAAACAGAAAGAACTCAAAGCCCCTGGTCTCCCAGAAACATGGCACTCAGTTAGTCCAAAATGATGCAAAAAGCAACATACCTCAGCACCTTTTACAAGAAAAACAGAGCACAACAGTGAGGCTATTAATACTCATAGAAAAATCAGACATGAACCTGCCAAAAAAGAAAAGAAATCTTCACAAGACTGTTTGATGTAATAATACAGGATATGAGGGAAGCAAGACAGAAGAAGGACGAAATGAGAGAGGAGATGAAGTACATAATAGAGGGTTGAAGTGCACGCTAGGGGGGGATAAAGGCGATACACTAAATGGAATTAGAATCGCTAATAGTTGAGGTAACAGAAGCAAAACACAGTATCACAGATCTCATCCAAAGACTAGAACAGGCAGAGAATCTTAGAAGCAATCTTGAGGACAATCATGCAGACTTCCACAAATGGGAAAGAGAGTGAAACAGGATAATTAAGGAGACTAAAGAAAACCCGAGATTAATGACAGATACTATGAAGAGCAACAATGTTCAAAGAATTAGTCTGCCAGAACAAGACAGAATGAAGAGTTAAACAGCTTCATGTAGTGAAGGAATTTCTGGAAGCAAACTCCCCACCTAATAAATGAGAAGCAGACACTCATACAGGATACAGAGTGGACTCCAATTTGTCTAAATCCCAGGAAGAACTCACCAAGGCATATAATAGATAAGCTATTCAACTTCAAAGAAAAAGAGAAGATTTTAAGAGCAGCAATAGAAAAAAGGGTGGTCACATACAAAGGTGCTCAGGTAAGATTATGCTCAGATCTATCAGCAGATGCCATGAAGAGGAAAAGAGAGTGGAGAAATAACTTCTGAAAGCTGAAAGAAAATACACCGATCCAATTATCCTGTACCCTGACAAACTATTTATTAAGATAGACACTGAAAGTAAGAGTCTTCCAGGACAAGGAAAAACTCAAAGAACACACCTGAAGACACTAAAGCCTGTGGAAAACCCACGCCAACTTACTATGGTCAGAAAACCAACCTCCACCAAGCACAATCAGGAGACCACCTAATAGCTTAAATTCACCCAAAAGCCAACTTGCTGATGACAATTACCAAGATAACAGCATCAGAGGTTAAAGAAGGTAAGAATGAAGCCCTCATACCAATACAAACGCAGCACACTGATATGAAAGGGGATAGGGAAACACTCACCACAAAAGATGTGAGATGACAGCAATGAATCTATAGGTCATGATAAAAACTGGATGTCAATGGCCTCAACTCATCCATTAATAGCTAGCAGACTGGCTCAGAACACATAACCCATCAATCTGTTGCCAGCAAGAGAAACATCTTAAGCTCTGAGACAAAAATAGACTAAGAATAAAATGCAGGCCAAAAATATACCAGACAAATGACACCTTAAAACAAAGCAGGGCTTGAAATTCTAATCTCTGAAAAAAATGATCTCAAGGTGTAAACCATAGCAAGAAACAAGGGGGAGGGACACTATATAATGCTCAAAGGATCAGTAGACTAGTGACCATTATATATATATATATATATATATATATATATATATATATATATATATATACCATAACATATCATATATATATACCATAACATATCATATATATATATAACATATCATATATATACCATAACATATTATAAATATATATACATGCTTAATGAGAGATCTTCAAAATTCATCAAACAACCTATTCAAAAGATGATAGAATTAATCAAAAATTCAATGATCATAGTGGGTGAGTTTAATACAGCACAATCAGAGAAAAATAGAATGCCAGAAAACAAGCTCAGCAATGAGGCTACAGAGCTAAACACTATAATTAGGCAACTGAACGTGACAGACATTTATAGATTTTTCCATCCAAATGCAAGTAAAATCACATTCTTTTCAAGTGCACATGGCTCATTTTCAAAAACAGACTACATGGGGCACAAGCTAAGTCTGAGCAAATTCAAACACATAGAGATGTCCTTCTGGGATCACCGCAACATAAAGCTGGTGATCAATACACTGATGACCAGGAAAAAAAGGACAAACATTGGGAGGATGAATTACGATCTTCCGTGTAATGAATGGGCCAGATTAGAGAGGAGTATAGGAAGTTTCTTGAAACTGATGAGAATGATTATGAAAAGAACCACAAGAATAAAAATGAAATGAACAATGCAAAACACCTATACAGTAAATTGCTGGCTTATTTAAAGCATGAAAAGAATCGACAAACTGCTGGCAATCCTAAGCAAGGAAAGGAAGGAAGAAACATCAGTGGCCAGAATGAGGGAAGAAACAGGCAAAATCACAACAGACCCCAAGGAAATTAAAAGGAAAATCACAGAGTATTATGGAAGTCTGTATTCCAAATAAATTCAACAATATACAAGACATGGAAAAAACTTGAAATTAACCCTCCCTAGATTATCCCAGATAAAGCTCAAGAACCTCAACAGACTCATACCAAAGGAAGAAATATATAAGGCTATCAAGAAACTACCAACACAAGCTGCTCCCAGTCCAGATGGCTTCACAGATGAATTCTACCAAGTATTCAGGGAAGAGCTGACACTGAGCCTCCACAAATTATTCTAGAGCATAGAATAAGATAGCTTACTCCCAAACTCATTTTACAAAGCCAGTATAACTTTGATACCCAAACGGGGCAAGGATCCCACAGGAATAGAGAACAACAGATTTATGAGTATAGATGCAAAAATTCTTAGCAAAATATTAGCCAATAGAATACAAAAGTATATAAAATAGATAGGCCATCATGATTAGGTGGGGTTCATTCCACGGATGCATGGATGGATTAACATAAAAAATCCATCAATATTATTCACTATATTGATAAGAAAATATCTATAAATACACTATCAATAAATGCAGAAAAAGTATTTGAAAACATCGAATACCCATTTCCAATTAAGACACTCAAGAACCAAGGAATGGAAGGAAAATTCCTCAAGTGATACAAGCTATTATAAACCAAAAGCCAACATCATTTTCAATGGATAAAGATGAAAACAATCCCACTGAAAAAGGGGAACAGACAAAGATGCCCCTTGTCCCCACATCTATTGAACATCTTACTGGAAGTCCTAGCTAACAACAAAGGATAATGGAAGGACATTAAATGTATGCAACTGGGATAATAGGAGATGAAACTATTGCTATTCGCAGGTAACAAATCCAAGAAGTTCCACAACAGGAGTACTGACACTGATAGAGGAATATAGAAGAGTGGCAGGATACAAAATCAACAAAGAGAAGTCTATTGGTTTGCTATATACATCAGACAAGACCATGGAAGAGGAGACCAAGAAACCAATACCCTTCACATTAGCCAAGAAAAGATGGAAATATCTAGGGATATATTTAATTAAACAACAAAAGACTTATTCAAGGAAAACTACAGGACCCTACTACAGGAAACCAAAATCACCCCCCACAAATGGAAGAATATTCCATATATAGTAAATATGTGAATCTTATCCAAGGCTCTATATAAGTTTAAACCTATCCTGATTCAAACAATCTTCTTCAAAGAATTGGAAAAACTTATCACCAATTTCATATGGAGAAAGAGGAAGCCCATAATTAGCAGAAAACTCCTCAAAAAATAAGGACAAAGTCAGAAGGCTCGTTTTACCCAACTTTAACACCTACTACCTAGCTATAGTGACCAAAAAAGCATCACACTTTATAAATGACAGATACTCAGAACAATAGAAAAGAACAGAAAACCTAGAGATAATCCTATCAGCATATAGACAGCTGATCTTTGACAAGGGTCCAAAAGGCATTGGGTGGGAGGTGGATGCCCGCTTTTACAAGTGGTGCTGGAAACAATGGATATCCACCTGTAGAAAAATGAAATAAGATTCTTACTTCACCCCATGAACAAAAACAAACTCACGGTGGATCATAGACCTAGAAGTAAAAGACAAAAATATCGGAACCATCAAGGAAGGAATCAGGACAAACCTAAGAACCTTGGCATAGGGAATACATAGGTCTACTGCATTGGAATGGTTATACACACAAGCGAACCTGAAATTGACAAGTAGGATATACCAGGGATAAAACACATGTAACAAGTAACAAGAGAACCCATTCACTGGGAGAGGACTTTTAGCAATGACAGAACAGAGAAATAGTTTATTATGAAAATCTATAATACCTTCCTAATCTGTAAAAAGAGGAAAGCAGTTAACTCCCTGAAGAAGTGGGCAGAAGATTGGAATCAAAGTTTCACTGGGGAGGAGACCCAAATTGCCATTAAACATATGGGAAAATGCTCCTAATCATTAACCATCAGAGAAATGCAAATTAAAACAACCACGAGATACTCTCTAAGACCCCGAGGTTAGCCCAAATCTGAAAACCAGGGAACAACAAATGTTGGGGGGAATGTGACAAGATAGCATCTCTCCTCCAATTCTCGTTGTCATGTAGCTACATACAGCCTCTGTGGAAATGATATGGTGGTGTTTAAACAAAATGGAAATTGAGCTACCTTATGACCCAGCTATCATTCTACTGGGCATATACCCAGAAGAGGTAAGAAATAAACCAGGATTAGTCCTCTGTGCCCCAATGTTTATTGATGCTCAATACACAATCACAAAGACCTGGAAACAACCTAAATTTCCATGGATTGATGAGTGGATAAAACAATTCTGGCACATACACACAATGGATTACTATAGAAAACTAAAAAGCACTGATGATAACATGAAGCACATTGTTCCATGGGAAGAGTTGGATGAAATTATACAAAGCAAAATTAGCCAATCACAAAAGGAAAAGTACATGAGGTCCCCAAGGTAAGTATAATTAGCAAACGAGGTACAGAAGAAAAGCCACTTATCTCACACCACATGGACTGAGGTACAGGTATTCAGACCAAACTCAAAGAGCTACATGTTATTCCAACACAAAGAAGGGGAATAAGGAGGGGACAAGTGGGGAGGAGAAGGGAGACGATATCACAGGGGGAGCAGGGCACTAATTCACCAAGGGGGAGACTATGGCTATGTCTCCACAGAATTAGGAGTGTGCATACAGACCCCACCGCAGTGCAACAAACCTTGAGGGCAATGTAACCAGTGGAGCAATGCATGAAAACAGTGGGCAACGGGGCCGGCCCCAGGAAGAGCCAGACTCACCCCCTCTCTAGAAGTATGTGCTACAGAGGACAGCACTAAAATTACAGATCAGGGGGAGAAGCTGTCTTGTATGCCCACATGGAAGCAAACCAGGAAGGAAAAAGAGAGAGAGATGGTCCAGACACCACATCTGCACACCAAGCCCAGAGACGACATTCCTGCACAGATCTGCTAAGGCACAGACAGGACTGTGGGGCCCACAACAGCTGAAAGCATGATGTCCCTTCCTGGAGCACACTGCGACCGAGGACAATACTGGGGACACAATGTGGGGAGTTCCTTGGTTTCAGTCTTGTTCAATCTGAGCACCCCACAGCAGAGCGAACCAAGAAGGGAACATAACAGATCAGCAATGGGAGCAAGGCAAAGCCACAAAGACACAGAGGAGCCCCAAAATTGACTTCAGGCTATGTGGGGGAGCTCCTGGAATTTCCCCAGGACCAGTGGGAAGATAGTCATAAAGGTCAGTGGACAGACCTGGAATTATATATGTGTGCTTTTTTGTTTCTTAACATTTATTATTATTTCTTTTTTTTTTTTTTTGCTTTTCTCTATTTATTCAATATTTTGTTTTCTTTTTGTTTTGTCTCTGTTACATAGGTGTGGGAAGAAAGCTGAGGAGAAAGCAACCAGAGGGACTTGCTGGGAGAGGGGAGAAGGAGGTGGGGGAAGGGAGCAGTGAGGAAAAAATGCCACAGACAAGGGAATAACTAAGGAACTAAAATAAAAAATGAGGAGGACGTAGAGATCCTGCGGTGTTGGAGTATCAGTAGTTCACTTGAGAGGAATCACTAAGAGGTGGAAGAGTGAGTGTGATGGTGAGGCAGCAGTAAAATAAAAGGAAACAGAGGAACAATTTAGGAAGCAAAGCAATGATTAGAGGTATAAGCATAGGTGTTAATACATATGTTAATACATTAATGCATAAAAATAGAGGTTTTGGCCAATGTACGTATATTTATAAGGAAATACACTGAGGTAGTAGATGACTTTGGGCCTCTGCTCATACCCTCCCTCAATGTGAGAACACTTTGTTCTAAAAACCTGGCATTCTGTGAGGCTAATCCTCCTGATACACTCGCAGAAAACAAAATGGGTGCATAAGCAATTGTGGTGAGAAAGCATATGGTGCATGGCTATCAAAACATATGGCATCTGGGGTCTTAAAGGCTTGAAGTTTTAAAAGCGGCTGTCTACCAGGGAAGCAAGAAGTCCACATGAAAGAAGCACACCAGCCTGTGCAATCATGAAGTGTTGATGCGATCAGGTAAAAGGCATCAGAAAACCCCAAACAAACAACCAACTAACAAACAAACAAACCCCATATTTTTGAGAACGAGGGAGGTTGGATCAGAGACTCAAAACCCAGCTGTCGACCATGGGACATCCCTGCGATGAAGTGTCACAAGGAAGGGATGAGTAACCCAGTGTGCAGCATAACACTGATGAAACACACAATGTTCCTTTTGTTCCTTAAGGCTTCCTCTCCCTCAACTATCATGACTCCAGTCCTGCCTTTCACTTTGGGCCAGACCAGAGCATGCGAAGGGGAAGTGCAGAGTGGAGACCCAAGGCTCAAGTGTCGGCCAATGGAGATCCCCTCATAGAGGGGTTTAGGAGAGGAGATGGGTTAATTAGGGGGTGAGGTAGTATCGATGAAGAACACAGCTTTCCCCCAGATCCTGGATGCTTCCTCCCCCCAACTACCATGATCCGAATTCTACCTTGCAGGGCTGGATAGGACAGAGGCTGTACACTGGTACATATGAGGGCTGGAGGTACAGGGAATCCAGGGTGGATGATACCTTCAGGACCAAGGGTGTGAGGGACGATGCTGGGAGAGTGGAGGGTGAGTGGGTTGGAAAGGGGGAACTGATTACAAGGATCCACATGTGACCTCTTCCCTGGGAGAGGGACAGCAGAGAAGGGGGGAAGGGAGACTCCGGATAGGGCAAGATATGACAAAATAACGATGTATAAATTACCAAGGGCACATGAGGGAGGGAGGAATGGGGAGGGAGGGGTAAAAAAAGAGGACCTGATGCAAGGGGCTTAAGTGGAGAGCAAAGGCCTTGAGAATGATTGGGGCAGGGAATGTATGGATGTGCTTTATACAATTGATGTATGTATATGTATGGATGGTGATAAGAGTTGTATGAGTCCCTAATAAAATGTAAAAGAAGAAAAGAGAAAAAAATGATTAGGGCAAAGACTGTACAGATGTGCTTTATACAATTGATGTATGTATATGTATGAACTGTGAAAAGAATTGTATGAGCCCCAATAAATTGCTAATAAATAAATAAATAAAATAAAATAAAGAGAAAAAAAAAGATAAGAGCAGAATCCAGGAACAGGAATGGGAGTATTGATACCATGAGAGTAGAGGGAAGGTGGGGAGAGGGAGAGGAAAAGAGAACCAATTGCAGTAATGGACACTTAACCATACCCCCCCCCCCATGTCCCCTCCAGAGGGACAAACAACAGAAACCATGGGGGAAGAGAAACTGGTAGGTTCAAGATATGAAAACAATAATAATTTATAATTTATCAAGGAGTCATGAGGGTTGGGGGGAGAGGGAGGAGAAAAAGGAGGAGCTGATACTAAGGGCTTAATAGAAAGTAAATGTGTGGGAAATAATGATGGCAACATATGTATAAAATATGCTTGATACAATTGAGGTATGGATTGTTATAAGAGCTGCATGAGCCTCCAGCCTTTTAATAAAATAGATAGTCTTTAAAAAATGAAAAGTAATCAATCAATCAATTGACCAAGCAACCAAGCTTTTGTGCTAAGAACACTTGTTTTTGCGTGGCATTCAGGCAATTCTGACTCAAAGTCACCCTGTGTGACAAAAAAGAGCCAACCCCACAGTGTTTCTTGTACCTCCTAGAGAAACTCACCCTCTAATATCTGGGCCTTTCTCAAAATCACTAGGTGGGTTTGAATTGCCGGCCTTTCAGTTAGCTATAGAGCTTTTAATCATTTGCACCTCCAAAGCTCTTTAAACTACTTTGCTTCTGAAAGAAAATAAAAAGGACTTAAAGCATTTACAGATAAAGATAAAATACTACAGTCTTCATTATGGAATACACCTTTTTAGTTAGAGAACAAAAATCTTCATAGACAATTAAGCTATCTCATGATAAATGAAGAACATATTTCTTGTGGTGTGACAATTTAAAAAATTTTCTTGGGGGCCCTTACAGCTCTTATAACAATCTGTACATCAATCTGTATATCAATTATATCAAGCATTTTTATAAATATGTTGTCATCATTATTTTCTGACCATTTACTTTCTATTGGAGCCCTTGTTATCAGCTCCTCATTTTACCCTCCCCACCCTTGTGACCCACTGATAAAGTATAAAATTATTTTAAATTTCATATCTTATACTGACTGCTGTCTCCATTCCCCCATGGTTTCTGTTGTTCATCCTGGGGTGGCAGGGGGCACTGGTGTGTGTGTGCAGTTATGTGTCAATCATTGTGGTTAGTTCCCCCTTACTTCCCTCCTTACCCCTACCCTCCTGGTATTGCTATTCCCATTTCTGCTTCTGAGGGGTTTATCTGACCTAAATTCTGTGAGTCAGGAGCTCTTATCTGTACCTGTGTACAAGCTCCAGTCTAGCCCAAAGTGAAAGGCAGGACTGGGGTCATGATAGTGTTTGTGAGGAAGCCTCAAGGAACCAGAGGAATATTGTGTGTTTCATTGGTGCTATACTGCCCCTGTTGACTCATCCCTTCAGTGATCCTTCTGGAGGGAGGTCTCTGTGCCAACCCCTCTCATACTCAACAATATGGTTTTTTGTTTGTTTGTTTTGGGTCTTCTGGTGCCTGTTACCTGATCCCGTTGACACGTCATGATCACACAGGGTGGTGTGCTTCTTCCCTGTGGACTTCTTGATTCTCTGCTAGATGGTTTCTTGTTTAACTTCAATCCTTTTAGACTCCAAGTGCACTATTTTTGATAGCCAGGCACGACCTGCTTTCTTCACCACATTTGCTTGTGTTCCTACTTTGTCTTAAGATATTGTGCTGGAAGGGTGAGCATCACAGAATGCCAGATTGTTAGGACAGTGTCCTTGCATTGAGGCAGGGCTTGAGCAGAGGTTGAAACTCTATCCACTACCCTCAATGTCTGGCCATATAACTTCTTAATGTGGCTGCTCTCACTAAGTCTTCTCCCCAAGGAGGATAAAGCATGGAGGCACATTTTACTCCTGCCTCATCAGAGGAGGGATAAAACTGAAATCAAAGGAGGTCAGATATGACACTCCTGCCCTCTATTACAATATTGAAGTTGTCAAGAATTTCATTTTATTGAGACCCACAATCAACACCCTTGAACATATTACATTGTATAAATGTGCTGCAAGATGTCTTTTAAAAGATTAAAAAGCAATGATATCATTTGAGGACCAAGTTTGTTCTTTATACAAGCCACTGCCTTTTCAAAAGCCTCATCTGCATGGAAAAGTTGGACAATACATAATGAAGGCTAAAGAAGTGTGTGGATTATGGGATCAGTAAAGATTATTGAGTGCATCAACACAACAAAAGGCAATCCTTGTGGGGAAAAGCACAACTGGAATTCTCTTCAGAAGCACGCATGGTTAAGACTTCTTTTCATATACTTTGGAAGTGTTAGCAGGAGAGGGGGCACTCCCTTGAGAAACACATTATGCTTGAAGAAAAAGGAATGAATCTCAAAGACATGGATTAGAAAAATGGTTGCAATAGTGTTTTCAAACACGGAAATTACTTTGAGGCTGGTAAAGGATCCAGCTATGTACAGGGTTGCTCTGACATGGAAACAACTTGAAGACATCTAACCATAATACTATTAATTAAAAAGGCTTGATGACTGAAGATATTTTGGAGGCCTGGGAATTTTAAGAAAAACAAAATAACAGATAAATATAATTTATCAAAAACAAATATGTTCAATGAAATATTATTTCTATGCCTTCTCTCACAAGATGCCAAAAGCATTCACTCTTGAGATTACCAGTGACAGCAAGTGTTTGCTGGTGCATCTAAATCTATTTTGAAGTCAGACTATCCAAATTCAAATCCTAGCAGAACAACTTGTCAACTTGAAGACATTAGGCAAGTTTTAAGTCAGCATGGTGAGTCTTAGTTTTCCCAATCAGTGAAAGAGAACTCAAAAGAGTTAACTTTGCTCTTGTTTGTATAGGCACACAGGGAGGATTAACATCAATGAAGATATAATTCATGCTAAGTGCTTATCTCTTTAACATAATGAAAATCAAGGATGATCCTTTGAAGACTAAGCTATGCTTGATCCAAGCCATGGTATTTTTGGTCACCACACCTGAGTGTGAATGCTGAACATTGAATAGAGACAACTGAAGAACAATCAATGAATTTGAATTCTAGTGCTGGCATATTGAAAGAACAGTGATATTATCATGGACTCTCAAAAGAAGGAACAGATCTGTCTTTGAAGAAGTACAGGCAGATTGCTCCCTAGAAACTTGGATGAGGAGACTTTATCTTATACAGTTAGGACATGCTATTAGGAAAAGACCAATTCCTGGAAAGCGACCTAATGCTTGGTAAAGTGGAGGAATACTAAAACAGGGGAAGTTTCTTGACAAGATGGATTGACACTGTGGATATGCCAATGGGCTCAAGCTGAAGACAGTTGTTTTGTTCCATTGTACATAGAGTCACGATGAGTTGAAACCTACTTGCCGGCATCTAACAACAAGAAGTGCTCACTGCTTGTGAGGTAGGAAGTAGTGCTCAAGAAATATATTATCATTCATATTTACATTAGCACTACCAAAGCAATAAATTATCTTCTCAACCACTAGGAAAACATGAAAAATACTGTGTAGAGCTTTCTGAATCATGAAACATTTCATGGCAGGTTTATCTAGTAAAGGCCCATGATAACCCAGAAATGAACACATCTAATTTGGGAAAAGAAAAACTGAAACGATCTTTAGAAGCAAAATAGGTGTGATTTTATTTGATGTACTCTGGGAATGCTATCAGGATGGATCAGTCCCTGGAAAAAGAAATTATGCTTAAATGGAGGTAGCAAACAAACCCAAAAAAACTGGATTAAAAAATTCTATACAGTATTTATTATATATTGCTCACTCAGCTGAGCATGGGGAGTTAGAGAAATCATAGGAAGGGAGAATGTATTTTAGATTCTTAGCTCAACCAGTAATATTGCCCTCACCTGGTATGATCCATTTAACTTCTGTGGACCTCAATTTCTTCATCTATGTAGTTAGGGCTGCATTTGATAAATTCTAATTTCCCTTGACCCGTGACAGCTCATAATTCATATGCTAAGCATTCTAAAATTAAGGCCAAATGTACACTTTCCTCCCATTCTGCAAATATTCCAGAAAATGCATATTTTTCTTTAAGCTAATGTTCCCATATTCATGTGCATGTGTGTGAATAAACATAATAAATGTCATGACAATGAATTCCCTTTGGGGTCACACAGGGACATTTCAGAATGAAAGATATCTGGCCATGGTAATTCTTTGGAATGCTCCCCCTTTTACCTCTCTCTGTTTAATTTGCTATCAAAAACAATCAGTTAACATCTGGCCAGGAAATTCAAAATGCCACCAGTTTTGAATCATTTTACCCTTGGGCAGGGCTATCACTCAGTTTCACCATTACCCACATTATCTAAATTGCTCCAACATGTTTATGCACAGTTAATGGATTGTATTGTAAAGAGTAAGGTTTGTCTGGACATAAATCTGGTGGCAGAGTACATTCCATGATGAATGTGTTAATAGCCTTTACGCATGAAGTCTTTTTATACGAAGAACAGTCACTAGAAAAGATAGTCCTAGAAGCTGGAGGTATTTCACACGCGTGGGGGAGTTTATCGAGAATGGATGAAATGTGCTTCCATTATCATATTTTTAGTGAAAAAGATGTTTAAAGAAAGAGTTGAAGATGTAGATAGATGTGCAAAAATGAAAGGGAAATATTTTCACAGAAGAAATGTATATAAGACTCATTGCTTACATTTTAATTTTCTTTTGACTTTCAAGTCCTATACCAGTGAGTGTGATGTGTTTGGGGAAATCTAGTTTTCCTTTGAAAATATTATCAGTTATCAGACATAGAAAGGCTCACACATACAGTGAGAAGAGAGTATCTAATGATCCATCAACAAGCCAACAAATGCCAAGAAACACCAAAGACCACCAATGAAGAGAGAGACAAAGAACAGATTTTATTTGAAGTATATAGAAAGATTGAGAGTGAGGCAGAGAACGAGACAGATGAAGAGACTAGACCTGCCAAGGCCTGGATTTAAACTTCTAGCCTCCAGAAATCTGGAAAATCAATCTTTGTTCTTTAAGTCACCTGCTTTTGGGGTTTTGTTCTGACTGGTGTAGGAGATAAAGCCAGTCATGCCCAGCACCTCTATGCACCCTTCATACAGAATATAAGTTTCATTTGGGCCAGTACCTTTCCTTCCTGACACTGCCCAGAACCTATCCTCACGTATGTCATCTAGCTTTGATTGCCTTAAAGATCCATTAGGCATTCTGTTGTTCTCTGTGTGTATTGTTCACTCTAAGCACCACACAAAACAACAAAAAAACCATTGCTTTGGAGTCAGTTCCAACACATATTACCCTAAATGACAGAGTAGAGCTTCCTCGTATGGTTTTAAGGTTTTCAGAAGCCAACTGCCATATCGTGATCCCATGGAGTGGCTGGTGTGTGGATTGACAACATTTTAGCTAGGAACAGAGTGTTTAGCTCCCCCATTGTTTCTTCAACAACCCTGTAATTCTTAGAAACCAGAAGCCCGATAGTACATTCCATTAAAGTCTCCACATATTTGGGAGTTTATTCCTAAGAAGTGTCCATGAGTGACAAAATGAAAATAATTCATAGATTAAAAGGTGGCACCTATGGCCAAGCCAACATTTTATCTCATCTTGTTAAATTGCTTCCATTATTTTACTCAGATGATAGCAAAAGCCCAGACAAATGAGAGTACGGTTACTCAAATACCCTGACAATTTTGAAATGGTTATTCTCTTGCTTGGCTCCACAATCAATAGTCTTATAAGCAGCAGTCAAGAGCTCATATGACAGATTTCATTGTGTAAGTTTTCTGTACAAGAATTCTTTCAAGGGTTGAAAAGCAAGAATGTCACTTTGATGACTACGTGTCTGACTAAACCATGTTTTGTTCATTTGCCACGTATGTATATGCATGTGAAAGTTGGACATTGAATAAGGTAGCCTGTAGAAGGATCAATGATGCCTTTGAATTATGGTGCAATGGAGAATATTGAAAGTATCAGGGGCTGCCAAAAGAACAAACGAATCTGTGTTGGAAGAAGTACAACCAGAATGCTCCCTAGAGGCAATGATGGCAAAACATTGTCTCATGTACGTCGGACATGTTCCTGGGAAGAACAATCCCTGGAGGAAGCCATGCTGTTTGGTAAAGCAGAGCGGGCAGTGAGGAAGCCAAAGCCGCAACAGGACGGATTGATACACTGCCTGCAACAAAAGTCTCAAAATAAGGACTGTTGTGAGGCTGGTGGACGACTGGACAGCGTTGTACATGGGGTTACTCTGAGTCAAAGTCAAAAGCCATCTTAATAGCCTCTAACACTGTCATTCCTCCCTCTCCAGAACCACTGGATTCTTTCCATTTGTTAGACAGTTCCAGTGTCAAATTTACTTTTTGACAGAGAATCTTGTTTAATTTTTAAAATATTTTATTTTATTTTACATTAGGGTTTACCCAGAATTTTAGGCTCCCATTAAACCAACAGCTTCTACTTATTGATTGCATCAGACACATTGTTTCGAATGAATGCATAAGCATTTCCAACATTTCCTTGCTTTTACTGCTTCCGTTAATGTAGTTTCATTTCATGCTCATTTTTGTATGCCTTCCTTATTTTCTCATAATTGTTTTGAAGTAATTGATTACCATTTTGTTTCTTATAGATTACTTCTTGAAGAAGCAGAGTACTCACAAGGGATAGCTTTAATTTTGTCAGTCAATCTGTTACATAGTTTAGCTTTTTAAGTAACATCATAGATTTGCTTAATCTTGACACTAAGCCAGCAGTGTATTTTATAATCATAATTTATCCTGCATAACAAAAAGAATAGCTTGGATTTCAACAATTTTAAGAGGTAGCATATGTGTGATAGGTAGGTTTATTGTGCCAACCTGGCCAATAAATATATGTGGGATTAATAGTGTTGCAGTTTAATTGAAGCGCAAGGAGATAAATGGCTCTACCAGCCTCGCCTTTCTGTCTCTTGCTTTCTGATGATAGGACCAGTGTGTGGCTGCTTTAGCTAGTTCTCTGCACCAAGTGGCAAGCTACACTATCTGTAGGGCACCAACCTGTGTATCACGTCACTATAGTTTGAGGTTCCTTCAAGACTTGCTTCATCACACAGCTGGTGTATACATCACTTGATCTGGGGACTGTAGGACCTTGTCCTCTGGCTGACTGTTGGTGACCTGCCCTGGTGTTTGTTTCCTGTGCGTGGACTGCCTGTACTGCTCTACAGAAGACTCAGATGTCTGCTTCCTTGACTTGCATTCCACAGCCCATGTGAGTTGAAGGACTGCCAGTATATTAACTATCTCACAGTAGTGAGTTGAACTGAACCCTCTGCACTGATCTGTGGACTAATTAGCTTCTTGTTTATATATATATATATATATATATATATATATATATATATATATATATATATATATATATATATAATCACAAGTGTCCTGATTTCTTTTCTCTAGAGAACCCGTCTACCACAATATGATAGAGAAGCAATCATATTGAATAAAGAAGTCTGCACTGGGGGTATTAGCAAAACACACACACACACACACACAAACCCCAATATTCCAGAAATCAATGTAACACCAGTTGAAATATTTTTTTAAAACTGACTAAATACTAGAAGCAGTCATGCATCTTTGCCAAGGAATTTATAGGCAACTGCCTGACCAAGTGACTAATAGATATCCCTATTTGTGCCCACCCCAAAGAAAGGTGTTTCTACATCATTCAGAAACTATCAGACAATCTCAATCAATATGTCTGATTTAAGTGGTAAAGTTGAAACTCTTTAAAGTTTTAAAGACTAAAGATGTCACTTTAAGGACCAACGTGCACCTGACCTAGGTCTCATGCATGCGAACCGTAGACAGTGAATAAGATTGATTCATTTGAATTAGGATAAAGGCGAAGAACATGGAAAGTAGCATGGACCGCCAGGACAAACAGACCTGTGTTCAAAGTTGTATAGTCGGAATATTCATGGAAGCAAAGACAATATGAGCTCATCTCAAGTGTTTAGGACATATCAGAAAGACCAGTCCCTCTAGAGGATGTCAGGCTTGAGAAAGTAAAATGTCAGTCCAAAAAAGGAAGTCCTTCTTTTGAAATGAATCGACACATTGTCTACAATGATGGACTGAGGCATTAACGGCAACCATGAGGATGACATTGAACTAGGCAGTGATTAATTATGTCATTCCTAGGGTCCCCAGAAGTCACAACTGACTTGATGACACCTAACAGTAGCACATTTATCCTGTGAGTTGTTCTATAATTTGAGGGGTAGATAAAAAGGCATAGCGAAATTTTGTTTAAAAATAAATAAAATAAATGACACCAACAACATTATGCAAACAAAAGAAACCTCCAAAATTGTGCTCAATAGTATTTATGAATTCCTGCTATTAGAATCATGTACAGACCTTGCCTGGATAGTTAGATCAGTTATTTTCAGTGTTATTTTCCTCTCTGTACCCTTGAGGGATGAGAAAGCTCACTGCAGGGAACTCTAAATCCTAGGTGGTCATTTTTGCTCTGTGAAAGTGGCCACAAAGAAAGGCACTGCAGGATACATACGATCTCAGGTATCTTTACAAAATCATCCCCTAATCTCTGCCTGGCTATAGACAGCCCTGATAGGGGAATTAGAAGAGATCACAGGACATGACAAACAGATAAAATAGTCATATTCCATTTAACCTGCAATGCTCTGCCATGGAAATTTATTCTTAAATGAACTCCTGAAGGCATCTATTAAAATACATTGTACTGTAAGAAAGGAAAATAGTAACAGATTATGGTACAGTATTCTTTTTAAATTTTAGTGCCTTTGTACACTTCTTTCTTAAACAGTAATTATTTAACTCCCCTATGGTATAAACACCATAAAAATCTGCAGACTTGGAGTGCAAATCATCTTGTTGTCCTTTTCATGGACCTTGCACACAACAGGTACATACGTACTCAGTAAGTGTTTGCTAACTGATTACGTACTCAGATGCTCTGGAAATTGCCTGCCTGCTAGGTGCTTTCACTAATAAACAAGGGCTACAAAGCTAGGAACAATTAAGATTTAGATAGGTGAGCTAAGAATGTAAGATAACATGATTAACAAATCTATAGATTATCGAAATCAATACCTTTTTGTGGGGGAGGGGAAGGAATTTGTTTATTCTGAATGCCTGGCACATTTAAGGCAACCATCTGAATAAGTTATGCCTTGGCTTTTGGTCTCTTAAAAAAGTAATCTACATTTTGTTATGACAAATCCAGCATCATAAAGCAAAAAATAACAAAAACAGAAAAACTCAAAGCAACATAACATGCCAGTGTCTATTACCAAGGTATAGCACACATTTGCTGATGACTCCTCCTTAAGACCATCCAACATAATTTACCTAACCAATTTGAGACTCAGCTGACAGGTAGGGCAGGCACTGATGGATGAGAACTGAGGGGGTTTCAAAATGTTCGTGGACAGATGGAATGAAAAGATGATGGAATTTCCCCACAACCATTTGGAAGCGTCCTGGTTAACCTTTAACAACTGCTCATTCCGTAGTAGGAACACCATGTGTAGAACTCTGGCAGAGGTGTGGACCCCTGTTCTCCATGGCCAAGCAGAAGTCAGTGCAGTAAGCTCAAGCCTGTACTTGGCCAGCTCCTGTTGGCACCATTCACCAAGGAAGGAAAATCCCATAAAATAGAAAACAAAGGAGGCAGACTGAATCACGGGAAATAAAAGGCAAATGGGGTGTGGATAAACTTAGTCCATCTAGAATAAGAAGACAGAGGGATCTGAGTAAGCAGAAAGGCTATTTTATAGCAGAACTTTGTTGGGAGAATCCATAGGCAGACAATTTGAAAAGGCAACTATTGATAATCTGTATAGAGTTTAGCTATTTCCTATTAGGTATCAGGCTCCCAATGACTTGAACCAAAAATGCAAGTTACATGGAAAAAAAACCCAAATATCTTTGATGTTAGCAAATACCTCAATCTTTATAACATCCCTGCAAGGGAGCTCAAAGCAGGTGTGAGTTTTCTCAGATGTATGGAGAAATGTACATCTTTAAAGTCAATAACTTCAGATGTATTGTTTTTTAGTCTACTGGAGGTTGCTTTTACATGCATGAGTATGTTCTAAACGTTAGACAAGGTAAGTTTAGATTGAAATGAAAGAAAATTGAAGGCCCAGTTAAATACTAAGCAGCAACAAACAAGATCAAGTACTAAATGTTTTCGGGGTCTAATTGAATAGACTAAACACGTGGTTGAGATTAAGTCATGTGTCCTCATAGTAATTCTCACGCCCACCATTAATTGTCTCAGGAATGTGGGAGAGAGAGGAGTGGAGCTCAATTAAATGGTACTAGATTTCCATTTCCAAATGCACTACATCTGAGAGCCGTTGTCACACACCCTCTACAACCAAAGCACATGTCCTTTAAAGCTGTGTACAATTGCCCTTTAATAGGCATGTCTCTCTCAAATTGAAGTATTAATTGGTACTTTATTACTTATCTTTGGGAATTTTTTTTTAATTTTAGAATTTTATATGGGCTCAGTATAATTGGGTGATAGCTATCTTTTGTGTAGATTTAAAGTGAACTACTTGCATTTTCACTGTTGATATCAGAATGAGCAACATATAAATCTACCTGGTAACTTCTTGAAGGATTTAATGAGTTGACATTTGGTTGTCACAAGTTCATTGACGCTTCTGCCTATAATAACTCACTGCCATCATGTAGATTCTAACTCACAGATATCCTATACAACAGGCTAGAGATGTCCTTGTGGATTTCCACGATTGTAATTCTTTATGGAAACAGAAAGCCTAATCTTTGTCATGCAGATCAGCTGATCAATGGCTGACCTTGTAGTTAGCAGCAAACCCCACACACCAACAGGTCTCCTTTGCATGTAATAAACCACATTTTGTTCATAAACCCCGACCCCACCCAAGTTGGTACTCTGTGCTAGGCTAAGTTTTTGAGGGTAAAAATCTACTGACACTCCTTTATGCACAATAAAGAACTTTACATGAAGAAGCAATTTATATCAGCAAGACACCTCAACCCAGTCCAGTTCAAATCCAGAAGTCTGATGGAAGTGTGAACCCTCTTCCAACTCACATAGCGGCAGACTGGGGAGGCAGAGAGGTGACGTGACAAACAGTTGTATCACAAGACAGTGGAAGTAGAATAATGAGGATCCAAGTCATTGGAAACCTGTCCGGACACCAACATCTTTCAAGGCTGGGCCCCATGGGGCCACGCTTGGAAGCATACACAGAGTCCCCGCAAGGGTGAAATTGAAAGACAAGAGAACAACAGTTCCCAGTGTTTATACAAAAGGCCACCCGCCCCCTCCACCCCAGGAGAAGAATGAATGCATGTGAGCTATGGTGTTAGAGAAGAGTATTGGAAGTACCACGGACTGTCCAAAGGTCAAACATAGAGCAGAAATCATCCCTTGGAGAAAGGTAGCATGTTTGATACAGTGGAGGAGCAGTGAAGCAGACGAAGACAGCAGTGAGATGACTTTCCACAGGGGCTGTGATACTGGGCTTCGGCATACAAGCAATGGAGAAGGGCTGTCTGAGTAGGCAGTCCTGTGTTTGTGGGACAGAGGGCTGCGATGAAGCAGGGCCGACTAGATGGCAGCCAGCCACAGCAGCAACCTGGTGCTCATTAGCACTTATGAACAAGTCTCATTCTCTCGTGTTTTCAGTTTTTGAGAATGCAGTAGTAACGAAAGAAAAAGGAAGAAAAACATACAAAAGCTTTTGCTCAGTTGCTAATGATATTAATATCATACCGAGTGTAGAAAAATGTTAACAGAGCAATTGTGTTTTTAGTATTCTTATAATCCAAAAATCAATACATTTAAGAAATGTAAAACTACATCTCACTCATCTATGATTAAACTTCATCATAAACATTACTGAGGATTCTGCGTGGTTCTGGCACAGGATAAGGTCCACGTGGGCTGTGGGAGGGCAGACACCGTGAGTTACCAGGCTTGGTGATATGGACCCAAGTGATGCCAGACACGGTACATGTTCAATAATTCAATTGACTGCATGGATTTTCTAGTTTGTTTATCTCTACAAAAATAAAATAGTTGTTTCTTCCTAAACTTCTGATGGGTATGTATAAGATATTAAACCAGAATGGGTTGTAATAAATCTTAGAGTGAAACTCTGTTTTTTTTACATAATTGAAGGAGTAAATTTACTCATGGAGGTGCTATTGAAATTAGACTGAGGATACAACCTGTCTCTTCTCTATCTCCTTCCATTATTTCACATGATGGAGAACTCGTTCCTTGGCCCTTTATATGCACCATGAAATTCAGTGATTTATTTTATAGACTTAGAAAACAAAACAAAAAAAGCCCAATTATTCTGTGCATATCTGGTCTATCTGTGTCATTAGTTGTGAACCCCTTGACTGCAAGAGCTATGTCTTAAACTACTTTCTTTCCTCTGATTTCTGTCCCTGGATTTAGTACAAAGTGGTTACTCATTATTAACCTTTGTTGTTGAATGGATTCTTACTCATAGCAATCCTGTAGACGAGAGTAGAACTTCCCCAGTGGGTTCTTGAGATGTCACTCTTTAAGTAAATAGAAAGCTTAATCATCTGCCAGGGAAGTGGCTGGTGGAGCCAAACTGTGGATAGAAGTCCAACTTGTAAACCCCAAAGTCCCTGGAGTTGCCCCAATAAAACCAAAGCCCCTGATATCAATGTCATTCTGACTCAAAGCCATCCTCTACAGGGGTTCCTGGCCTGGCTGTATTTTTTTGTCCCTTAGAGAGCTTAGTGGGTTTATAATTAACAACCCAGTGCTTTACCCAAAACTGCACAGTGGGTTACACATTGGGCTGCTTACTACAGAGTTGGCAGCTCAAATGCACCAGCTTTTCAGAGAGCGAAAGATGAGGATTTTCTGCTTCCATAGATATGTGAAGCTCCCATAGGCTTCTGAAATCCACAGGGGGCAATGTCATCCTATAGAGTAGATTCAGAGACTATAGGGCTGCTATAGGGACACTATGGGGCCACACTGGATCACTACCAGCCAGAATCAACTCAGTGGCATTGAGCTTGGATTTTTATGGGATTTTTTGAAGGAACCCTGCTGACACAGAGGGTTAAGGTTGTCAACCAAAAAGTTAGTATCTGGAACTGACCTAATTCACATCTCAATTCTCCATAAATAGTTCATATTGTTAGATATAACTTTTGCTTAATTAGCAGGCTTTATTTATTATTCATATCTTATCCCTATAACTCCTTGCCTAAGCTGTTTAGCATAATAAGCATATAATAAGAGATGAGAATGTGAAAAATCTCGCATGATAATCAAGGAAGGTAAATGAGAACAAAATTCCAACCCTCCTCCCACCCTCGATTTCCCAGTAAGCACAGAAGTAGAGCATTGCCATGTGGGGCTCTTTAGGACTTCTTGCTCTGTTCAGAGTGTTCTGTTCCCTATTTCTTTTTTTTTTCCCTATTTCTTTTAGGCTCTTACTTGTAACTCTCTGAATTCAGAATACTCTTTGAACATGAAACCACCAGGATTTTTCTTCTCTGGGAGCAGACATTCTATCCTGGCCCCGTATTAAACGACAGCAGGACTTGGCACACTCAAAGCAAAAATAAAAACAAAAACCACTGAAAACCAGCAGGAGAACTAAATTGCTGGGACCAGGAAAGATTTGCTCCTGAAAGATGTGCCTACGACCCAACTAACATAGTTTCATATGAAGACAAACTTGTAAACGGAAAAGGGAAGGCGTCCATAGCATCATAATTCCAGAAGTAAACATTCACACATTCTTAGCAAGCTTACTTTAATAACTTCACATTTCTATATCCATCAATCTGAATCTATAAGTCATAAAGTGAACAATTTCAAACCTTTACCTCTTTTCTGCTTGCAAGAAAAATTCAACCCATGCAGTCCAGACCTGTAAATATCCTCCTTCAATTCTTTCTCTTGAGACACTTAAAAGGGTTCACTATCTAGAGTTCTCTTTTACTATAGTAGATGTAGAAAACAAACAAAAAACTTAATTTAACTTATTAACCAAATTATAGTGTGTAATTTGGGAGAGCTTATATTTAAATAGTCTTTTAGGGTAGCTAAGAAAGAGATATCAGGAGAATAAACTGACTTTTCTCTTCTCTGAAAATCATCAGTTTGACTTACAAAGTTAAGACATATTTATATCAAATATTGTTTCACTTTTTTTGGGATTTATTATACTAGCAAGACTGGTGGGAGCTTGCTGTTGTTTCAGGTTATATTATTGAATTGAAAAGTTTCTCCATTAAAAATTGTTTTATTTCAGCATTTACATCTTGAAATTTATATAGATATTAAGAGGTAAATTTTTATTCTAGAAGCACTTGAAAAGGGCAGAATAGTCACTCAAGATATACAATTATAAGAGAGGTTAACTATCTTCTGTTCACTGCTATAATTCACCAAATGTATCACACAATAAAATTCTGTGATAACTCACTTTTTTCTGACATAACCCGTAATGAGAACAGAAAAAAGGAATAAATTCATCTATTCAATTGACCCACCATGTAAGTAGAAAAGGTAAGGTCTCTACAGAGTTACACCTTCTAAAAGTCACCATTCAGGTGCCATTTCTTGGCTTTCCTTAGATTACGTAGCAGTAAATCTTTCTAAGTTCTTCCTTTCTCGTTTTAAACAGTTTTCAAATATTTAGTCAGCAGTCTAGATGATACTTACAGAGTTTAACCCAGAAGAATATTTTGAATCCTGATCTGTCTCCTGGTAATTATAACATATAATTACCCTGTTTATTTCAATTAATAATTAAATTGAAAAAAGTAGATGATATAAAAATACTTGATAAATACTGAAATGCGTATTAGAGGCAGGAGCCATGGTGGTATAGTGGTTATTCCTTGGGCTGAGACCCACAGGGTCGGCAGATGGAAACCACCAGCAGCTCCTCAGGAGAGAGGCTGGGCTTTCTACTCCCATAAGCAGTTATGGTGTTGGAAACCCACAGGGGGTCATTATGAGTCAGCGTTGACTTGATGGTAGTTATAGATAGTAGGTTATTCTAATCAAATCCTAAGATTAGCACACTTTTAATAATTGTTAAGGATTCCTTATAGCGTTCTGTCTTTGAGGAGGGAACTATCAGGAGGAATGGCGGACAAGCAGTGATGCAACAGCCTTGTAATTTAGTTCTGGGGGCACTGAAATTCCTTCAGAACACTTCAACAAGGCCCTTGGACACGCAAAGGGTTACTGTTGTTTTTGAACCCCAAGGTCAGCAGTTGAAAACTGACTGGAGCCCTCTGCAGAAGAAAGATGATGCTTTCTAACCACATAAAGACCTGATGGTCTTGGAAACTCAAAGTGGCAGTGCTGTCCTGTCCTATATGTCACTGTGGGTCAAAATCAACTGTGTGGCAGTGAGGTTTTATTTCTTTTAGTTTGGGAGCAATTCAAGGTGCTTGATGGCACACTAGATAAGCAAGTCGTGCTACGTGAAAGTTCAGTGGTTTGAACTCACAGGCACTCTGCAGGGAGAAGAAACTCGGCACTCATCGCCTGTAAAAGTCACCCTAGGCTATCCGATGGGCGTTTCGACTCTGCCCTACCTATATAGCTGCTGTGAGCAGGAATTGACTACGGCACACAACAGTAGCAATTCACTTAAAACACTACATTTCCATTTTCCTTATGAAAATACATGTGTTCTCAATACGTGGGGAAAGGGAATTTTCCTCAACTCTACCAAAGACCTTTAAACAAAACAACAAGTGTTTAGTAGGGAGAGGCCAAGGTTGCTGTCAAACATCCTATAATGCAAAAGTTCTCGACCAAGAGCAAATATGTATCCAACCTGAAATGTCAGTGTTACTATAGATCCGACCTTTTGGATGAAAGCACCTCACCGATCATTCCAATTTTCAGAGTTCTTCAGCCACGTGGTCTCCCACGACAGTGAACTGCCTGATGGAGTGGTTCTTCATAAGACTTCCCATTGCTCTATGTAATTGGTGGTTTTATACACCTTCTCTTTCAAGCTAGTAAAAAACAATCCTCAGCACACATGAGTTGGATGAATCAATTCAAAATAATAGGAAAAGTGGCATGCTTATAGAACAGATATTTTTGAATATATGAGCCTAGTGCTGCTGGAATAGTCCACAGCCGTCCCAGGCAGCTGTGGACTAAAGGTTCCAGCTCTGTAGCAGACAGCAGTAAGTAGACCTGCTGCACCGAAGCGGCCGCACTTAAGACGCTTCTAGGCACAGGTCTGCTTGCAGCGCTTGCTTTGGTAAACGGGGATACAGGATGCGGCACGTCCATGCTTGGAAAACAAACTAAAAGCTTTATTGCTACCCAGTCAATTCAGACTCCCAGTGTCTCTGTAGTGACTCTGTAGGGCAGATCAGCACTGCCCCTGTCGGTTTCTGAGAATGGAAATCATTATGGGGATGGAAAGCCTCATCTTTCTCCCATAAAGTGGTCTAGAACTGTTGACTTCACAGACAAATGCATGATCCGCTGCATCCTCAGGCCTCAGATTTATGGGGGATATGCATTTATGGGGGATATCGTGGTGGCATAATGGTTGTGCTGCTAACTGCAAGGTCAGCAGTTTGAAACCACCAGATGCTCAGCGGGAGAAAGACCAGGTTTCTACCCCTATTAAGAGTTGTCGTCCTCAACACTCACAGAGGCAGTTCTACACATCCTTTAAGGTCACTGACTCCATGGCAGGGATTTTTTTTAAAAATGCATGGCATGTGTTGCTACTCTGGGTCCTTCAACTGAGAAAGAGCCTTTGGCTACAGGAGTGAAACCCAAAGCTGACCTAGTATCTTTTAGGAAAGACTTGACAAGTTTGAGCTCAAGTCAAGCTGCTTTGGGCATCCAGGTGGTGACATACATGCAGCATCGGAATGCAGAGATGGGCCTGGTCTTACCTCTGTATGAATAGCCATGTTGTTACCTGGCCACCCAAGCTCATTTAGGATTAGAAGCACGTTAGTCACAGAGACTAACCTAAGATGCAGAACAATTTCTGCCTGTCTCTGTGTTCCCCTCAGTGGACAGAGATGGCTTTGACCAATGCATTGTAGGTGGCTTCATGTCAGTAGGCAAGCTTTTAGGCTGAGGTTTTAGGCTACAGATGAACCAAAATAAAAAAAAAATTATCCACTCTGTAAAGCTAGGTACGTATCATCCTAAAATGTTGAGTGTCTGTTCAGGTTGTGTGCTGTGTAAGGAAATTATTTTCCCTCCTCAATATCTCTTTATGTAAGAATTTATATTTTTATTTGGAAATAACATGTGCATACCTGTGTGTGTGTGCATATGTCCAGGCCACACATTTGCCAAATGGTGCTTAAATGTGTACCCTTGATGGTTCAGTGGTTAAAGAGCACACTTTAGTTGGCTTCTGTAAAGATTTCAGCACTGGGGCCCCATGGAGCAGTTTTCCTTTGTCCTAAATGATCGTTATAAGTCAGCATCCACTCTGTGACAATGGGTATACACAAGAATACAGAAACATACAAGTGTTTTTGGTTTTATTATTTCTTTAAATGGATCAATGATATGGTAAGAGATTGGACTGCCTCTAATTTTACAAGGTCATCTTTGAAGTCAGACATGACTTCACCTTCCAACATTTTTTGGGTGTTTTTTTTTTTTACGAGTTCTGACTGCCATGCTAGCATGTCATTCTCTATTTTTCTGTTGGATTTGATAATTCATTTCAGTGGCAGCACAGAACTCATAAGACATAACTAATAATTATAGGGTTTATGAGGGCAATAGCAGATTACAAATCAATATCATACATGACTCTGAAAATCGTTCTTCAATCAGAACAGAACATCTTCTTCTCAATAGTGCCAGTAGATACCCCTTTCTTGGGCCCTTCAATTCTCTGTCCCATGGCCCTTGGGCTTCTTCTGTGCTCTTAAGATTGTTACAAAACAAGCTTCCTGTCTTCATGTGTCATAGCTTTCTTATACTCTGCGCTGAGAAGCCCATTGCTCGGTCTTGTGCTAGTCTCTTTGTCTGCTGTCTCTGCAACCGCAATTTCCTTATTTCTGCTTCTTGCTATATCTCACCATCTGTGGCATCCCAGCTCTGTCTACTTAATCAGGAGTATTTTCAATGCAAAGAACCCTGGTCCAAAGGATACATTCCAATTCTGGCTTTTAATTTTTATTTAATTGTGAAGAGATTGTTCTTGTGCATCTGAGATTTCTCACTATATACAGCAGGGTGGCAAACATTAATGCATTTGGTCTGCTAACAGCAAGGTCAGCAGTTCAAAACCACCAGCAGCTTCACGGGAAAAAGCTCCTTTAATGAGTTGCAGTCTTGAAAACTGACACAGGCAGGTCTACCTTATCCTACAGCATTGGCAGTGAGTGAGAATTGACTCTATGGAAGTGTTTTTGGTTTGGTTTTGAGGATGGCCAAGTAATGAATCCCCGTGAAAGGGCTCTATGAACCTTATTGGTGTGACCCTGAGGGTGTCGTGCACCTTCCTTACACTATAGCAAGCTTGGTGGGCTGCAAGCACTTCATGTTTACACGTCCTTACCCAGTCGTTTGGTAATTATTAAAAAGACTATTGCTAGAAGGACCATATTAAGTGATTCACTACACATCAGTCTAAAATTTCTATGATCTCATTCATAAAACATGCCCATTGGCAATGAGAATATAAAATAAACAGTTTTATGAACTATTTGCATCACCCAAAGCCCTTTGATACTGTAGAGTCTATTCTGGCTCATAGCAACCCTATAGGACAGAGGAGAACAAGCCCACAGGGTCTCATAGACTGCAATTATTATAGGAGTCTCTCCTTCTTCTTCTTCTTCTTCTTCTTCTTCTTCTTCTTCTTCTTCTTCTTCTTCTTCTTCTTCTTCTTCTTCTTCTTCTTCTTCTTCTTCTTCTTCTCCTACTTCTTCTTCTTCTTCGCTCTCTCTTGAAGAGTAGCCTGGTGGGCTCAACCACTGATCCTTCAGTTAGAACTTAGACTTGACCACATTTCCATCAGGATTCTTTTAAAGCTCATAAGATGCTGATCAATCCAAAAATCTCTTTAAATTAAAAGTGAGTGCTAATTATGTATGTCATTTTTTTCTCAAATGGGGTACAAGTTTAGGGAAGAGGATTGAAGAACTCAGTGAGAAGGTAAAAGGAAGTTCTCCATCCTCCTCCGAGGCTGAGGTATGCACAGGATAGCATCTGCTGATGTGTGCCTGACCTGAATTTCATCTCAGGACAGTCGATGACTTCTACTGCTCAGTGGCCAATTTGTTTGATTTTGTTTTGCACTGTGTAAGTGATTCCTAGTTGACTCAACCTCCCCTTGTCTGTCATGGCTTTGATTTTTGTGACATGTTTCATTCAGGGTTTGCTTCAAATTCTATAATTCATGTCCTTGTGGTAATTATCAGTATGCCCGGACATTAGCCCCCATAGTTGGTGTGCTAATTCTAAAGTCTTTATTCTCATGGCAGACAACCAGGCAAAAACTGAGAAATATGAAAGCGACTCTCTCTCTGCTTGGCCATGCTGTTTCATCCTCTTCATGTGACCATCTCCCTCTGTTGGTTTTGAGTTCACTTAAATTATGGGAAGATGCTACTGAGTAGCCTCATTCTGCATCATCTAAAGGTATGGCCTTCAAGAATTCGTCTGACTCTGACCCTTAATGTATTCGATATGCCACTTCTCCTTGGCATTAGGTGCAAGCTAAACAGAAATATAGAAAAAATGTTTTCTTTCACCTTTGCCCTACTTTCAATCCTACTAATCCTATTACCACAGACTTTGTCTATATTCTTGATGTCACAGCCCCAATGCCACTCTCCATCACCACTCTCCACCCCGACAGATGGATGCTTTGACTTGATAATGGAAAATGTCATGTATGTGTGGAAAAAAGTATAAAAAATAATCTGTTTTCTCCTTTCAAAATATTACCATTATACACACATCAGTAATAAGAATGAGAGATGGTATAGTTTATGACAGCAAATATGTGTCAGCCCCTTTCATTATGACAAAAGCAACTACTACAGTTGTATTAATCAAAAAATAAGAATTGACCATTCAAGATCACATTTCCAATTATAACTCGTGAAATTGTAATATCAATTGTGCATTTCATCTATCCATTAAAACTTGACCACATTTTCACAGGTTTTTCATTTATACATCTTATATTTGTATCCTTTGCTATGTATTGTGCACCATGTGCTGTGTTTTACAGTACAATAACCAAACTGTCTGAACTCATAATTATGTTTATCAACATTGTTGCTTCATGAATTTGTTTCTCTAGTCAACCCAGACTAACACATTACGGTGCATTGGGAGTAGGGTACTAGAGAAACAAATTATGAAGATGGAGAGTGGGTGCGTGTTTGACCTCTGCCTCATGGTAGTTTTTCTTCTTCGGCTAGCCAGAGGTCAGATGTGGCCATGCAGTTTACCAGGTTGTTTTCTGGAAAAAGTATTGGAAGTTAAACTTTATTTTGATTTTTGAATTTTGAACTAGTGTTTTTTTGTCAGAAGCTGGAAAATGAAGAAAACGTCTCTCTTTGCCTGAACATTAAAGGGAGCCTGTGGGCAGACTGAAGTGCTTGCTCTGTGACCACCTGGATTCAGTTGTTGTGTGGAAGGGGAAGACATGCAGCAATAAAGAGACGGGTTGGGTCTGGCCTCTGACACCCTTGGACTGGTTCACAGGAGTAGAGGAGGAAATGAGAGTGAGTTGACTGGTCTGAAGTTCATGACCTAGCACAAGGGGGCTTGGGTTGTTGAGAATCTGTGATGGGCCCATGGTCCAAAGGCAAGGCAGCCAATGGGCACCTTGGTGAGGCTAAATGAGGCAGCCCAGATTTAGTTGACCAAAACCTGACCAGAACCTGACCAGATGAGAAGATTTTTGAGCCTGTGAACTGCTGCATACTGCTGCTGACTTTATAGACAACCTGTCCTAATTTGACTTTGCTTATAGATGCGGACTTCACAAATTTCCAACTGGAATGAAGATTCTTCACATCAAATAATATGATAGTCTCCTCAGAGCACTAGGTTGATGTAAATGGGCAGTACAGTAATTGGATACCCCAAATTGAGATGAAAAGTCATGGAGTGGCTGACTTACAAACTTTCATAGGTGGGGGAATATAGTCAGAGGATTAAAGTGTAGGCGTTACTTAACTGCAATTGTTAAGCAAAGAATATTATTGTGCTGTTCACTTATAGAATATTATGCTTAAATGAGGCTCTGGCACATATTGGCTTATATGCATTTTAGTTTTATCCTGTTAGGTACAGATATGATTTTATTATTGTTTTATTTAAAAATTATTTACGGCTAAAGAGTTGTGTAAAAGAGTCTAATTGACAAGGGGTGGGCTGTGGCAATTACATAATCTGTAAGCTTGCAAAGGGGTTGAGTCCAGCCTGTCAATCAGTTAACAGCTCGATGACTTCTTTTGTAGGTGCAACAGAGAAAAATAGCTAGACACTGGTTCTCTGCTACACATTCAGGTTGACAAGTCACATGGAGACAAAATAATGAAGCCAGAGCCCTGGGGCTGGAGGAGCCAGATGGAGACCCACGCCAGCACTGAGATGCTTTCATCACCACTGGATCCATAAGAATTTACACCCACTAGCCTTTAATTTTCCTGAAGTTGGTGTCATTCCTGTGTTATGTAAGTCTGAAGAGGAATTTACAGACTGGTGTTGGCCATATGGGTTAATATTGGACTTATGGACTTGATCTCAACTTGGAGGGTATGTTTTCTTAATATACAAGCACTCTTTCATATAAAGCCGTTTCTTATACACATATGAATGTCTATGAATTTGTTTCTCTAGCTAACCTTGGCTAAAATAACTCATGTGTGAGTATCATTTTTCACTCTAATTTAACACTTTATTTTACATAATACAACCTCTCTAAAAAGATTATGAAATGTCTTAGAGCAGGAGGAAAACCCCCTAATTCATTGTATTTTCCATAATACCTATAATTAGATCTGTGTACATGATGGAAGGCATACAATATTTATTGAATAATTATTAGTACTAAGGGTCTTTAATGTATCCCAACCAGTGCCAGTTTGGAGCTCACAAACTTCCTTCTTATTGTTTTCTATATGTTTTGAGGGAAAGTACAAGAAAAAAAGATGAAGCATTTTGATTCAATGAATTGACCAGAAGCCTTAATTCAAATACCTGTATATATTTATATGTTGCAATAACCTCCTGAGCAGAGTACAGAATTTATGTTAATATATCAATTGAGAAATAGTCCTTTATTGTTGTTTTGTTAGGTGCCATCATGCGAGTCCCAATTCATCATGCACAGCATCTAACTCCACCCTGTTCTCAATCGTCCTTACAGTCATTGCTGTATTTGAGCCCATCATTTTAGCCACTGTATCAGTTCCTCTCCTGGAAAATCTTCCTGACTTTTGCCGACACTCTATTTTATGAAGCAGGACATTCCAGGGAGTGGTACCACAGAGCATATTCAAAATATGAAACAAATTCTCACCATGCTTCCTTACAGAGCACTCTGGCTCTACTTCTCTCAACACAGGCTTGTTGATATAGCTGGAATACAATTGTATATTCAACATTTTCTCACCAGCATCTTAATTCAAAGGCATCAATTTTCAGGTCTTCCTTATTCATTGTCTAGCTTTGCGGACATGGGGGCTGATTAAAAAAATAGCTTGAGTCAGATGTATCATAATCCTCAAAGTAAACGTCTTTGTTTTCTAACACGTTAAAGGCCTTTTGCAGCAGAAAAGCCCAAGGAAATAATGTTGTTTGACTTGCAATTGAAATTTTCAGGTCCTTTGACACACTCTTCTTTCTTTATTTTTGTGAGTCATGTGTGTGTGTGTGTTGGACTTTCAGATATTCAAAAGACCAATTTTGAATTTTTTAACACAAAGGAATGACCCCCAACGTTACTGGGATGGCTGACCACATCCATGACCACATCTGCCTCTTCACTGATGACCTAGCCCTCACCTTGCCTTTCTAGTAGGCACCAGGCAGCACAGTGCTTTGTTTTTAAGCGTCTCTGTCGGCCCCCCTTCAAAAATATTAGTTTTGACTTGGTAATAGCCATAGGCCCTTTGGTCTATGTATCTGTTTTGGAAGTAACCCTGTTTCTCCTCAAAAGATTATTTCTTAAAATGCTACCTGCTCTGTGCTGGAGACCTGGCCATCGGCTTCCACCAAGATTATAGTCTAAAAATCCAACCAACCAAACAAAAGATTATAGTCTAGAAAATATTGTAATGGGTATTCTGTGTCAAAGAAGTTTAAATGGAAGTCAAAAATTGATTCAATGGTACCACTCATTGCCACTGAGTTAATGGTGACCCATAATGACCCCCTGTGGGATTTTGAGACTGAAACTGTTTACAAGATTATGGATAAAGTCCAGTCTTTCCCTCAGAGGAGGTTTTGAACTACCAACCATGCGGATTACAGTCCAAAGTGTAACCACTTCAGAATACCCAGGAGGCGATTGTTTGAAATGCAAATGCCTTGTTCCAATAGAGATATACTGAATCAGACTGACTGCAGAATTTTTATTGTTGTTGTTTTCGGGTCCCCGCAAGTCGATTTTGACTCATAGTGACATGATATACAACAAAACACTGTCTGGTCCTGCACCATCCTCACAATTATTCTCATCTTTTAGCCCTCGATATAGGCATTGTTCCGATCCATTTCATCAATGGCCTTCCTCTTTCATCCACCCTTGCTCTTTATGAAGCATGATGTTCTTATCCAGGGACAATCTCCTTTGACAACATGTCCAAAGCATATGAGATAAAATCTCTCCATCTTTTCCTCTGAGGAAAATTCTGATTTTCTAAGACACATCTATTTGTTCATATGGCAGTCTATGATACTTTCAATATTCTTCACCAACTTTATAGTTTAAATACATCGATTTTTCTCCAGGGTGTCCAATTCAATGTTAAACGTTCACAAGCATATGATGTTATTAAAAAGTGAAACAAAAACACTTCATTGTGATGGCTAGGCAAAGGGAAGTTGCTAGACCACTAATTCCAACTGTATGTGCTGTTGGGTGTATCTAACAGGCCATTATGGAATCAGTTTACTATAGAGTTAACTTGAAGCATCAACCCAATTGTTGGTCATAAACAAAGAGTTACGTATACGGAGTTAAAAGGATCATTCTGTGAAGCCTGACACCATCAGGAGACTCTTCACCCACAGTGGTCATAGTTTAAATAGAGCAGGATTTACCATCCCCAAATCTCCCTTTGTAATACTATCCCTGAATCTTCTGATTCTTTATTTTGTGTTTCTTTTTGGTTTTAGTGAAGAGAAGAGAACTCTCTCTGCCACCTATAGTATTTTGCAATTCTTTTGAAAATAAAAAATCATCTGGGTGGCAGTAACAAAGAACTGTGCTGGATGTCTTCTGAAACAGAAGAAACCTGTCTTCCAGGTTACATTTGGATATTATTGTGGATTAAATCATGACCCTCAAAATGTATAGCTCTACCTATATGTCTAATCTTGCTTGGAGAGAGGCTTGTATTTAATATGCCAATGAGGCCACAGACATGTAGGGTGAAATCCCAACCTAACAATTCTGGCGTTATCATATTAGACACAGAGACCAGCTAACAAGGGGGAAGATGGGTGCCATCTGAGATTTACCTCCAGTGAATCCAGGAATAGCCACGTCTACTGGAAAGGAAACTATCCTCATAGTCATGACCCGGGTCCGGACTTTCAGCCTCCCGAACAGTGAGAAAATATATTACTGTTATTTAAAGCCTCCATTCATGACATTTTTGTTATAGTACTAGGAAACTTAGATAGAAATCAAACACAGTCCCTTGAAATGAAAAAAAAAAAGAAAATAAGTTATTTTCAATTCCTTCCCTATTTCCACAGTCCTACAAAAGTTACTTCCCTAATTTATAAACTGTGAGTACAGCAAGATGCCTTGATTCTAATTGGTGACTATGTTACAGAAAATATTCTCTAATCCTCTCCAAATACCTACCTAAGGACCCATATTTCAAGAGGAAAAAAACTAAATGAATTAGATAAGTACAAATAAATAATTGATCTCTCTGAATTGGAAGACAGAAGGCAAACTAATTACATCAGACACTAATGCCATCATAAAAGAGTATCTATTGATGATATATCATTTTAAAAAACCCTGATCTTCAGAATTAGCAACTTAACACACAAATCAAATAACAAAACCATTTATAAGGATTTCGGGGGGGGGGGAGGAAACTATACAAAGATGACACTATGAAGCAGAATCAATCATCACTTTCAATAAATCCCTGACCCCAAAACACACAAAATAACCTTTGAGAGAAATCTAACTTTTACACATCAGTTCGCTATCATGCTTGTCTCTTTTTTCTTAAATAGCCTAAAGGGTTGGCAGCAGAAGTAGAAGCTATAGCAACACTTTAGGTACCTATACTATTAACAAAACTTTATTTGCTGTCCGATTTCATCTTTTTCTACCTTATGCCCCTGAATAATTGGGGTGTGGGGGAATCTACAAATTACAAATCCCCATGAAATTGCTGTGTAAGATAGTCATTTAACGATACAACCCTTTCAACTCCTGTTATCATGAATAGAGTAAATAGTATTTTCACTTCATGCACCGCATGGTGGCATATTGTATTTTTGGAATGTAACACATCCTGCTTGCACAAAATCTAGCATGTGACGTGGTTGCCTGGATTTCCAAAAATATTTACAGCATGTGCATTCTTTGTTTGAAAATATAGTACTATGAACTAAGGCCATAGGAAGTAATCAGAGGTCTGGATGCTCACTTTGAATGTAGGACACACAAGAAGGATGAAACGTTCATTTTTCGATCAGTCTGGCACTTTTAAGAGAGATTGACTCAATGAAATTCTGCGTCTTTCGTTGCGGTGCGGCAGAGGCAGTTGAAAGAATCCTGTGCTATTTACTTTATGCCACTCAAGCTGGAATTTCATGTCTGCCTTGTAGAGAATTGTGCTCATTGTTTCCTGTGGCTGTCCCTACGCTACTTCTCTACCCACACCATGCCAGGAATGCCAGTGACTTCATTGCACAAGCTCTCTCAGTCCTCTACCAAGCCTTCGAGAGGCAAGTCATTTGTTATAAGCCTACATATGCATTAGTAGGTGAATGTTGCCTTAGACCCAGTACCCCCATTTTATCTTTTACCCACAGTCTTTGGTGATTCATGGAAAAGTCTGCTTACTCCAAAGTCCCAAACACTGGCTCCTTTCCTAGGTGGATCATCAATTGCTCGTCTTAACCTGAGTGCTGGATATGCTATTCTGACAAGATGGAAATCTGGACTGCTTGACTCCTTATTTCCAGTTCTCACTTTCAAATGTGAGACTATATTCTTCATACTCTAGGCTGGTTATGGCTCTGTTATCAATCGAGTAGACTACTTGAGCCTTAACCATTACTGCTCACACTTAGAGGTTCTTCTTGTTAACCCTTACCATTCAACGGTGGAAGACCTATGCTTCTATTGATTCTAATTCAGTACAACCTCTGGAGACATATTGTGGAGAGCAAGTCAGCTGCTTCAGGGACTTCCCCATGTTCACCTAAGCAAGGATTACCAGGGGTTGGTCCATTCCTCATCACATGGACTTGCTACAGAAGTCCTCTTTTGCCTAAGAACCAATCTTGTTCTTTACCAAGATCATCAACACACAGAGAATGATTATTATTCTCTAGCATAATATTTCCCATGTTGCCTTGGCATGATGTCTCCAAGCATTGCAGATGAATAGGCAGAGATAATCTATTACTTTGAATTTGACAGAAGATGCTTTCACACATCTGTGAGACATTCTAGATGTCATTCAATCACCCATTTAAGAACACGTGCTAGGTCCATTTCAAGCAACAAATAGCAAAATTGTGAGCTAATTAACACTTGTATGATAATAAAATGAGCAATGTCCTGAATTTAGGAAACCAAAGGGGAAGAACACGCTGAACATGTCTTGAGCTGAAAGAATTGCAGAAAACATTTAAGAAGTGAATGTGATATTGAAAGAGTAGATGGGCAAAATATTGAATGATACAAAACACATCAAGAGAAGACAGAAGGAATGCATAGAGTCGTTGTTCAGAAAGAATGAGACAGTCATTCATTTCAAGAATGGATCGTGTTGAAGGAACTGCACTGAAGGCATTCGTGAAGAACAAGCTCCAGGAATTGTTGGAATAGCATGTGAAATATTTAAGCTGGCTGATGGCGCATTGGGGCATTCCCTTACCCATGACAAGAAAGACGAAAGAGAACTGATGCCTTTGAATGACCGTGCTGCTGACGAATATAGAAAGCGCCATACATTATAAAATAACAAACAGGTCTGTCTCAGAAGAAGTGCAACCAAATGCCCCTGAGAAACACTTCACTTTTGTTTCAATGACGTTGGACATGACATTTAGAAAGATTAGTCCCTGGAGAAGGACGTCTTGCTTGGCAAAGTAGGGAGGCGGTGAAAATAGGAAGATCCTCAACAAGATGGGTGACAAAGTGAGTGCAGCAATGGGCTCAGACCTGCACAAAATTGTGAGGATGGCATAAGCCTGGGTATTGGTTCGAGTCAGAATCTACTCGCTGGAACTTAGCAGTAACAATGAATATTGTGTCACTAAAAATTGTAATATGACATTATGAAAATGCTAATAAGAAAAAGGAGACATCGAGCTTTATGAATGCTTCTTGTGAGCTTGTCACAAGCTTTCTTGATGGTTTCTTATGACTAATACTGATATAGGCTATACAAATTTGCACATAGACTATACAAAGTTTGAACCCAAGCTCAAACACTTCCTTTTCGTTCTCCCAAACGCAGTATGTTGTAATTTCCACCACAGCGTCCCCCCTCACCGCCCCCCCACTCCTCCGCCACCAGACACAAGAGTCATACATTTTTGGAAAATAAGATCATACACATCTCCTATAAAGAGGCAGTTTGATTAATTTCTTCAGACTGCATCCTCTGCCCAAAAGTCATTCCCCATAATTTCTGTCTAGTCAATAACCACCTATTTCTGTGGTCCTATGACCCTAGAGAGCTGATCATTAACCCCAGACCCTTAGCTTGACAGCGCTCCCACCAAACTTCTTCTGACTCTTTCAAATTGAATTGAACTCACCGTAGAGTTCAGCTACATGAAACACTCATCAAGTGCTCTGCACTTAGGAATAAGGCAGGCATCTTATTTTCCTGTCCTTGTTCAAGAAATATTTAATGATTGTAGAGGAAATAGACTTGTAATGTCACTTAGTTTATTAAACAACACATCAAAGGGGAAGACAAAACCAAGCACGAATCCGATCCCTCCCAGTCAGTCACCTGGTAAGAGGGCCGAGTGAAAATTAGCAAAAACCATTTAGAGAAGCAAGAAGCATTTACAATCCTCTCCCTTCAAGAATCTTATGTGGAATCAGCTCCAGCTGCTGAAGGCCCAGGTCTATCAGGTATAATTGCACCCCATAACATTGTGAATGGAGGATTTTAACAAAGTAGATCACCAAGCAATTCCTCTCAGGCGTTTCTGGATGGGCTAGAACCGGAAACCAGTTGGTTAGCATCTGAGTGTGTCAACTGTCTACACCGGAGAGTCAAGATCATTTGTATTTAGCATTAAAATCTCTGTTACACCAGGGTTCGGACGCCTCTTCATTTTGATCCTCCCCCTCGTCAGACAAGCGCATCCCCTTCATGTCCTCTTGTGAACAGTGCACTTCTTCTTCACCACGTCATTGATCTCACTTCCTGAGGAATTCATCCGCAGTGCTATCCCAGATGACCAGTGCAACAGTATTTACTTTGTGCTGCAAGAGAAGGAAAAGGGATGCCTTTCTTCACGGAGGTCCCTCTCCTTCCCACTGCAGTAGGAACACAATGTTATAGCTCTCTCTAAATTTAAGCTTCAACTCTATTTGGATCATATTTATCTATAGTGTGATTCATTTCAGTTGAGAAATAAATTATTCCAGCTATTTCAGAAGTTCTCTCTAACATTTTTGGTTTCAAGTATCTTGAGACCGTTTTGAAATTCTCTACTGTAAAGTCATGTTTCTGGTATTCATTTTGTATCCTTCTTTTGTCTTATTTTGCTTTCTTATGCTTACTTCTGTGTTCCTTGAAGGGCTCTTATTCACTGCATTCCTTGCTTTAAAAGTTTAATACAGCACCTTCAAATGTTGAGTAAGTATAAAAATATCTATTTTATTTTGTCAGAATCGCCACTTCTTGTTCAACTTGAAACATTCTTGAAGGCTACTCAGAAGACTATTTTTTAACCTTAATTGAGAGGACGATGCTTTTTGTATAGTCTCCCACAGATTTGTCTATGTTTTTTTTGGCACTGTCAATCCTGCTAACATGTGAATATTAATTAAGCATGGCTCCTGACAACAGGCTTTGTGGGGATTCTATAAAATTCATGCATCCTTTAACAGTGACTTGCAAGTCAGAATGCATTAGAATCACCCAAAAGGCTTGTTAAAACAGTGTGTTGGGCCCTGAACCCAGATTTCTAATTCAATAAATCTAGGTTGATCTAAAAGTTGTATTTCTAACAAGTTCACAGCTGTTGTATCTCATATGGAGGCCAACTTTGAAAACCACTGTCTTATAGAATTCAATATAATTAGATTTTACCCTTAAGCACCTCATCCAATAGGCAATCAATATACCAGTTCAGGCGATTCAACAACAACGAAGTCTGTACTGCCGCAGTTGCTTGTCCACAATGGATGCATACTGGAATTATCCTGATGCTGTGCAAGCTTCTGATCCCTAGGTAAATAAAATCAAACTTTCTGGTGGGGTGACTCAGGCATTGATCACTTCTAAAACTGACAGTGGTTCCAATGGGTAGCATTTTTGAGAAGCACTGCTGCAATTGGAGTATATTCTTATTCACAAGAACAGTAAAAGTAAGTGTTCAAAAATTGGAGGCAAGATAAGAGTCTTTCTTATCAGTTTGTACAACATGATTTACCAACCTATAGAATGAACAAAATGAATGTTTCCCATGCATGCTTTTTAGCCACTCACGAAGTCAGTAAGTCATTTCTCTAGACTAATCACACACATAGAGAGAAGCATTTATAACCAAGGGCCCATTTGGTGGTTTACAGTTTCCCTCACTACCTGAAAGTTGAAGGTGCCTCGGCACCATGGTTACACCTGTGTTTCTCACCACAGAGTCTACTGAGTGAAATCACCAATGCGCCTCAGGAGAAAGACAGGGCTCTCTACTCAAATAGAGTTACAATCTTCACAGAAAACTCACAAGGGGAGTTGATGGCAGTGAGTTTGGTTTTTTGGTCTATGATGGAAAAACAGTAAAAGGTGCAAATCACAGATTTTCAAATACCATTCATTTACATGGTAAAGCAATTTTATCATTCCCAAATCCCCACCAACTTATCAAGTCACATCAAACAACAAAAGAACTCTAAAATAACATTGACATACAATACTCAAAACTACAGTTAAAAATGGCTTCATGTTGTGATATTAACTATAAATATAGAGACAAAAGTTTGGTGATGCCAGCCTTGCTGCCTGTGTGACCACTGCTAGTTGAAAATTTATACAAAACAGATGTTAAACTCTAGTTATGATTTTCAACTGTGTGTGTGTGAAGCAAAATTCCTCATCAACTTTCTATTAGCCATGTATTTCTGTATGTGTATGAGAGGGTATCTACCCACAAACTGGATTTTTTTCAAAGCTATGTGATTTATTTAAAAAAACAAAAACATGATGCCTCATCATGCAAAAAAAGAATATATATATATATATATATATATATATATATATATATATATATACCATAGTGAATGAAGGGGGAAGTGCAGAATGGAGACCAAAGGCCCATGTGTCGGCCACTGGAGATCCCCTCATAGAGGGGTTTAGGGGAGGAGATGGGACAGTCAGGGTGCAATGTAGTACGGATGAAGAACACAGTTTTCCCCCAGATCCTGGATGCTTCCTCCCCCAACTACCATGATCCGAATTCTACCTTGCAGGACTGCATAGGGCAGAGGTTGTACACTGGTGCATATGGGGGCTGGAGGCACAGGGAATCCAGGGTGGAGGATACCTTCAGGACCAGGGCTGTGAGGGGGGATGCTGGGAGAGTGGACGGTGAGTGGATTGGAAGGGGAAACTGATTACAAGGAACCACATATGACCTCCTCCCGGGGAGATGGATGGCAGAAAGGGGGAGAGGGATACTCCAGATAGGGCAAGATATGACAAAATAATAATCCATAAATTATCAAGGGCTCATGAGGGAGGGGGGAGCAGGGAGTGAGGGGAAAAAAAAGAGGACCTGATGCAAAGGGCTTAAGTGGAGAGCAAATGCTTTGAAAATGATTAGGGCAAAGAATGTACGGATGTGCTTTATACAATTGATGTATGTGTATGTATGGATTGTGATAAGAGTTGTATGAGCCCCAATAAAATGTTTAAAAACAAACAAACAAACAAACAAACAAAAAACAACCTATCACCCCATTATGCTGAATACCTTTGCCAAATCTGCCATTCCATTCTTGGACACATTTCTCAAACTCATGTTTCTATGGCTGACAGCACCTTCCTTGTTTTTTTCTTCACCTCTTCTACCTCGTAAAATTGCTATCCTTTCATGTTCCTCTTCATTCGTGGTATCAAAAATCAGCCGCCTGGAGCAAGGTCAGGTGAGTCAGGTGCATGGGGCAAGAGAGGCAAGGATTTTTTTGCCAAAAACTGAGATGGCTACTTGAGCAGCCATCTTGCATTGTCTTGGTGGCAAAACCAGTTCCCTTTCTGCCACAAATAAGTCCTTTGTTGTCATACACTATGATGAAATATCTTCAACACCTCTAAATATAAAAGCCTGATTAACTATCTGATCTGGTGGAACAAACTCCAAATACACTAAGAGTCAACATTTTGGGGAAGTTGATTGATATCCAGAAGGAGGTTTGTCATCAATCTACATTTGACCTTTTTTCAAATGACAAAATCACTCTTACACTTGTTTTCCTCCAGAGCACTGTCCTCATGATCTGTGTTCAACATCACAATAGTTTTTGCTGCACTTTCTCCCCAGCAGGAAACAAAATTTCGCAGCTGTACGCTGTTCTCTTAAATCAGCCATCACACACACACACACACACACACACACACACACAATAGATTAAGAAAACTGCTTTTACCAAAAAATTCACTGTGCCAAGGGAGAAACTCCCCAGGAAATACCACTGGGTGCACTAACTCAGAGCAAGTTTCTGGGTGCTTGCCTATCTGGAAAAATACATAACAGGAAAACATCTGTCTGCCCAGTGACATTGCTTTTTTATTTTGCTTACCACCTCATATGTGTGCCTGTGTGTAGAAAATTTATTGGCATATAATTCAGAAAGCATACAATTTACTCTTCTATCGTCTTAGGGAGAATTGGACAATCATCACCACAGCTATTGTATTAACAAGAGTTGTACAATCATCAGCACAATCAATTTTAGAACATTTTCTTATTCCTTGCAGTCGTTACTAGCTCCCCATTTTCTTTCAACCTCCCTGACCATACCCTCAAGAAATCATTGATTCAGTTACTGTTTCTAAAAGTTTACCTATCCTATATTTCATATACCCAAAACACACCAATGAAAACAACAAAGTAAAACTGAAGGAAAACTTCAATAGAAATAAAGCAAAACACATGAAAAATGAGAATACATTTTAAATGAATCAAGAGGGAGGTCAAAAGATATAGTGTTAAATTTTGACTTAACTACATCTGCAACAACTCAGTTTCCAATTCACTCTGCATGACAGCAAGGCTATTGATATCCCTGGGCTGTGATCAGAAAGGACTCACGGATGTCTTAATCCACTTCTCTATCCCTTCACTTTATTTTAAAACTGAAACAACTTTAAGTGGGCCCAAAGAGACATCAAATGTTAAGGTGTTAATTTTAACCTAACTATATCTGTCATAATTGACTTTACATTGCTCTCTATCTGATCACCAGTCTATTCATATCCCTTGATTCCTGTCAGAGAAGATGCACCAGAAGCTTAATATGTGTCATCTGCAAATGGGTTTTAGGCTTCTGCTGTCACCTGTCGCTTTTTGCAAACCAGATGTTTCCAATTAAAAATCGATGACATTCCCTCCTTCAGCTTTATTAATCATGTACATTTCGTGGATTATACAGGCTGGTTTGCTTCTTCCATGTGGAGTAAGCTGATGCATCCATTAGATGACTGCTTGTCTTAAGACTATCTGTTAAGACTCAAGACACCATTATTTTTAATAGTCAGGAACCTTTTATTTCTTTGCCACACTTTGCTATTGCACCCATATCTTCAGTGATATCTTCATGAGGGAAAGCATCAAACATAACCATGCCATAGAATTTGTTGTTTTTACATTGGGGCTAGAATTATGTGCACGCCCCAAATCCATTTATATCACTATAGTTTACGTCGGTCTTGGGCTCACTTAAGAGACATCATTATCATGTTATGTTAGAGAACATCATCAGTCATCCTCCTGGAGCATAAGGTAATTCTGTTGATGGAGTCATCAATTTAGCCAATGGAGTAGAATTTAAAATGCTGTTGAGAAAAGGAGTTTAGGTTGGCTCTGAACCAAAATACATCATTGTTGATTTGTACGTATGAAACTCTCAAATGACAGAACATTACTGACACAAACACCTGGGGTCGGTGATAGGGCAAAATTTTCAATAGTACTCACTCACTAAGGAAGAACCATTCCTACTAGATTAATACGTGTCATAATAAATCAAGGAGGGCATTTGAAAAGTAAATATTTGGTAGCTGAAAGCCATCATTCGTTGCTCATACACAAGGCAATAGATGCAAACCAAAGACCAATGGCCACCTGATATGTAAACATGGGATAGAAGTCACCTGCTTCTTCAGCCTTAAGTCCAAGATCTACAGGTGATTTTGAGGTAAAGCCCAGTTCATTTATAGTGGGATTTCCACATTGGATCCTTCTGATAAGGACTGTGAAGGATATTATTTGCCTCAAAAGAACAGAGTATAAGAAAGAAAAGAGCATAGTCTATGGTCCCAGTAGGCCATAGCACACAGCCTGGATTACCGAAGACTGGATAAAACTAGATAAAAATGTCCAATTAGGCATATAGTTTGAGGCATATTCTCTCCTAGGTTTTTATGTAAGTATTATTTATTTTTCCCTCCAATAGGAGGTTGCTTCTTCCCTTTTACCTACCAACAGAAATGTAGTAGCCTTCTCTAAGACATACATGTCCCTTCCCTCCACCTTGATTGAATTTACAGTAAAGATCATGTATCTCTCTAGTGTAAGTGTCTGTTGATTTGGGCTAACCTGAGCACGATGTTGCATGGCAGCAGCTGAATGTTGTTTGTCCTCTCCCTGCATCTAGCAAAACTGACCCCAGCTAAGGTGAAGTCTCCTCTATTAAAGTGGTTTTTAGGGGTGAAAGATGGTGTGTGGTTCATGGCAGGCTCTCAATTTCATTGCTTGGGAAATCGAGTAGATGAATGCATGAGCTGGAATCACAAATTTACCTTCATTCTGACACTTAGCCTCCTAATAGTGGACGCATACAATATTGTCCTTTTGTGATGGACAAACTTCACACAGAATAATGGTTTCCAGGTCCCCCCATGTGGTGAGGTGTTTCATCCTGTTTTTCAGCGATGCATAGGATTCCATCCAAAGAGTCTCTCTTAAAAATAAACTCGAGTAAAGCGAAATTTACTGAGGAATCCCTGTTTTTTCAATCTTTGCTTCCTTGATAGACTTTGCCATACTTGTCTTCTTATTTCCATGCCCTAACTAATGTATTAGTAATATGAGATAACTGCATGTTACTTTTTCAAATTCCATTTTAAAGAAACTGAGGCAACTGAGGCTGAGTGAAAGTTGGTAGGCAATTTTCTTAAGTCTTATTTTCAGTAAGTGACAGATCTAAATATCTATTTTAATTTGTAATTTATCTCATCAAAATGTTTAAGTTGTATTTATTATTTACTAGACTGCACTTTTAGAAGATCTTAAATTATATACTAGAAATCACAAATATTTGTTGAGGATGTATATATGATTCATGAGGCAATAGCTCTACCTTTGCTAATTTCCAGAGGAACAATTAGTTCAGCAAAGGTGCATAAATGACTTAAAGGTTTTCACACAGAAGGGTGGCATGCTTTTACTTATTATTGGCAACATCTGATTGAAATGTTAATGGCCACCTTGTTGAGCTAGTCTTCCAAATGAGTAATTACATTATAAAATATGTGTGATGGTCCTGACTTGAACAATTTGAATGGATGGGCTCTGATTTCTTTGCTGGGCAGTCTAGTATATACTCGAATTGACAAACTTTCCTCAAACAGTATCCCAAGTGTGTTTCGTGTAAATTTTTTCTTGCTTAAATCCTAATGAACAAATATTCTCTTTTCCATATAATATCAACCCAAACTTGATTTTTTAATAATAGCTTGAGATTATTTAACTTGATACTTAATGGTCATAAAGTATTGTTTCTTTTTGGGCTACTTTACAGTGGTCTTCTTCTATAGATTTATATGCAAACCAAATACAGAAAATCAGAATTCTTCTTAGTAATGTAATCACTAGAAGTCTACATAACAATACTATCAGTTGCTATTGAACTGATTTTACTCATGCAACCAAATACATATAATATTAAAATTATGCTTCTTAGGACTTCCAATAGTTGAATTTTCTGAAGTAGATTACCAGACGTCACTCCCAAAGTGACACTTCGTGAGCGTGGAACTCCAATCTTGTGATTAGCAGCTGAATAAGCTAATAATTTGAACCATTCAAGCAAGAGGTCTTCCCAGCTATATGAAAACATTCTAACATCTATAAGTCTTATTTTCCCTAAGACTGGCTTGTGCTCATTAAGAATTATTTTAAAATTCCAAAAAGCATCAAATATTTTTATTCAAAGATTTACCTTAAAATATTACTAATTGAAAATTTAGATGTGAGAAAATATTGGGCCAAAAACTTAACAATAGGTAGACCCAGAAGAAAGAACACCTCATTCCACCGATTGTAATAGATTGCTATAAATTGAGACCCTGTGGCAACCTGGGTGTCCAACCATGAGAGAAAATAATGTATTGACAAGGACATGGAAGGTACAAATTTTGCCTTAAATTAAGTGATGATAACTTGCAACTCTTTTGTCAATAGACTGCTTTATGATGGTGGACAAGTAATTCTTTAAGCCCTGAAAGGCTAATCTTCTTTAAACAACTAAGTATTCTATCTTTGAGGATTAATTTTTCTCATCAATAGAAACAAGACTTGTATCATTGTTACCACACAGCTACCAATTATTGAATAGATATGATATTCTCTTGATGGTCTATACCACACCATGAGTCACTCTTACAATAATGACCTCATACTGGGAGATTATTAGATAGTTATGTTTGCAAAGCACCTCTGAGTTTGAGCCTTCTATGATATCTACTGCTCTTATCTACCTCTTAATATTTCTTAACTTTTTACATTAGTAATCAGTAACATACATTTTAGAATTTACTCTGTCCTCAATTATTCCTAGCCCTAAATTTAATGTGGGAAACTACATTTTAAGATACATTTTACACTTTTTAAGAAAAGTAATAGGAACCTATATATGATGGGAAGATGTGTATCCACAAATACTTGTTGGTTAATTAAGTACATTCATATTTTATAATCTAAAGATAAAATAGGATCCATAAATAATCTGATTTATTCTAAATAAAACAATACCTATACCTAAGAACAAATCATATCTGTTCTAAAGCTATTTAGGCCCTGTGCCGAGTGTTTTTCTGGCTATTGATAGCAGTGTGTCATGAATGGGAAAGAGTTATACAAGAGAGAAGTAGCAGAGAAAATGCAATCCCTTAATTCATCCCTAGATCATTACTGTATCCCCTAAATGCATCACTAGGTGCAGGTTATCTCATTTTCAAAGATATAGCAGCCTGCTTTGTGAGGCAGGCTGAATTTATAACAGAACTCTCCCAGAGAGACTGCAGACCTCAAACTTTTAACATGCAAAGTATTTGTAGGTCAGCCTATCTGTGGCTGCGGTGCACTTAATTTTCCTTAATAGCAAAACTATTATTAGGAATCTGTGGGACAAGGACCCATGCGAGGGCATGCACATTCCAGGCCTTAGGAGCAATTTCATATGTCAGGAAAATGGACATTAGCTAAAGGCCTATCCCACAGATTCACTCAATCCAGGGAAACACTTTCCTTGCTAGGCTACAAAACAAATGAGAAAATAAACATTAGGGTCATCTATAGTTGTCTCCAGGTAGCACGTAACAATGGTCCTTCCATTTAAATTTTTTTATATTAACAAAACAGCATATCCAATGTTCGGTGGATTTATTTCTTTTAGTATCCCCTCTTATATCACTTGAGTTGTGACAGAACACCTGCTCAAGCTGGCTACAACTTCTCAGAAACATGTATGTTCGTAGAGCTTAAAGGTCCAGAGACTGAACTAGACTCACATATATGCCTTGTTACAGTAAATTACATTCTACCTCTTCCTTAAGGTCCAATGTGTTGGCTTCATCTTTGATGTGCACTCAGTGGACTTACACAAAATTACTGCCAGAAGAAAGAGAGACTCTCCTCAACATTATGGAGGAGACACCCTGGGTCTAGAACTCATTGGTTGGGTTACCTGAGGTGCCTGCTCCTCAATAACTCACTGTTATCTAGGAGAACCCCAAACGTTTCTGTTTGCAACACTCTGTTCTCCATAGTTTTTCCATGATGCCTCAGAACGATAATAATAATAATAATATTAATAATAGAGACAATAGTTCTATTTATAAAGTTAAGCAGTTGGGTGCAACCATGTCGTAAAATCCCTGCTAGGTGTGAATAGTAATGTTTGACTGCTAATGGAAAGGTTGAAGATTCTAGTCCACCCAGAGGCAACTCTAAATAAAAGCCTGTTAACTGCTTCCCATAATCCCATGCAGCACAGCTCCATATTGACACAGAGCAGCCTTTCCAAGAGTTAGAATTGACATGACAGCACCAACTGGCTACTTGGTAGTAGCTATTCCAAAAAATATGCGTATACATTTGAAGGGGAAGACTCTTAATGACTATTCTGAAGATAAGACATTTGTTTATTAAAGGGATGCATGTGACTGGGGTTAATGCACACTTTCTCAGATCTTAGAATCATATTGGGCACCTCACTCTTATCTCGAGTTGCACATTGGTTTTAGCTGAAAATACATTTTGTATAATGCCAACCATTGGGAAAAAAACAAAACAGTTCAACAAATATGCAATCAAATGTAATATAGTTTTGAGTATTTGCTGGATTTCCTTTGAAACTATCTGCGATTCCAAGGCCCACAATTTGTGAAACATGGTCCTCCATAAAAGATGTACTTACTGCTTAGAAGAAGCCCAGCCCTTGAGCTGAAGGTGGGGCTGACACCATATGACTGGGAGTTGGGGAAATGGTTTTGTAATGGGAATTCAGGGGCTGTTTTGTAGAAAGATGTCAGAATATTGCTGGGGTGTTAGGATGTCCATCTATCTAGTTCGGTTTCTTTCTTATTGTAATATAGCTTTTATGGGCAGGCAACCTCCGTACTATTGGAATGGTTATACTTAAGTTCATAGCATGCTTCTTATCAGTTTATTCTATTCTCTACATGAAGAAATGCGGATCAAGTAGTAGATGGCATTCAATGAGTTATTATTGGATCATTGATTATGAGGGTGAGAGTAACTTTCATGAATACAGAGTCAAGAGGCAACATAGGGAATAGTTTCACTCTCCATAATGTCCCTCCTTTTTATTTTACACAAAAATAATAAAGGATTTCTTTTGTTCTTTGCAAGCTGGCCCTTGACTTAAATGAGGCAAGATGCGGTATGAACAGAGTGAAGGGAGGCACAGAGCACGCCCCCTTTGCGCTGCAGCAAAAACACTCAAGATCATGAAGGCAGAAATTGCAAAATTTAAAAAAGCACATATCTTCCTCAAAAAAATGTAATTAGGACCAAGAAACCCAGCCTTCCTCAAGTAATTTGTTTTTAGGAAGGAGGGAGGTTGAACTTTCTAGGCAAGAAAAGAAGCATAACTTCTTTGTCCTTCTCGACGGTTTTCCAGCAGGAAGCATCTTCATAGCACAGGGCAGCCGGCTGCCGAACTGGGAATCAGAAAGCATGAGGTGAGCCATGTGTGGGCCTGGGGAGTAAAACAGCTGAATTAAACGTGCAGAGCATAGTTTTAGATAGAGAACGGGAAACGAGGCCTGATGCCCCGTCACTGCATCATGCTGCTGAGAGACGGACAGGAGCAAATTATGAGTCAACATAACCCTGCTCTCGCCTCTGAATTATTGAGTGGGAAACTGAAACCTTGGAGAGACTTAAACAATCTATCAGCTGCTAAGCTTTCGTTAGAAAATTAGCTCGTGATATGTAATGGTCTTTCTTACACATTTTAATTCCTTTTAACAGTTTAAATAGAATTTGAGTAATAGCTTCTTAATGTTCGCCACAGAAGGTAACTAAATCTTTAATGGACTCCTGCTGCAGCCTACTTAATATTGTAATTTAATTGAGGTCTATGTAAAAGAAGTTTTCCTCTATTTTTTTGCATATTTAGACTTGCAGATTTGTTGAGGATACATGTTTTAGTCAAACTGGTTTGCATAATCACAACTAATATTTGTATGTGACTAAAATGGGAATTTTTATACTAGAAGAATCCTTGTCCTCATTTGCTTTGTTAAAACCTTTCGATATGAAGATATTTATGAACTGAAAAAGAAATTTGCCTGGTCAAATGCTTTCTTCTTATTCATGTATATTCAGGACAAGGACATGTATCAGGTACTTGATGCTGTAAAATCATGAGGACACTTGTATTATACTTCTTTGAACTTGGTCTTGACCTGAGAGGTTCATCACACTGTGAGATGAATGAGGAGAACAACCGTGATAACATTTGACTGTTGATGTTGTCAGTTGTCACAGTCTGTTCCTTTGCCTAGAGACCTTATCCACAGCAGAGCGAAACACTGCCCGCTCCGACAACAGCCTCAAAGCTCTTCTCATGCTTCAGCCATGGGATCAATCCATCTCCTGAAGGGCCTTCCTTTTTGTTTTGTTTTTTGCTCTCTCTTCACTTTACCAAACATGATGTCCTACTCCATGGAATGGTTATCTACTGACATTATGGCCAAATTATGTAAATCAAAGTTTCCCTAGAGTATTTAACTGTCGTAGGCACCAAAGGCAGTCGACTGAATTTCTGGTGACATGCTGTTGGACCACGGTTGGAAGAAAGAATTAAAGTCCATATGGAGAGCAGAGAGGACTCACCCAGGGTTGCCCAAGGCCTGAGAATCACAGCAGAGAGCAAGGACGTTACTCCTCTGAAATGGAAAGTGATCAAGCCATGAGCCCAGTGACTTAAAATCAAAATACGTAACATATCTAAGAGGCTGAATCGTCAGCATGTCACTGTGACTGGAAACTGCATAGCTGTACTCTAAAGCCTACTGCCATTCCTGGGCATTGCTTCTATCTTTCAGCTATTCTTCCAATGAGGTCTATCTCCTCTTCCCATCCTTCCACTCTTTTAGTCTTTTTCCTTCATCCTATAACGGTCTCTATCCTCGCTGACGCTTGACCATGGCATTCTCATCCTCTAGGGAGCTATTGTGCTTCTCTCAGATCTCCATTTGGGGCATGCTAATGTTCTCTTCCTAAACTCCAACTGCCTTTTCTACTTAAAATTATACATACATTCATACACACATATACAGAATACATATATATATATATATATATATATATATACATAGGATTATTGTGGAGTTTTCTGACAGCAAAATAAAGAGCATTCTATATTGTAAAGAACTGATAAGAAGTGTTGTATGATATTTTTGTAATTTCTCCATGAATACCAAGCATTTAAATATGTGGAAAGATGTGACTGCCTTGGAGTATGCAGGCAAAAGTTTGATTGATGCCATTTCTATACTATTTTATATAATATATTGAGTTCATGAAGCTGCAAAATTGTTTAAAATCACATTTTTAAAGTTTTAAGGAAAAACACAATTGGAGATGAGTTTAATTTTTATTCCTGTTACTGATAGCTTCAGGGAAAATGAATAAATAATAGATCCAATTACGGATATAACCCAATTTGGTCTCAGTTATTTATCTTACCCCCACTAGTTTGACCTTATTAATGTCCTTCCTTTAAACACTCCCTCTCTCCTTCCCTCTCTTATTCCTCTCCTGCCTGCCTGCCTGCCTTTCTGTTCTGTCTGACCTCATGGTGAAGAGTGTGATCTAGCCAACCTAACCAAAACAGACTTCTAGGAATAGCATGGACTATTTGAGTGCTATTTGCATTTGAAAAAAGAAGAAAGAGATAGGAACCATATTTTTTTTAACAATTTATTGGGGCTGATACAATTCTTTTCACAGTTCATACATATACATACATCAATTGTATAAAGCACATCTGTACAGTCTTTGCCCTAATCATTTTTTTCTCTTTTCTTCTTTTACATTTTATTAGGGACTCCAACAACTCTTACCACAATCCATTCATATACATACATCAATTGTATAAAGCACATCCATACATTCCCTGCCCCAATCATTCTCAAGGCATTTGCTCTCCACTTAAGCCCCTTGCATCAGGTCCTCTTTTAAAAAAGGAACCATATTTTTATCCCAGATGTTTAATCTCGGATGATGTCATGATCAGTGTTGCCCTTAGGAAAGAGATAATATTGCAAGAGTATCTTAGTATACCTCCTAAAACATCTATAAAACACAAGTTCAAACGATATACAAACACAATTGTCAGTTCAACCACTGAACTATATCTAAAACTCGAGTCTAAAACAAAACAAGTTAGGATTGTAAACACAGACAGTTACCAAGTTATGAACATTGTCTGTTTCTAATGGTGTTTTTAAGTTAAAGTTACATCTGTAGGTAAGTCAGAACAACTATATATAGTTCTTAATTAGCCTGACTTTAGTGCCACAAAGGAGCCTTGGTGGCCTAGTTGATTACACATTGGTTTGGGATCCCCTAGGTCAACAGTTTAAAACCACCAGCCACTCCATGGTAGAAAGACTGGGCTTTCCAGTCTGTAAACAGTTATGGTCTCAGAAAGCCACAGGGACAGTTCGACCTTGTCATATATGGTCACTGGGGTCAGCATCCACTCAATGGCAGTGAGAGTTAGGACCAGAAGGAGACCTGTGACACACTGTGTTAGGAGCTGTGTTGCTATCTACAAGGAAAGGACTTCAAACCCAGCAGACACTCATCTGAGTAAAGATGAAGCTATTTGTTCTTTGAAAGATTTATTGTCTCAAAAATCCAAAAGAGCAGTTTTATTCTGAGTCAGAATCAACTCAGTGGCAGTTGGTTTGGATTGACTTTAGTGCCAGAAAATGCTCTAAATGGTTTTCATGATTTAAAGGCTGTACTGGGAGTAAATTAAGGTGATTGTGATGAAGGATTTATTTTGAGTAGGGATTAGGATTAGTTCAATCTTTTCAAAGTGAGGACACATTTACATCACATAAAAGGTCAAGTGTAAGTTTTTCTTAAATAACATGTCAGCAAGCACGGTCTGCCTATATATATAATTTAGATCCTCTGAATCTCAGTTTATCTCCCTTCTACCACATATGCAAATATGCACAATGCATTTCAAAAATCATAATTAATTAGCCTGTGTATAAAGCTAACTGTGTATGAGGCATTTTAATTAATTAACTAATTTTAGGAAAATCCACGTATTGGTTGAAAACAATTGTGCATGCACCTTAGTGCCTTTTAGGAAAATGGAAGGAATGGACTATCTAGGAGGAGACACAGAAGGAATCAGGTCTTAAATTAACTTTGTTTTCAATTTCACGCCTCTTTGCTCTTCTGCTCTCTACCACTTGTGAGAAAAGCAATCACAAGGAAAAGAAAAAATAACTTGAATAACATTATTGTTAATATTATAAAGTGAATAAATATCACTGTAAAACACTGTCCCAAGTCATTTTTGAGAAATCCATCTTTCATGTTCATTTATTTTAAATAAAATATTTGTTTTGACTACATTTCTTGGCCAACAGTAACAGTCGATGACCTGGGAAAAACAGTGTTCAGTGACAGTATTTTATTCTGGTGGTTTTTACAGGTACCTACTGTCACCCAATTGATTCCAACTCGTAGTGATCCTTACGAAGGGTTTCTAAGTCTGTAAACTTATTTACAGGGAAACAGCTTCACTGGTCTCCCAAAGAGCAGCAGTTGGCCTCGAACCACCACCGTCTGGTTTTCAGTCCAGGGCTTGTCCAACAGCACTACCTTAGTTTTGATGAGTGTAGATGTTTAATTCTCTGTACCTAAACACATGAATATTTTGCAAAACATAATTGACATCCCATTCATTAAACTTTGTCATGTGAAATTCAGAGAAGTGGATTAATAAAGCGCATGCCAGTACTAGAAAGAGTGAGGGAAAATGCAAGTCCTTGCAGATTGCATGTTTCTTGAAGAGCATAGAAAAATTTGTGGAAAAATTCTATCAATTCTCATTCAATTTTCCACCCACTTTTTGAAGTCTTCTCAAATTACATCGATGCCAAGTGCCATGAAGTTTTTTCTAACTCACGGTCCCCAAAAATGGATTTTCTAAGTCTATCAGAGACCTCCTCATTTTTCCCACAGAAACTGATGCTTTTGAATCATGGACTTTTAAAATTAACAGTCCAATGCTGAGCCAACAGTGACCACAAGGTTTCCCGGGTGTAGATCATATACATTTGATTGATGTTATTTTCCTAACATTCTAGGTTTTGGTTGGATACTTAATCCCTATTCTGCTTTTGTCTCAAGAGGGGCTTTTTTAAGGTGACAGAAAGGTTAAATGTTTTTTACTGTCATTGTTGTAGATATTGCTATGAGAATAACATTATTTTTCTTATTGCTATTGTTAGTTTTCCATCAATGAATACTTTTTAAGTGCCAACTATTTGCCAAGATTCTGGTCTGAATACTGGACCCTCAGGAAAAAGACTGGGTTTTCTATCCTCCTAAAGAGTTACAGTCTTAGAAACCCACTATGTTAGTCCTACCCTTGCCTGTAGGGTAGCTAGCTAGGAGTCAGCATCGACTTGAGGACAGTGGGCTTGGTTTTGAGTTTATCTGTTTCTTTATCTCTCCATCACTCCATCCATCCATCCATCCATCCAACTAACCCCTACATATTTGAATATATCTTTGTTTACATACCTATTTTCTCTTGCAATATTAGCAGTTAAGTCATATTGTAGTAGAATGGGTCCTAGTCATAATTACTTCTGAGTAGTATTTAATAAAAGTGGAGGAGAAAGAGGGAAACAATGACACACAGTGGGGGGTGCATAAGACTGCATTAACCACAAGTTAAGAACACTAAGGAAAATATGAGACTGCCAGCAGCTGAAAGAGTCAGCAAAAGATGTTCTCCCTAGAAGCAAAAGAGAGAAAACAGGAATATAGCTCCATCTATCCAACAAATTGAGAATCCTAGCCCTCAGAATTGAAAGATAGCCATCAAATAGCCATCTGTTAAAGAGGAATATTTGTAGTATTTTGTTATGGCTTCTTTAAGATATGACAATGCCACCTGCACTATTTTTTTCTTTCCTTGTTCTTCACCTTTTCTCATGACTATTTTTCTCATTTTACTTTCTGAAACTGTTTCCATTTTTCCTCCTACAATAATCATGTTTCTGAGAGTTTTCTGTCTGCCTGTCCTATTTTCCTTCTCAGTGATTTCATCCGACTTCCACAATTGGATATGCTGATGTCTTACTTCTAAATCAGAATCTCCAAACCAGATTATACTCCTGTGCTTCAGAACAGGGATTATACCTGCAGATATGAGTTTATACAGAATACACTATCTCATCACTTCTTATAAATCTTGCTATTACTCTGATTTTTTGGATCTAATTATGAATAGAATATCAACCAACTGGCTAATTAAATACACATGTATAAATAAGAAAAAATAGGAGTTAGCTTAACATCTAAATTTCACTTGTTTTCCACATCCAATTGGTCAATCAATCTCATTGGCCCCTGCTATCGCAATATCTTTGAAGTGCAATCCCTCTTGCTCTCCCCTTCTTTCACAATGCATAAAATGATTATATTGCCATAATATTCTTCACTTCTCACAATATTTGCGTTTCTAGTTGCGCCAGCCCACTCTTGTTTCTGGTTTAACCATTTCAATGGAATCTCTCTGATCTCCAAAATAACTAAACTTCCCTAAAATGTAAATAAGTTATTTCTAGTAATACTTCTTTGTTAGAAATGTAAATTGTAAATTCTTGGGTAAATCTCTATGGCAGACTTTCCATGATCAGCTCTTGAGCCTTGGCTAGCCTAGTTACTATCTGTACCTCTTTTCTCTTCCATATTCCTGCTTTGTCCCAGTCATAACAGATCTGAAATTCTTCAAATGGATCGTGGTCTTTCCCTTTGCAGCATACTCAAATCCCATATCTCTTTGCTCATTTAATTAATATCAGTTAATGTTTAAACTCTAAAGTCAGTTACCATATTTTCTGGTAAAAAAAATCTAAGATAATTCCACTGGTTGGATGCCTCTTTATCTGCTCTCCTTGTTTGTAACTTGTCGTGGGCTGTCTCAATGTTATGCTCTCTGTGCTTATTAGATCATGTGCTTACCAAGGATGAACACTATATCTTATGTATTTCCACTAACCATTAGGTGGGGAAAAGGTAAAGAATGCCTCTTTGATTAATGAAGAACTATTGTGGGACAAAGGAGCCCTGGTGGTGGAGTGACTAACTGCAAGTCAGCAACCAGAACCAATAGCCAAACCTGGGGAGAAGGCTGGGGCTTTCTACTCCCTTAAAGGGTTACAGCCTCAGAAACTCACAGAGGCAGGTCTACCCTGTCCTACAGGGTCACTCTGAGTCAGCATCAACTCCATAGCAGTGAGTTTTGTTTTTGATTTATTGTAAAACAAACAGATATGAGGTCAAATGAACAAGTCATTATGAACCCATTTGTTGTATTTTCCCACGTAATGATTATGGATTGTTGAATAGCCATTGGGCAATATTGAGAGAAAAGGAGGGATGAGAGCAAGAACATGGCCTCCATCTCCTTCTCGCACTCAGCTGTCTGGAGTTTAACAAAATAAAGAGTATTTTTTTCTAATACAGGTGATTACAGCATGACGTCTATTAAATCAGATAGAAAGTTGTTGATTTACCATTTTCAGTAATGCATTGTAATCACCAGTGTCCGATTGACTAGGTCTGACATGCACCAAGAAATTTTAAAACATCTTGTCAGATAAGACTCTGCATGTATTATCATTCAAGTCCACAATGAGTTTCCATTCTGCTTTCCCTCCTTAGCTGAAACTCTAGTCTAGATTATTTATAATATAACCACAGTTCTTAATTATTAATTGTTTTCCAGGCAGAAGAATGGACCATTCCAGAGCTCATTATCCAGTTACAGCCAAGCATTGCTTTCACATGACTACAAATATCTAATTTCTTCTATGCTATAAAAGCAAGCATTTCATGATTTTTCCAAATTAACTTCAAGCAGCCATTTATGCCTCCCTAGTTCAGATAAATGATGTCACATTGGGCCCTTGTCTTCCATTTGATTAGTTTTTAACTATTTGTTTTCTGTCATTCAAGTTTATTGCGGGCAGTAAAGACAGGCATAATGGGCCAGTATTCTAGGATGGGAAATCATCCAGCTACTGAGCCATTGAAGTTAATGAATTAGAGACAGTACTGCTCCATTCTCTCTACACTTCACATCTGTTTGCAAATGCTTGTGAGCCAGAAATGGAGGGATCTCTATCTTATATTGCAGTGCATTCTTTCTTATGTGATTGACTATTGTCCTTTCCTTCATGTTTTCTATTTTAAAATAAACTGCGTGTATAGGAACATTTGTTGAATTCAGTGATGGTCAATATTTTTATCTGGGATGGTGGACATAGGATTCATCTTCTTTGAACTAGAAAAAACCATCAATCCAGTTCACCTACCAGTTAATGCACAACAGTGCTTTATATTAATGTACTGGTTAGTTGGTAGAGTTGACTAAGCAATTGGTCAAAGGTGATAAATTTTTCACATCATGAAGAGAATTCATGTTAATAGTAAAATGATTGTTTCTTGCTCCTGGCACTGTTTAGCTGAGCTTCAAGTTGTGCTCCTAGCAAATAAAGAGTTTGGAAGAGAGGGTTTGTACCAGAGAAGGTCCACAGCCTAATACTGAGCTTCATACAATCAGCACTGGTCACAGACCTTCTAGAACAGCCTATAGGTATGCTGGCTTGCAATTATAGTATAGTATGCTATGAATAATTAAAGACCCCTGATGGTACAATGGGTTAAACATATAGTTTAGAGGCCCAATCCCACTTACCACTACTTTTGGAGAAAGATAAAGCCTTCTGCCCTCATAACGATTTTGTCCTGGAAACCCTGTAAAGTAGTTTAAACTCTGTCCTAAAAGGATTGTTATGAGTCTGTATTTATTCGATGATTACTTTTTATGCAAAATTAAGAATGTTTTCAGATTTTTTCTGCTTCTTCCACCCTAAAGCAATTTTTTGACAGTGAATTAGAAGCTTAGTAATCAAAAAGGTCACGGTAGTTTATGTGCTTTGAAAATCAACCTTTATTGCCATACCTGCTTCTACTCTTCATGCTTCCAAATACACCCCATATTAACACATATTTATTAGGCCCACATATAGAGTAGGCATTCTTTTAGGTACTAAAAACAGTGAGGAACTGCACAACATCCTTCATCATATTTCTTTATTTGTTTCTGTTTGGATGTGTATGTCTATGAAGAAAGAGCAATGAATAAGAACCACTACTCTGAGAGAAATTACATAAAGTTTATTATTTTTTGGTGTAGAAAATATTCCCTATTTTAGTTTAGAATTATACATAGAGGAAATTTGTTAATATGTTTTACGTAGAACATTTTCAGACTGAATAAATTGTTATTTAAAATGATTTGGATAAAATCCTATTTGGAATGAGGGTTATACCAGGTATTTCATAGCGTGACATATTCTTCCTCGATAAGATTGCTCCATAATTTTACATAAATTTTACACAATTAACATTCACATATATGAATATTCAATAGTATACAAAATTGCATGTTAAAGTACATTTCATAAACCTATAACAAAATTACCTAAGGAATAAAACTTTCTCACTGTATACTTACTGAACATATAACTATATAAATAACACAAATTATATATTTATGGCTTATCAATTTAGTGGTTTTAAAAAATAATAAAAGACACATTAGGATTTGAAGTTTGTATGAGTGTATTTCCTAAGCCCATGAAGGCCTCATATGATTCCATAAGTAAATGCCTTAATGCTCTGCAGAATGCTCCTGAGGCTGTGTTAGTTTTGCTTCTGATAATAAAGGCATGCAAGGAGGAAGCTAGTGATCTAATGGGCTACTGCACAGTGCATAATGCCATTGTAATTGCTTTGTAGTTAATTTCAGGCATTCTGTATCTGTTCCATCTATGACTATGTTAATATCCTTGCCAAATATTATCATACTTCATGTGTAAATCCTGTTAAAAAAATGGACATTAGAACCTCAGCAGGAGACAGATTCCAAATAGCACTTTTGCAAATTGGATACTCTATGTGAATGCTTGGGTTTCTCAAATTTCCTTTTGCTTTCTCCATCGTAGGAGAGGAAGAAAAAAATCTATTTTCTCAGTGGAAGCCCAATTCTATTTTCAGAAATGGGCGAGTTGTGAATATGCAAATACTCCTGGAAAGGAGTAGTCTATCATTCAAGGCATATAAAGAGGGAATATTTTATTCAAATCTTGGGTGATCCCAAATACATAGGTATTTGACTCCGAAAACTGACTTATTCCCTTTAATTCAAAGATTAGTAGTAAAACAGGAGGCATCAAGATTTTGAGTTAAAATACTATCATTTTGCCCTCAGGAAACGAGAATGTGTAAAGGCAATTTTAAAACGTGATGTTCATTCGGATCAGAGTGGTGCCTTTGGGATCACCTTAGGTCCTACAATGAACAACACCTCTAGGGTCGTCAGATTTTATGTACTGATCTAAATAATTCCAATTGATAGGCTTCAAACCATTGAGTTGAGATATTTTAAGATTTCACAGTTTAGAAAGAAATTCTTCAAACTCTTCTCAGTTTAATCTCAAAGGAATCTCTATGAAGACATTGGTAAACTAAGATCTAAGCAGTTCTTCCTGAGAACTGACAGCTTTTGAACTTTCTCTTCTAAGGTTGCCTCTCCCCCAGGATTATCAGTTGAGTTCTCTCAAGCAAGGAGAATGTGCTAGTTGAGGAAATCACACTTTTTCTTCTCTAATGTCAACAGCCAAGGTTCAACACAGGAAGCCCACAAATAATACTCATCAGCTGAGAAAAGTTCCCTTTGGAAATCATCATACATGCCCATGGAACAAATACGAAGAACTGAAGGTCTAACTCTTATCGGGATTAATAGTTTGGATTTTTTAAAATCATTTTATTGGTGGCTCATACAACTCTTATCAAAATCCATACACACATCCATTGTGTGTCAAGCACATTTGTACATTTGTTGCCCTCATCATTCTCAATATATTTGCTTTCTACTTGAGTCCTTGGTATCAGCTTATCATTTTTCCGCTCTCTCCCCACTTTCCCTTCCCTCATAAACCCTTGTTATTTTATAAATTATTATTATTTTGTCATGCCTTACACTGTTCAACGTCTTCCTTCCCCCACTTTTCTGTTGTCTGCCCCCCCATTAATAGTTTTATGCTACATTTTCTTCTTTTTCATGGCCATTAATGTGAAATAGGCTTCTCAATTGTATCATTCCATAGGTGCTTGATACCTCCCTTGGTCTCAAATATTTACATGGCAACCTCACCCCTATTACAAGAAGTATTTTTTCATTCTCTGGCATTCTCTGGGAGAGTTCTGATAGTGTGGCCTTACGTTACCTAAAATAGCAATCGAGTTCCCTGCTGTTATCCTAAAGTACAGAGGGGTAAAGTGACAACTGATGGCCTGAGATAAAAATTTGGTTAAGTAACATTACAAAAGATTACTACTGGAGAAAAATAAGTGGACCTTCTGTTATAATGTAATCCGCAGAATTCTATGTTACCTTGGGATCCCCAGAAAAGCTTATGAAGCATTTGTATATATACTTGCTGTTATATATTTATGAGAGAGAGAGAGAGATTTTGTATCAAGAAAAGGACTCATACTATTCATATTCCTGGGTCAAAATTTTAGCTGGAGATTTTTCTGATTAGAGTGGCTCAAGGTCTGATACAAAAGAAAGACCCTGAGGAATCCAAGGTCAGCAGGTCAAATGGAGCCTGTTGGTGACTTCCAGAATTGGCAGTCAATATGGCTGAGTGTTGGTTCAAGTTAAAAGAACCAGAGTTTATAGAGCCAGATGTCAATGTAGGATCCACACCAGCAAGAAGAAAGCAAGCTCTCCACAGAGTAAATATGTAACAATGAATCACAGCTCCAAATGTCCTTTCAATTGTATCAGGGCCATAACCTGATTAAGATGGTTTCACTCCACCCTAATCTTACAGCTTATTAATTGTTCAGGGAAGATCCCATTATGGACTTATTATGTTATATTCGGTCACATGTCAAACCACCGAGACACCTTGGCCAGCCAAATTGACACACATCTATCACAATATCATATAAAGACAGCCTTCTTGCACTTCACAGTCTAGTTTGGTCAACCGGTAGCTGTGGTGTCAACTTTGACATATAATGACCTCTATATGTCAGAGAAGAACTGTGCTCCATAAAATTCTCAATGGTGGATTTTCCCAAAATGGATTTAAAGGTCTTTCTCCAGATATGTTTTTCAGTAGATGCAAACTTTCAATATTTCAAAGAGCAGCGAACTGTGTTAATCACTGATTATCTGACATCAAAGCTTTTACTTCCTCTGCTTTGATCACTCATAGTCTGTTACAATAAAGTTTTTTCAAAACATCACACTGAGGTTTTTCTCACCATGAGCAAACTTTTGGGCTGACTCTAAAGTCAATTGGGATGGTGTGATCCTTCATCTGAAAAGCAGGGTTAGATGACAGTTGATTATCAAACATGTTGCTGGCAGTAAATAAGGAAGCACACAGATATCAAAACAGAAAACAATGAAAAACATAAATAGCTTAAAAAGGGGATATTCACTTTGGTGATGGCAGATTGGATTCAATTATACCTCTAAAAATCACAGATTATTGATGGAAATAAGACAAGAAGAGCAGCACCTGTGTAGGCCACAATAGGAGATACTTGAGGTATATTAGAAATACAGTTCCGCAAACCGTATTATAGGACAGGGCTGGTGGAATGGCAAAACCATCCCATTAATTTTCTTATTGTAGACTATCCATATGGGTATTGAAAACAAATATCAAAATCAATTAAACTACATGTAAGGATTTTTGATAATTCTTATTTGAATTGATAAATTCTTGGAATTCATGACGGATTTAGAGGTTTATGGTACCATCTCTCTTATTTAATTGTTTTGAAAAATTCATAGATTTGTAAAAAACTAGTCCTGTAAATCAATTGATTGTATTAATTCTCTTGGCATTCTGCCTTGCCTCCACCTTAGGAAATGCTTTATTAGTAATTATGGTGTGCAAAATATTCATTCAGGATTGTTTTTCTTCTTTATAATGAATTCTTTTATTTTTACTTTAAACTGAGTTGGGCGATTTATTTATTTATTTATTTATATACTTAGTGCTACCTACGGCTTCTTAGTTTCCTAAAATACCTTAATTTTTTTACGTGGTTTGAAATATAGACAGCAAGACATATATAAATTGAAGATTTTATTTATGTACAATTCAATGACTTTGTTATACAACTATTTTCCCCTCCTTCTCTGATGTGTTCCTCTCTTATTAATATAAAGTCACTGGTTTTTAAATTTCTCATCCTATTTATGAATTCCTGTTGTCAATTTGATGCCAATGAGATCATTCTTAACAGAGTTTTATGCTCAAGAGAGACACTTTCTTACTATATCAGCTAAACTATTGTTCCGTTTTAAGATGACTTTAGGAAATACTATCGATTAAGTTTGAAGATTTTCTAAGGCAATAATTTCAGGGTATATTCTGTTATTCAAAAAGTCTTGAAACTATGAGGATTTGGAAAAAAGACAATTTTATATTCCTTCCTTGCTTACTTAGGATTTCTCTACAAGATCTTTGATCAAATTTTCAGTAATGATAACCAACAATAAATTTTTTTTCTGGTACCATGCAAAAGAGGCAGTTGTTCATGAAGCAGTTATCTATACATTCCATAATTCAAAGTGACCTAACTTACTCCACGAGTTAGTTCCTAATAATAGTGACCCTGTAGACCACTATTACTCCACGAGATGGTTCCTAATAATAGTGAACCTGTAGGCCAGAGAAGACCTGCCAGTATGGGTTTCTGAAACTATAATTCTTGGTGGGAATAGGAAACCTTATCTTTCTACCTGAGAGCAGCTGGAAGTTTTGAACTCCTGACTTTGTCATTAGCAGCCCAACCTGTAACTCACTATGTCACCTTCTCCTACCCCTGACTCTTTTTGTCCTCTGTATTTCCAAGTAAAAGGAAACCCATTGTTCTCCTTGAATGACTGCCTTCAAACTGTTAAGATAATAGGTACTAATCAACAAGCTAAAGGTGGAATAGCAGTATTAAACATGTTATTAGGCTAATTAAACGAAATGTCTCATGAAATTTTGACCCTAAACATCGAAACTAAGGGACGGAACCCTATATGGTATTTAATTGTTCAGAAGCAGCCTTAGCAACTACTCTTTTGTTTTATGATTGTTATAACTATTTCAGCGCTTTAGTCAATTCAAATTTTTACAGGTATGTAACTTACTGACAGTAATTACAATAATTGGCAATGCAACTTTACCTTTAATCAATTTGTTTATTCCATCATTGTTAATTATATGATTTTTGAAAATGACATCCTGTTGGTTACAGTATATATATTTTAAAAGATAAATTCAAAAATGAATTTCAATTTCTTTCAGTTGTTTCCCATCAAATGTATCTTGAAGACTGCCCAGCTGAAGCAGATGGATTAATATTAAGAACAGATTTTAATGATTGAATTTTGGACCAAAACAAAATGCTGAGTTAATAGTAAGTGAACTAAAATGAAGTACCAGTGGATTGACTCCAACGTATAACTTCTCTAGAGGAGAGAGCAGAACTGCCCCCATATTGTCCAAAAGGTTACAATCGTTACAGAGGAGTCCTGTTGGTGTACTGGTTTCATATTTGGCTGCGAATGAAGGTGAACACTTTGAAACCGCCAGCCAGCTCCTCGGGAGAAAGATGGACTTTCTACTCCCACAATGAGTGATCATCTCAGAAACTCAAAGGGCTTTAGTCTTTCCAGATGTGGAAAGCCACATATTTTTCCCCTGGAAAGACTGCAGAATCTGAACACCAACTTACAGTTAGAAGTCAAGTCCATAGTCACCGTACCGACAGAGGCTGTTAAATAACCATTAGTGGAGTCTCAGTAGACTCTACTACAAAACTGAGTTTATATTAAATAGAGAAGTAGGAAATGTAGACAATAAATTGAGATCTCTGATTTTATGAACTTATATCATCAATACTTTGCTCCTACAATAGAATAGACAGGGATCTTGGTGCTGCTGTTCGGTAAACATTGCATTGTTAATCACAAGGTTGGCGGTTCAAACCCACCAGCCACACCAAGGAAAGATAAGTCGGTCTACTTCTGCAAAGATTTATAAGCCTTGAAAATCTTACCTAGGATCACTCTGATTTGAAACGGTCCTGGTGGTACTGGTTGTAAATGCAAGAGAGAGAGTCAATTGCCATCTCTGCTACTGCGCTCGTTCATGTCCAAGTCATAGTGCTAGAACACTTGGGATATTATGGAAATTGTTATTAATTTTAGAAGTTAGAGAAGTTAACTAGACACTTAGGTTTTATTACCATTTCTGGATATACTGAAAATATATATGGCAAATGAGTCAATTGCCAAGTTTTATAATGATAAGCTATATAGTGAATGCTAAAAGAATTACTTGTACAGAGAATTAATGCAGCAAATGAAATGAATCAACATTGAAAATAATAGGAGGGCAAGGTGAAAATTAAACTACAAATAATGGTCATTGTAACATTGGCTGCTTTTTAATTAGGAAGCAATAGAAGTATCCACGAAGACACTCCAGATTTCATTGGGTAAAAATCATTTATCTCCACTAGTAGGGCCGATGTTTTGCATTTTTGGAAGACCACCTGCCATGTTGATTCCTGCTGAAATCCAAAATCCAAGACCTGGGGGATCCAGCATCGCTACTTTACAGAACAGTTAGAAATTGTTAAGGTTACATGTTATAAAATTATGGTGTAAAATTTTTAATCACAGATTTTAATCACAGAATTTCCTTATAAATTTCTTTAAGAATGCTATTTTGTTTCATTTCATTAACTTTAAATTATTATTTTGAAGTGGAAAAGATGTAATTTCAAATAGACCAATCATACTTAAATAGACATTAGGTTAAATAAAAGTATTCTAAACTTTAAAGATTTTTAGTGGAGTTATTCAAAATAACTGTGTGCAGATATAGTATTTAATTAGCAAATATCTTATAAAGAATGTTAAGAGAGGAACCATGATTTCTTTTGAAAACCAGGGCTTCTTTTTAATCATCTTAATGAGGTTTTTATAGTTTGTAATTTGCATGTGTGATAACATAGTGAATCTCTCCTGAAATCTGACTAGCATGAAATAGAAAGTTTCCCTGTTCAGGCTTATTTGATGATGTAAGAACTTGGTCAAGCATGTCTTCAGAGGCCAGGGTAACATATGGCTAAATTCATGAAGATTCATAGGTGGGCAACACATAATTTCATTAAACATATGAGAAACCTGCAGTAGGCTAAAAAGGCTCAGTCACGGGTTTGCTATAACATGTACACTAATTTAATATTGTTGCTTAATGAGTATTTCAAGTTATTAATCCTAAAATGTACCATAATAAGAATCCTATATCTAAAATTCCAAAATACCTCTTGTATACCCAAAGCTCACCCTCGCATATGACCTGAGTTAAATCACTTATTTGTACCTACTCCTTCTTTTCTGCTTTTCTACTATATGATTAAAACTGATAGTGACTCTATAGGCACAATAAAACCATCCCATTGAAACATCCATTCCTACTTTTCTTTGGAATCATGTATACTCGCCTACCTTATGGGCCACTTCTTATTTTATTGCCCATGGAGATAGTTCTTAGAAGACAACACAGCTTATGCTAGGAAATTTTACTAGGTTAGTTAAACTATTGTTTGGGTTTTAGAAAGCTTCAGGGTCCAATGAGCCAATTTTCAGGCAAACAGCAGACAGACCTATATAGATAACAGGAACACAGGAGAAGCACACACTCCTGAGAACAATTACTCATTGAAGATCAAAGAGTGGCATTTTCCTAAGGACAAATCTCAGAGAAGAGAAAAGGTCAGAGAAGAAAATGGAAAGGGAATTCACAGGGAAAGTGCTGTGACACTGTGGAATTACACAATGATGTGAAACAAGTATGTGTGAATTGTTGAAGGCAAAACAGATTTGTTCTATAAACTCACCAAATTTACCATAAAAAGGGTTTCTCTGTTTTTGTTTTTTTTTAATTTTATTTTTACTTTTCTTTTTTTTTAATTTATTTTTTTATTTTAACAATTTATTGGGGCTCATACAGTTCTTTTCACAGTTCATACATATACATACATCAATTGTATAAAGCACATCTGTACAGTCTTTGCCCTAATCATTTTTTTCTCTTTTCTTCTTTTACATTTTATTAGGGACTCATACAACTCTTACCACAATCCATACATATACATACATCAATTGTATAAAGCACATCCATACATTCCCTACCCCAATCATTCTCAAGGCATTTGCTCTCCACTTAAGCCCCTTAGTGACTCCACAGGTCTGTCTGAATAGGACAGGCCGGATGAACTATCTAGAGGAAAAACAACGGGACCGACAGTTCTGGGGGGACTTGGGGTGGGGGGTAGGGAGGGTAAGGAAGTGGTGTTAACAAACCCAGGGACAAGGAAAAAACATGGGACCCCAAATGGTAGAGAAGGGGGAGTGGCAGGCCTGGTGGGAAATGATCAAGGGTAAGGTTGCTTAGAGAAGAGGTATACTCTAGCCCAGGTGGCGATGAAGCATGGTAGTAGGGCAGGAGGAAAGTCAAGGGAGATGGAGGAAAGAGCTAGGAGTCAAAGGGCATTCATGGAGGTCTAGACAAAGACATGTACATGCAAATATATATAGGAGGATGGGGAAATAGATCTATGTGTCTATATTTATAGGTCAAGTATTAAGGTGGCGGAAGGACCTTGGGCCTCTACTCAAACACTCCCTCAATGCATGAATACCTTCTTTTATTAAATTGGAACTCTATGATGCTCACTCTCCCGACACAACGGCTGGAGCCAAAGTGGGTGAACAAGTAAATGTGGTGAAGAAAGCTGATGGTGCCTGGCTATCAAAAGAGATAGTGACTGGGGTCTTAAAGGCTTGAAGATAAACAAGCGGCCATCTAGCTCAGAAGAAACAAAGTCCACATGGAAGAACACACCAGCCTGTGTGATCGAGTGGTCCCAAAGGGATCAGTTACCAGTCATCAAAGAACAAAAAATCATATCATTGACTGCACACCTCCATGATAGGATCGCTGAAGACAACTGGGTGCATAAGCAAATGTGGTGAAGAAAGCTGATGGTGCCCGGCTATCAAAAGAGATAGTGTCTGGGGTCTTAAAGGCTTGAAGGTGAACAAGCGGCCATCAAGCTCAGAAGCAAATAAGCCCACATGGAAGAAGCACACCGACCAGTGCAATCACGAGGTGCCCAAGGGACCAGGTATAAGGCATCATGCAAAAAAAAAAAAAGATATAAGTGTGTGTATGTATGTGTATATGTATATATGTATGTGTATATATATATATATATATTTATATATATATATATATATATATCATATTAAATGAAGGGGGAAGTGCAGAGTGGAGACCCAAGGCCCAAGTGTCGACCAATGGAGATCCCCTCATAGAGGGATTTAGGAGAGGAGATGGGTTAATTAGGGTGTGAGGTAGTATCGATGAAGAACACAGCTTTCCCCCAGATCCTTGCAGGGCTGGATAGGACAGAGGCTGTACACTGGTGCATATGAGGGTTGGAGGTACAGGGAATCCAGGGTGGATGATACCTTCAGGACCAAGGGTGTGAGGGACGATGCTGGGAGAGTGGAGGGTGAGTGGGTTGGAAAGGGGGAACTGATTACAAGGATCCACATGTGACCTCTTCCCTGGGAGAGGGACAGCAGAGAAGTGGGGAAGGAAGACTCCAGATAGGGCAAGATATGACAAAATAACGATGTATAAATTACCAAGGGCATATGAGGGAGGGGGGAATGGGGAGGGAGGGGGAAAAAAAAGAGGACCTGATGCATCTGTTTTGTTTTTTAAAGAGAAAACAGCTTCTCTTGAGAAACCTTCGCTTAAGATTTAAAGATTATTTGGGGGTAGTATTTTTAGGAGTTTATTAGGTTTAAAAATCCACAAAGTCAGAGGGATGAAGACCATTGGAGATACTATTTTGTTTTGATTTTTCTCTTCTTTTTATCTGGACTCTTTTCTATAATCTCTGATAAGAATGTTCAATGTTGGTTGTATAGCATACCATCCAGTTTCATGGTTAAAAGACAATTGTTCAAAGAGACAATTTTTATTGCCAAAATATGGTCCATTTCTGCCTCCAAGAAATAGAGTATGTTTAATGTTTAAGATACAACATTCAATGAAGAAAGCATATTCTTTCAAGTTAAAACTTTCTTTCATTCAGAACACAAACAAAAACAAAACAAACTATGCATCTGGTCTGGGGCATCAAAACTATGCAATATCAAAGAAATACATCAGAAGCAGAAATTAATTTCTACTTTGGTGTTGTAGAGACATACTGAAAGTACCATGTACTGTCAGGGAAAACAAATCTGCCTTGGAAGAAATGCAACTAGAATAATCTTTAGAAGAGAAGATGGAGAGACTTCATTTCAGGTGCCTTGGCCATGTGAGGATGGACCAGCCCATGGAAATGGACAGCATGCTTAGTGAAGTCTATCACCACTGTGTCAATTGCACATTATAATGACCCAGGAGGAGGACAGAGCACGACTGCTTCTTGGAGTTTCCAAAGCTGCAAATCTTTTTACGAGCAAAATGCTGTATCTTTCTCCTGGAATGAAACTTCCTATTTTGCAGTCAGCCAACATATGGGTAACCGTCTATACCACCAGAACTCCTTTGATAAAGTAGAAGTTTATGGGGGGAAAAGAAAACACTTAACGGGATGGATGGGCACAGTGTCCGCAACAGTGGACCCAAACATGACAATAGTCATGAGGATGGCACATGTCTGCACAATGACGTTTTCCTGTTGTTCGTAAGGTTGCTATGATTCAGAGCCAACTTGATGGCACTTAACAACAATAAGATACCCTTAACTGACCACATCAATGAGGAGGTTAAGTTATCCTCTTACAAATCAATATAAAGGAAATAAGTAGTTAAAAAAAGCAAAGTACTAGGAACTGATGAAGTAATAAACTGCCTAATGTGCTTTTCTCTCATAACTTCTTGCCTCAATAGAGTTGGTGAGTTCTCTTCTCATCCATAAGAATCCAAGGCAGGGGGGGGGAATCACATCACCGTGAATGAGGGGGAGTGCATGTGGGGACCCAATGACCATCTGTAGACAGCTGGACATCCCTTGCAGAGGGGGAGTGGGGAGGAGATGAGTCACTCAGGGTTCAGTGTAGCAACAATGAGACTCAAAACCTTCCTCTAGTTCTTGAACCATTCCTCCCTTCCCAATTATCATGATCCCAATTCTGCCTTGCGGACCTGGTTAGACCAGAGGATGCACAGTGGTGCAGTAGGCATCTGGAAACACAGGGAATCTAGGACGGATGAACCCCTCAAGACCAGCGGTGAGAGTGGCGACACCAGGAAGGAAGTGGGTGTAGAAAGGGAGAACCAATCTTGGGGATCTATCTGCAACCTCCTCTCTGGGGGATGGGCAATGGGAAGGTGGGTGAGGGGAGACGCCGGACAGTGTAAGATAAGCTAAAATAATAATTTAGAAACTATTAAGGGTTCAGAGGGAAGGGGGAGCAAGAAGGAGGAAGGAGGGAGAAAAAGGAAACGAGCTGATTCCAGGAACCCAAGTAGAAGGCGAATTTTGAGAATGACGAGGGCAACGAATGTATAAGGGTGCTTTACTCAATTGATGTATGTATGGATTGTGATAAAAGTTGTATGAGCCCCAATAAAAAGATTTATTAAATCAAAAAAAGAAAGAACCCCTTGGTGGTACAAATGGATATTCATTTGGCAGCCAGCAGCCAGAGTAGTGTTCAAATCCCAGTCAGTAGCTCCCAGAGAGTAAGACTTGTCTGTCTATCTTTGTATAGAAAACAACCGAGAAACCCTCTGGGGAAGTGCTACAGAGGGTAGTTATGAATAGAAAATACCTTGTTGTCATCTAACAGCAAGAACCAGAGTCCTTGGGTGGTGCAACTGGGTTACATGTTCAGCTGTTAACCTAAAGGTTATGGTTCAGTTTCTTGGATACACCCTTGATCTTGGACCTGCAGCCCACATGAGGTGAAGGATCTTCAGTATTTTATCTGTTCCAATAAAGTGAGTTGAACTGAGTCCTCTACACCGCTAAGTGGACTAATTAACCATTATATTGTTATGCTCCTTCTCGCTGTATAAACATAGTCACATATCAATGCATATATAAAATCACAAGTGTTCTGGTTTTGTAGAGTGGCCCTTCTGAATTTTTAAGAGGGAACTAAAAATGGAAACAGAAAAGAAACAAGGGCCTTCCTCCAGAAAAGGCAGAATGAGGGCATTTGCCGAGAATGTAAGTTCAGGCTTCTAGCCTCCTAAAGTCCGTGAAAATAAATTTCTGTTGTTAAAACCACCCACTTGTATTTTTGTTATAGCATCACTGGGTAACTCAGACAGCTGCTAATGAAAATAACAAGACAGACAGACAGAAAGAAAGAAAGAAAGACTTCTCATTTAGGATCTCCACCAATTCGTGCCAGGTCACAGCCAGATGGGATAGGAAAACTTGGAGAGGACTGTGCTTGTCACAGGTATAACACAGATGGTAGTTGCAGTTAATCAAGTAAGCATTCGGAACTTTTAGATTAGATTAATGAGATGATTGAAATTCTCCTATGGAACACAACAAAACAGGTTGACTTACTAGCTGCCAAGTGTGCTATCCTTAAAACTTGAGTTCCCTTGCAGGTCTTTTCTTTTTATTCAATTGACAATCTCAGAATATTGTTAATGAAGGCTATAAATCTGAATTTCAATCTTATTATCCCCTTACCATACAATTAAAGTTCTTAAACAACTAATGTGAATGCTTAAACTAAGAAGTTATATATTTTCATCTTGAATAACAATCTTGCCAATAATAGGCATTCAAAAATTATTTATTGCATCATCTGGTCGTGGGGGGAGTTTATTTGGAAAACTCTAGAGGTAAGGGAGAGAAAACACTAAATTTAAAAAAAATGAAATATTAATAGAATGGGCACTATTTATGTTAGAGCCCTACTGGCATAGTGGATTATATGTGGAACTGCTAGCTGCAAGGCCAGTGGGAGAAAGATGAGGCTTTCTACTCTCATAAAGAGTTACTGTCTCAGAAATCCATGAATACAGTTCTAACTATAGAAAGGTTTGCTATAAATTCAAATTGACACAAAAGCATTGAGTTGGGGTTCTTTTGTTTGTTTCTTTTGAATAAGTTAATGGACATTGCTTCCAAAATACATAACCACCTAGGGGATCTGATTTCCTCGTGTATTCATATATGAAGAAATTATCCTAATCCAGCGTTTCTCAGTGGTCATCAAAGGATAATTATAATATATCAGTACATTTAAATAACTAGGATTCCTTACATTTTCAGATATGAAATGTCCAATTTCACTCCACCCTACTGCTGCTAGTTGCCATGGAGTCTGCCTTGACTCATGGTGACCACATGCACAATGGTATGGGATCACTGCACTTTCCCTAAAACCAAAAATGTTAAACCCACAATTGGAGATTCTATTCTGACTCATAGATATGATATAGAGTATGCCTGAGACCATAACTCTTTACAATAGCAGGTAGCCTCATGTTTGCCTTTAGGCATTTTGGTGAGTTAGACTAGCCAAGCTTGCAGTTAGCTATTAAACATCTAACTTATATTGCCTCTCTTGGCTCCACCTTAAATGTATTATATTATTTATATAACTTCAAAAAGTCTTTTCTATGACTTTCTTTGCTGCTTTCTTGAAAATAAATAAAACAAATTGCCTTTGAATATGCCATGTATATTTATTTTTTGACATTATTTTAAAGTGGGTGATCACAAAAAAAAAAGATGATGGTTTTTCAACGTTCCAACTGGAATGTCAGTGACCTGTTTCTTTTATAATACTGAATGACAAAGGTATTATAAAACCAAAGATAAATAGTATACACATTATTGACAAGCTTCCCTTTAAAAATGTATACTGCTATCAAACATTTATACATACAATTACAGAAAATAAACATGCATTCTGTATCTCATGTAACATAAGCAGGAACGTATGCTGACAACAAAGGGACAGAGAAATGTAGAAAGAACATGAAATTCCTATTAATACTCTAATACTTTGAATACTCTTAAGTAGGGACAAGAATTTTGACACAGTTAAATATTTGCCTTTATGCTATGAATTTGTTTTGTTTTGTTTTCTACAAAGGATACATACCTGAAGACATGAAACAATGAGCCCACCTTCCATCTTCTCAAAATGATCAGGCTCTTTGGGGTTTTATGTGTATCCAGAAATTGAGTCATCCAGGCATCATTTCTGGCTACCTCTGAGATTACCTCAGGACAATCATTTGACTTTAGTAGTTTCCAATTACAAAATAAAAGCTTCACAATAGTTTATCACTACATTGCCTTCTAATTCTAAGAGTCTATGTTCTGTAGTGAGAAGCATAGTTGCTCATTATTAGAACGACGATTCGATATTACCATCCTATTAGGGTGAAACCACTTCACTTATCTTACTGGCTCTCAAAATTGGTCTGCCTTTGGTACAGTGCACTCTTATCACTTCTTTATCACCTGTTTTAGTAGATCATATTTGAATTTTCCCTTGTTTGTAAGTTTTCACTGTGTACAGCTTCTGACTTTCACAAATTTTACTCACAAGTAGCATGAAAAGCAAACACAAGCATAAAAAACAATAAAAAATTTTACTTTCAATTTTTGAAAACCATTTAGTGTTCCCAGACAGTTTGAAACCTTTTTGAAAGTGAACTTAGTGTTTTTATTATTTAAATAACTAAAGAGAGACAGAGAGAGAGAGAGAGAGGAGTGAGGCAGAAAGGGAGGCAGAAAGGAAGAGAAAAACAGTAGTATTAGTTTGAAAGAGAATGAAAAGGAAGGATGATGAAAGGAACAAGGTGAGAGAGAGTGGCCAGGAGGAAGGTAAGAAAGAAAGAAGAATTTCCTAAAAGTCAACAAAAATGGCCCAGAACATAGTCCTCAGGTATTTCCTATATAATAGATAAGGATATTAATATAGCTTGGTTCTATAGACCCATTCAAGTAGTTCCCATTGTCTTGTCCATGCTGTCAACTTAAATGACATCAAATAAAAAAATAATATTAAGATAAATCACCTTAGCTGTATCATGCTAAATTTCAATAACCACGTTAGATTAATACATTGAACAATTTCCTGGTATATAATTCGGTGAGAGATAAACAAATATTTCTGGGAGCATTCTAAAATGAAAAAAAATTATATTTAATATAAGTTATGTTGTCAACTTTTTAGTTTGTATTTATAATGAATTGAAAAGTACAGTGAACTTCTTCAGATTGATCAATCATGCAACTAGTATGCATTTATTCATAATTACTGGTGATTGGAATGTGAAAATTCAAAACAAAGAGGAAAGATTGGAAGTTAGAAAATGTAACATCGGTGATATAAACAAAACATGATTGAATTTTCAAGACAAAAAAATATTTTTAAATAATATAAATGGTAACTTAGCACATGGACCTCAACAGATGGAAAACAAATTAATCAAATTGATTACCTTATATACTATTGTATAAGACTAGTTTTTCAGCACATGTTTAATATAGTTTTTGTAGTACAATTAGGTGCTTTGGCTAATATACCCGTTAGCTTACACTCAAGTATATATGGTATAACTCCTTAAAGGGAAAATAAATTCCAATATCATTAGCCAAAACAAACCCTGGGGCCAACTGTAGAATAGACCATAACTGCTCATTTGTACGTTCAGATGAAAGTTAAAATTTTCAGTCTATCCTATTTGGATTTTGAGACAATCTCAAGAACCAATTTGACATATATAACACTACTGACTGAAGACTAGACAAGTTGTGGATCATATGAAAACAATTGTACATGAAAAAGACAAAAGGTCACTAAAAAGACAAGAAAGAATGAAAAAGACAAATACATATCTAAAGAGACTTCAAAGCTACGCTTGACTGTTCAGTAAGAAAGGGAATGGAGGGAATTAAGTAAAATAACTGTAAACAAGATTAAAAAAGCCTGCATAAGATAATGTAAAGCATAATGATATATGCAAAGACAAAAACAAAGCAATGACAATAACAACAAAACACTGAATGTCATAGCATCAATTTCAACTCACACAACCCGATAGGACAAAAATTGACACTGTTAATTTATGAAACTATACATCTTTTCCCTGCTTATTAGTTGGTAGATTCAAATCACGGACCTTATAGTTTCCAGGCCAACGAATAGTCCACTATACCACCAGGGGTCCTTGTTCAGAAACTAGACACCAGGGACTCGAAAGTGCAGGATACGCTCAAAATTTGAAAGAACTGAAGGAAACACTCAAGCCTCTGTTTGCAATGTTGGACAATTCCATGGCCAAATTAGTGGAAAATGCAGGAAAAATCAATAGAAGATGGAAGAAATATACCGTCATTTGACCCAAACAGAGTAATTCAATATTAAATCATTTCAAGAGACAACGTATGATCCAAAACCACCTGGAGAAATTTTGGAGAAGCTTCCCAAGTGATGTTGAAAGCATGGGAAGGATATAAGATTATTGGAATTTATGGAATATCAATTGAAATGTTTCAACAAACTGTTATAGTTCTGGAAATTCTCACTCCCCTATGCACCCAATTTGGAAGACAGCTACTTGGCCAGTCACCTAGAAGAGATTCACCTGTGTCTATTCCATAGAAAGGTTACACAACAGAATGGGGACATTATCAACCAATATCATCATTATCAAATGCAAATAAAACTGTGGTGGAAACATTATTTTTAATTGAATCAGTAATTGATATGTAGCTGTCAGAAATCCCAGTAAAATTTAAAAGAGGGTATTGCATACGTTCTAGAAGGATTCTATTGAAACCCCATTGAGTAAACTGGGCTCTATCTCAAAATTAGTTGTAGTCATTAGACTTAAGACCAAAATTCCGCGGTATAAGAAGAAATACCAGGCAGAGGCTGGCACCCGGTCACAGCACCTCAGGCCTTCCAGCCACACAAAAGAGGCTCGTACAAGTACAGTTTGTGGACCCAAGTGGAACAGAACCCTCTTGCTGCCCATTGGTGAGCCAGAATTCTCCTGTCTACCCTTGTCCATATGCAATCCCCCACCCTCAGTACTCTGCGCTCTAACAGACATGACTGGGCCCTTCTTATCATTAGCCCTCCTGTCCTCAGTGCCTCTAGCAGGGAACAGACAACCCCTCTCCCACCCCACCCCCACCCTCAAACTACCCTCCCCTGCGTGGGGGGCCAGCATTTTTCTTCAGACCATGTTCTACACAGGTTGTGAATGGGTCCCTACGGAACCAGAGAGCTACTAGGGCAAAACACAGGATGACCTCAGGGCCTGACAACTGAGAGGGCCATCCATCCTTCCCTCCAAACAACAGATCCCTCCAAACAACCTTAGAGGCTAGGTGAGAGGGAAAACCCAGTGGGACAGAGGTGAAGTGCAACCCCCAGGGCAATTGGCTAAAGGCAGTTGCAGAAGCATTCATACCAACCTCTGAAAGAGAGAGCCAAGGGCTCCTTGACTCCTGAAAAAAATGAACTGAGTTCTTCCAAAATGACATTTAAACAGCATGCTGCCTCAACGGCCTCAACAAGGAAACAGGAAAAACGAAATCAAATATCAGAGTATAACCTGAATCTAATGGTATTCAAATAACAGACAGATATTGACCTGCGATGGAAAGAAATCTTCAGAATTATGCTTAGAGTGATACAGGATATGAGCAAAGAAATACAGAAAACAGGATGAAATGAGAGAGGTGATAAAAACCAAAGGAAAATACAAGAGTAAAGTGAAGAGGTTACAAAAGACAATAGCAAACTCACAGACTTCTCCAGCAGACTTGAAGATGCAGAGAATTATACCAGTGATCTACAGGATAACCAGGCAGACTTCACCAAATGGGAAAAATAATAAAACACTATAATTAGAGAAGGCAAAGAAACGCTGAGAACCATATCTGATGCTGTAAATAGGAACAACAGTAGAATACTTGGATACAATGAAGACACAACAGATATGTCAATGGCAAAAATAGAGAAGGCATTCATAGAGTAAAAATTCCCTAGCTTAGTAAATGAAAAGCAGAAAACTATTCAGGAGGCTGAAAAAAAAAAACAGCTAGTCTGATTATCAAGAAATCACCAAGGCACATGATAGTTAAACTATCCAGCTTTGAGGAAAACGAGAAAATCATAAGAGTAGAAAGGGATAAAAAAAGCATTCACCTATAAAGGCACTTAAATAAGAATATGCTCAGACCTACCAGCAGATACTATAAAGAAAAGGAAAGAGTAGAGTACCATATTCCAAAAGTTGAAAGAAAATAATGCAAACCTTAGAATACTCTATCGTTTTAAATTATCTATCAGGATATATGGAGAAATAAGGGTATTCCTGGTCAATGAAAAACTCAAAGAATATGTTAAAAGAAACCCAGCTCTACAACAAATCCTTGCCGACCCAGTATGGGCAGAACAACACTAACCAAGTACAAGTAAGAGACTGCCTCATAGAACAACTTTACCAAGTGGTCAGCAAACTTAAAATAGCCCCAAGATAGCAGTGGCTCAACAATGGGAAGAGGCATACACACACACACACACACACACACACACACACACAATACACTGATAAGAAAGGATGGTAAGAAAAAAACAACACAAAGGATACAAGATGACATCACAGAGTCAACAGGAGGATGTAATAACCCTGGAATCAATGGATTAAACTCAAGCATTAAGAAATGGAGTCTATCAGACTGGCTTAGAAAACACAGCCCATTGATCTCTGCCTACAGGAGATGCATCTCAAGATTACAGACAAAAATAAGATGAGAATAAAAGGCTGGAGAAAAATATACCTATCAAATAGCAATTCAAAAAGAGCAGTGGTTCAAATCCTAATCTTGGACAAGATTGATTTCATGTTGTGAGTCATAAGAAGATATAAGGAGGGGCAGTATATAATGCAGGGATACATATGGCAGCCAACTAAAAAGGAAGAGAAAAGAAAGAGGCAAAAAAAGACATGCGTAGTGGGGGAACAGGGAACTAACCTACCCAAGGGAAAGACATTATTTATTTCTTCACAGGAGAGGGAGAGAGGAGCCAGAGATCAACCCAGTGCACTAAGATGTGAATGCAATATACTGGTATGAAACAGAGCACCTACAGAGAAGTCTGTGGGGCAGTTCCCAATCCCAGCTATGTGGACTCCCCCACAAAAAAAAATCCAGAAGAATGCACTACAATAGACATCACTGAAGCTACAGCTTGCGGAGAGGGGTGCATCAGACCAGAGCACACAGGGGTAACCTAATAAGCAAGGAGAGAATGAGAGAAGAGAGAGTGGAACACATCTGGCTCAGCAAGCTCAGAGTAACCAATGTACAGAGAGGACCATAGGGCCTGCTCCCCACAAGATATGAGGTTCCTACCTGACCTATATAGTGCTATGAGAGACAACACTGGAGACACACACAGGAATTGGGCCTGATCTGATCCCCAAAACACCTAGGGCTAAACACTAAGGGCTTGCAACAGAGTAGCAAGTGAAACAAAGAAATGAAGTCCCCTAGGAATCCACAAAATAGGATTTGGAGGCAAGGTGTGGCACCCCATCAGACTTCACTGGAAAACACTCATAAGATCAACAAACTAATCTGAAACTATTTATATGCTTTTCTTTTTGTTGTACTGTTTTATTATTGTTTTTACACGTCTATCTAGGTAAAATAGGCAGTATAAACAATTCAGAGAGGAAAACAACAGAAGAATGGTTCTAGGGGACACGGGGGATGAGGTGTCGGGGAAAGAAAGAAGGGACCCAACAAACCCAGGGCCAAGGGAGCAACAAGTGATCTAAAATTGATGGTGAGGAGGGCATAGGATGTCTGGTGGGGCATGATCAAGTGCAGTGTAACCAAGAGGAATTAATGAACGCTGAATGAAAGTCAAACATGATAGTGGGACAAGAGGAAAGTAAAAGGAAATGGAATAAAGAACTAGGAGGCAAAAAACATTTATAGAGATCTAAATACAGGCATATACATATGTAAATATATTTATATGTAATTTTAGGGAAATAGATATTTGTAAAAATATTTGTATGTTAAGTAGTGTAGCAGATGGACATTGGGCCTTGACTCAAGTACTCCCTCAACACAAGAATACTTGGTTCTAATAATCTGGTATTCTGTTACTCACCTTCCAGACACAATCACTGAAGACAAAGCAGATGCATAAGTAAATGAGTGAAGACAGCTGATAGGGCCCAACTATCAAAAGATATGGTGTCTGGGATCTTAAAGACTTGGAGATAAACAAGTGGCCATCTAGCTGAGACGCAACAAAGAAGCGCATGGAAGAAGCACACCAGCCTGTGTGATTATAAGGTGTCGATGGGAACAGGTATCAAAGACTCAGAACAAAAAGTCATATCTATGTGAGTGAGGGAGAGGGCGGTATGGAGATGCAAAGCCCATCTGTATTGACATTTGGACATCCCCTCAACGAAGTGTCACAAGGAAGAGAGGAGCCTGTCAGGTTACAGGATAGCACTGACAAAATATACAACTTCCCTCTAGTTCATTAATGCTTCCTCCCCCTCACTATCATGACCTCAAATCTACCTTAAAAATCTGGCTAGACAAGAGCATGTACACTGGTACAGATAAGAGCTCAAAACACAGGGAATCCAGGACAGAAAAACACCTCAGGACCAATAATGAGAGTAGCAATTCCAGGAGATTAGGGGAAGGTGGGGGTAGAAAGGGCCAACCAATCACAATGATTTCTATATAATGCCCCCAGGGGGATGAAAAACAGGAAAGTGGACATACAAATGTGAAATGTGCTTGACACAATGGCTGTATGCATGGATTGTGATAGGAGCTGTTAGAACCTCCAATAAAAGGATTTTTTTTAAAGAAGAAGAAATAAATGAAGGCTACTTCAAGACAATAGACTTAGAAGTCTTTGCACATTAGTTAGGATAATTAGCTTAGCAGGTGTCCACTGAAAGATGGCCCAGATAAACCTTATACTTATTATTTTAATGCCCTCTTTGCTTTAGTATAACTCTCACCTACCTCCCTGCCTTCCTGACTCCATGTGGATTTCTAAGATTGTAAGTGTTGACAAGAGTAAAAAGTGCAGTCTTTCTCTGAAGGAGCCACTGTTGGTTTCAAACTGCCAACATTGTGGAGCACAGCCAAATGCTATCCACTACACCACCACCGCTCCTTCTTGATATAATATCGCATTATTAATTTGATATTCAAAAATCTGCCCTTGTAAATTACTGTCACTGTAAATGTTTCCCTAACATCGATCCCCATGTTCAATGTAAACAGTGCTCAATCATTCTAGAACTCAATCTGTACAAATCAACAACTCATAGATTGTGGTTCAGAGCTGGGCTATACTTGCATTACCATTTTTTTCTCAACAGTATGCTAAATTGTAAGAAATTAGATAAACGAACGATGATATCGTTGGGATTACTTTATGTTCCAGGGGGATGATTGATAGTGTTCTTTGTCACAAATGGATATAGAGATCTTTAAATTGAACCAGAGTTACATATGATACATGGACAAATGAATGGATTCTGGGTCCCCACCTAATTCTACTCCTAGTAGTAATACAGTTAGTATGTTTTGACCCATGAAGGGATCATTGAACATCTAGGTGACACAGCAAAGGCTAGTGAAAAAAACTGATGATTTCAGATTATAAAAAAAAAACACTAGTGTCTACAATCTTAAAGACTTGTACTCAAAAAAGCAGCCATTTAAGTGAGGGGTCAACTAAGTAACATGGACGTCAAATCACCCTCTTTGATCAAAACACAACAAATAACCAAATTCAAATGCAAAGGAGGGAAAGGTATCAGGACTTAAATTGTGAACATCCAATTTGAAGGCTGCAGATTACAGTGGCACCCCCAAATCCGTCTGCAGAGAGCTTATTCAGAGTAAGCCTCTAGCAGATCCCTCTGGCCACAGTTGAGTGAATCAAGCAGGCTGACTATCAGACAGAGATTACTGTTAACTTGATTCTGGTGGATGGAACTATGGTGTAATACGATACTTGGTCATTTGATCTCCTCTGTTATCTCTCTTATGTCTAACTTCTCCAGGAATGGATGGTGGGTGTTGAAGGGAATTGGGGAGCAAATAATGAACACAGAAGGGGAGGTAATACACTAGAACTGATTATGGTGAAGTAGAAGGGGTACCCCGAAAAATGGGACCTTTTTCAAAGCTATGTATTATTATTATTTTACAAAACAGCCTTATCACCTTCAAGATACTCTCCATTACACTGAACCCATTTGTCAAATCTGTAATTATTCTAAGAATTTTCTATTTTTAAACTCATCTGTTTGGAAAGCTGACAGCACCTCCCTCATATTTTCCTTCCCATCTTCTATGTCGTCAAATTGCATTCTTTTAGTCCCATTCTTCATTAGCAGAAACAAAAATAAGTGGCATGGAGCAAGGTCAGCTGAATCAGGGGTGCGGGGCAAGAGAGACACACTGTTGTTGTTGTTGTTGTTTTCCAAAAAGCTTGTGCACTGAGAAGGCTATGGGAGCAGGTGCATTGTCATGATGGCAAAACCAGTCCCCCTTCTGCCACAAATCAGGACTTTTTTGTCGCACACTATTACATATGGTTCTTTTCAGAACATCTATATAGAGAGCTTGATTAACACTCTGACCTCGTGGGAAAAACTGCAAATGCACTGAGTCGACATTTTTCATCCATTCTAGAAGTTCAGGGACATCCAGAATTAAGTTAATCATTGCGTTAGTCTGGGTAAACTAGGGAAACAAATCCACAGAAACTTGGATATTTAAGATAAAAAGAGTGTGTGTAAGAGAGAGTTTTATATATATAGGGTAAGTGTATAGTGCTGCCCAAACCCTTAAGTCCAACATTAGTCCATACATCTGGCACCATTCTACAAAGTCCTCCTCCATTTCACAAAAGACATGCAATGATACCAACTGCTGGAGGAAAGCCAAATCAGTGAGCATGTAAGCATCTCAGCACTGGCAGGGGTCTCCACACAGCTGCTTCAGCGCCTAGGGCTGCATTAAGGTAGGTCCACATGACTTATCCTCAGGGATGTCTTGCCAGAAGTGAGCCTTGCCAGATTAAGCAGGCTAAGGCAGCTGCAGTCCAGAAAGCAAGAGACCTGAAAACTAGGACAATACTCTTTATCTTTTCACCCTTCAATTAATCCCACATATGTTTATCAACTAGTTTGGCACAATAAACCTTAACTATCTCAGTCATCAATCGACATTTCATCATTAAAAACAAGAACAATAATAACAACATTGTATTGGGGGCTCTTACAGCTCTTATAACATTATTTCATATGTTTTTTAAAAGAAAAAAAGAACCTTGAGTTTTTCCCATAGTGCTGTCCTTTTAAATTGCGTTTGACATCACAACAGCTTCTGTGTGATTTTTCCCTGAGCAGGAAACAACATTTTATAGCCACATGTTGTTCTCTTAAATTGGCCATCATAAAAAACAAAGTTCAAGTGAAACTGCTTTTACAATAAAATTCACTGTGACCAGAGAGGACCTTCCCAGACTAAACTACTGGATACAGAAACTCAGCTAGTTGCTGCTGCATGCTCTCCTAGTGGGAAAAATGTGTACTAAGAAAGCTCCGCCTAGTGGAGATTTTTTCCCCCCTTTTGGGGCATACCCCCTCACATATACAACTCTTTTAAAATATGACTGAGCTAGGGAAGTGTATGATATAAGAATTATATCTCAGTAAAACTATTGAGGGAAATCCAAAAGTAAAACCTAAAGCTATGAAGATCATTAAATAAAAATAGAAGCAAAACATGCAATAAAGGATTAAAAGAGGACATGTAATTAGGGATATTATTATTGCTAACTGCATATGGCTCTTGACAGAAAACAGGGAATAACAAAAAATGTTTACTTGTGTTTATTGTCCATGCAAAGACACTCTCCTAAATTGAGCAAAACAAACTCTAGTTAACATTTTGAAGAATGAGAATTCAAGAACCTTTAAATATGTTCACATGGAACATGTACTCGCCAAGAGGTAGTTGTTTGAGAAGAACAAGGGAAAACCACATGATTTAAAATCAGGAAATATGTGTGTCAGTGTTGTATCCTCAATGTATATGCTGAACAAGTAATATGACAAATTAGACTATATTAAGAAGGACATGATGTCTGGATTGGAAAGAGGCTCATCAACAAACAGATAACCAGATGACCCAATATTACATGTCAGATGACCCAATATTACATGCTAAATGGAAGAGGACTAGAGGCTCTTATTGATGAATATCAAAGACCACGGCCTTAAATATGGATTCCAAGTCAATGTAAAATAAACAAATATCCTCACACCTGTACCACTAATTAAGAGCAAGATAAACAAAGAGGAGATTGATGTTCTCTAGGGTTTCATTTTATTAGGATCCATATTTCCCTCATGGAAGCAGCAGTCAAGAAATCAAATGACATATTACATTGTGCAAATCTATTGCAAAAAGCCTTCTATATGGTGCCCATGAGCAAATATACCACTTTGATGACTAAGATGAGCCCGACCCAACCCAAGGTATTTGTAAATTCCTCATATGCATATGACAAATTAACAACCAATAGGGAGGAATACATGATGCTTTTGAATACTATGTTTTCAAAGAATATTGAATGTGCCATGGTGTATCATAAGAGCAAGCATCCTCCTTAGAAGTACAGCCAAGATGCTCCTTAGAAATGAAGATGGCAAGAATTTATCTTATGTACTTGGAATATCTTATCAGGAGAGACCAATCCTTGGGGGATAAATATCCATCATGCCTGTTCATGGAGAAGGTCATTAAAAGGTCTTTCCAAAAGCTGGTTTGACAAAGTGGCTGCAATGGTGGGTGCAAAGAGAACACTTGTGAGGAAGGCTCAGGACTTAGTAGTGTGTGCAGCATGGCCTTGAGCTGCATTTTAGGCTGGCACCTCAAAACCACTAGTCTGGGACTTTTCCGTTTATATTTGGAATGAATGGCTTAATATGTTTCTTGGGTAAGGGAAAAAAATTGAAACCCCGATCATTATAACCCATTGCCATAGATTGTCCTCTGACTCATAGGAATACATACTCAAATCAAATTAGACAATTATTTAATAGTATCACAAAAGATCTAATTAGGTGCATGGCTTTGAGGTAATTTGAAATACAAAGTTTGGGCTCCAAGCTGAAGAACAGAATAATTAATACTCTTCCCTTGCCTTTGCCAATGGCTCACTCAGCCTCTATCCTATATGAGGACTGCACTCATAGATATATATTTAAAAGCAATTCCAATTCAAGGTATATCAAACCCACTGGCCAGACATTCGTTCTTCAATACATATTGAATTGTAATGAAGTACTTCAACTCCATATGACAAGTTTCTAAAGCATGACTATTATAGTCTCTGAGTAAATTGCTAAATTAATTTTAAAATATTTTCTGTATCTTATTTTTATTGACTAGCTAAAATAAAAGGCCCGAGTTAGAGTTGCTTTCATCAGTGCTACATCTTGCCAGAGCTGATGGTGGCTTCCTTTGATCTATGGTGGTTAAGTATTGTGAACTCAATTCCAACACACAGGGTCCCTCTGTGACCAAGCAGAACTGCCCCAGTAGGGTTTTTAAGGCAGTAATCTTTATGGGAGCACATCTCTAGCAGAGCGACTGGACAAATTCAAATGGCCAACCCTTCAATTAGCTGCCTAGGGCTTGATGTCTTACTACCAGCTATTCTTCCCCCTAATCTATAGTAAGGTTTTTTGTTTTGTTTTTTATATCTGAAGTCCTGGGGAACATCTCAGCTGGGACACAAGTTCAGACCTTAGTATATACTACCGAGTATAGTCAAAGACACATTCACATGTGTATACACCATTTCCTTTAGCTGCTGTAAAAGCTCTTTTTCTGAAATATAGATCTCAGGACTGGACCTATTGTAGTTAAGAAATTCCTGTCCATGAACACATTTTAATATGAGTTTAATTGGAACCATTGAAATGCAATCATTATTAAGCTTTCCCCTCACCCACCCTTCATCAAAATAAAACTAAGCTGTTCTTAGAGTATCCTCTTGCTTCAGAAAAAACAATCCTACTTAAGAGGTTGAAATCCATTTTGCTAAAGAGTTTATCCACATGAAATTTTATTTTTCTTTGTACTGCCTCATCCTTTAATGGTTGAATCTAGAGATGTTTTAAAGCTAAACAAATCACACTTGAAATTGCCATAAAAAATAAATGAACATCTGATGGGAAATGAAGTGACTTTACCATCATATACTGAAAATATGCATTAGTGACCAAAAGCATGTAAAACACAAAACTAAGAATATCTCCTTTTTTCTAGAGATAAACAGCTAAATGGAATTACATGAATTTTCGTGTCATATGAAGACTAATTTATTCCACGGAACTTAGAATGCAGCTGCATAGAGCATTCACAATGTAGCATTCGCAGGCTGATTTTCAAAGTGGTCAAAAGAGTAGTTAAAAAGTAGAAGAGCAAATTCTGATCATCTTTACATATAGCTTTGACTCCTAGTAGGCTTCTTCTCTCCCTGTCTTTGTCTCGGTCTCTCTCTCTCTCTCTCCAAAAGCTCACGGCCATCGAGGCAATACTATTAGGGTTGAATTGCCCCCGTGGGTTTTGGAGACGGTAACTCTTTACCAGAGTAGAGAGCCTGGTCTTTCTTGCAGGGAGCTGCTGGGTGAACTGCAGACCTCGCAGTCACAGCACAACCACTCCGCCCCCAAGGCTCCCTAACGTTCTACAATGGATGGACTTGACTGAAATTGTATGCATAGAGATAGCATTAAACACTGGCAGCACTGTGGATTACATGTTGGGCAACTAACTAAAAGGTCAGTGGTTCAATCCCACTAACTGCTTCTAAGGAGAATGATGGAGTTATTTCAGTAAAGTATGGGGCATTTTCTTCCTCATACTTTGAGATTCTATTAGTACAAGTGAGAGCCTGTCCATTTAAAAACTTAAGGTTTTCACCTGTTGCCATGTGTCATCTTGTTAATCTTGACTCATAGTGACCATCTATGGCTGAGTAAAATGGCCCTACAGGCTTTCCTAGGCAGGACTCTTTACAGGGGCAGAGTGACAGATTTTGTCTTCTTCAGAGCCACTGGTGGGTTCCAACTGCTGTTCTTAGTAGAATACAGATTCATTGTACCATCAGGACTCCTATGGTTTCTACTAGGCTTTTTAAAAGTTGTTTACAGGATCTTATAGACATCTAGTTGGTCATATTAGGAAATGAAATAAATAAATGTTAGAAATAAAAATTCTGCCATTGAAATAAAGCTTTGATATGTTCTGCTAGAACGGAATGCCCAAATATCTGTAACAAAATCTGTGACAAGAGGAAGAGGAAGTCAACAACAGCAGATACATCAACTTCATTCTTTCAAGTACTGCTGTCCCGCTCCTCCCTGTATTCCTCTTTGATCTCCTTTTCCTCCTAGTTTCAATCATCTCCATCACAAATGGGGATCAGATCCCCAAATTCACATAATTGACACAAACATTTGAATAAGCAATAGAATTAATCTCTTCATAAAACTTTCCCAGCTGAGAGACTAAATTTTATAAATAATCATCTACCTTTGTGAGCTGTGTTTGGACAGCAGCTCTCACACAGTGTTTTGTCTGTGTCAGAAGGTTAAAGGCACTCAGCAAAAACAGCACAGCTCATCCGAGTCCTTGCAGCTGTACATCACTCCTGTCATTATTCTATGTGCCCTGTGGCATCCATGACACATGACAAGGGGGCGAAGTAGAGATAACTGCAGAGTAAAAACAATGAGTTCTTTGCAAGGTATCTGGCTAGACAAAAATATGTCTATCCAAAAGCCAATGTATCATAGACAATGAACTTCTTGGAGGGCAAAATCTAGTAGAAATCCAGGGAAAACCAATGGAAGCCTAGTCACCAGCAAGATTTCAAGCCTCAGTGAACACAAATGTATCTCACTAGTATATGGTGTGGTTGAAAGATCCACAGTTTTGATGGAAGGAGAAAATTAAGAGCCATGAGCATGGATTAGCATTATTATATTGAAAACAAATATAGCTAGAAAACAGAAGAGAGTTGATCCATAAATATGTTGTTGTTAGGTGCTAGGGAGTCGGTTCTAAACCATAGCAACCGGCTGCATGACAAGAAAACCTGGCTCAGTTCTGGGCCATCCTCACCGCTGTTGCTATGCCTGATGCACTGTGGCAGTCACTGTGTTAATCCACCCGATGGAGAGCCTTCCTGTTCATGGTCCCTCACTGATCAAGCATGATACCCTTCTTTCGGGACTAGTTTTTCCTGATAATAGGTCTGAAGTATGTCGGACAAAGTCTTGCCATCCTCACCTCTCGGGAGCTCTCTGGCTGTACTTCTTCTAAGACAGAAGTGTTTGTTCTTTTAGCAGTCTAAGGTATTTTCAACCTTCTTCAACCGCACCACAATTCAGATGCATGGATTCTTCTAAACTCTTCCTTATTCAAGGGCCACCTTTTACAGCCATATGAGGTGATTGAGAACACTCTGGCTTGAGTTAGGGACACCTTATTTCTTAAAGTAAATCTTTACTTTTCAATATTCTGAAGAGGTCTTGGGCATTAGGTTAATGCAATGATGTTGAGTATTTCTGATTTAATATATGTTAGACTATGAAATCTGCTCTTTAAAAAAGTAGATGGAATGAACAGGGCTAGTAGAGTAAAAAACATAATATTAAATTTATAATCTGAGTCCAAACTATATTGAATTTACAATAGAATATATACTTTACTATGGATAAGAAATGCACCTGTTATAATATAGTAATCATATTTCCTGGATTATGATAGAGATTTCCCTGCATAGATACAGTGTTTAATAGTTGGTAGAAACTAGTTATCCTTAAAAAAGTTCAGACATGACCATAAATTCTCTAAGAGTAGAGAATGTGGAGCCTACAGATGCATTCTTTCTGGTTTTGTCATTCTGAAAACAAATGAAATATTTACCTGGTCTGGTCTTGGGTATGACTATCTTAATCTAAGAGTAGAAGACACAGGTATAAACAGAGAAAGGAGAGACATGTTTCCACTTTATCCCAATGAGGAAATCTTTGGATCAATTTTTATGATGAAAGCATTTCTAAATGTCAAGCTCATGTAGTTAGCAATAGGATGTGAATGAAAACGTTCTCTCACATATTTCTCCCCACACATTATTTTTTATGTTATTCTTATTTATTTTTTGTATATTGACAAACTACATTGTGTAGTATTACAATACTTAAACTCTCATTGTTATCATGTATGATTGTTGTGATCCTAGCCAATTACCTGCAATTAAAGTCATCACATAATTTTTATAGCATTCCTATTATTTTCTGACATTGAGAAGAAATATGTTTTCTAGTTTCAGAATTATTTTAAAATAAAACATTTATATTTCCTGCTTATTATAATCCTAAGGGCTCT